>NW_019154091.1:11682015-11893076 GCF_002288905.1 Enhydra lutris kenyoni | reverse complement strand
AAGAAAGAAAGAAAGAAAGAAAGAAAGAAAGAAAGAAAGAAAGAAAGAAAGAAAGAAAACATACATACATCTGGCCAGAACAATCTTATATTTTATCTGGGAAACTTCAGTGAATCCATAGGTTGATGGGTTGCAAAACCAGGAAGAAAAGAACAACCCAACCCTTTCCCACTGAAAGGGAAAATTAAAATACCCGTATGCTGATCTTCAGGGTTATAAATGAATGGGGAGATGCAAAGTTGATCACAACTAACTCTACAGGCATTTTTGAGCAGAGAAAGCATGTAAAGGGTAAAAAGAAAAAGTTTAAAGAGGAAAACAAACAAAACTCTTAGTTCTTGTTTGTAGCAGAAGAAAGCGGGAAAGTGCACAGGACATGTCAGGGGCTCTGTATTAAGCAGGGATTTCATAAATTAAAAGCTCTGGTTCAATTATGATTACGTTGATTACAACATCTTAATAGAGAAAGCACTGGGATTTTACAGACATCTTGGTGGAATCCTACCTCAAGATCATCTGGATCTTTTTGCTCTATTCCTATGTTCACCTCAAACCTTGAGATGACAAGTTCTATTTCTCTTGAGACAAGAGAAGAATAGAGAAAACACGGGCCTTTTTAACACATAAAAGCTGAATTCTGATCTGCACTGTATTAAGTGCTTGATAATTCAATGAGATGACAATGAGATAACATGTAAAATTCTGGGAACACAGCAGGTTCTCAGGAGTAAAATTTCATTTTTCTTGACTTCCTCCTGGTACTATAAAAGAGGTACCCAGGAGAACAGATTTTAGTATTCTGGTCTCTGGAAAGGGACATTGTCTGTTGTGGTCTAGTAAATTTGGGGGTGAGTCTGTAGAAAAATCCTTTCAAAATTTGCTTACCGTGGGTCAGTCTTACAAAATATCTCGGGATCTGATGAAATAGGAGTATCTAGTTTCTGCATGCTTAGCAAAACTAAGATTATCCATTGTTTTCTGTGGTTGCAGAAAGGCACTACCCTTCTTTAAACAGCTTTTAATAAGACACTGTCCATTTATCAAGAAGTATGTGTACTCCCAGATTATTTATTCACTGCCATCATTGATGAGACCATTCCAAAGCTAAGGAAGTTAGCTCTGTAGTGCAATGTTCTGATTGTTCTTAGCTCAAGTCAGAAGTGATCTGGCTTCTATCAAATGGTTAGCTGTAAACAATACTAGAGGGGATTCCTAGGTACTGAAGTACCTAAATATGTATGTGTGTGTGTGCATGTGTGTGCATGGACCACACAATACACAGTTGGTATGTGCTGAAATTTTTGCCAGTAAAATTTGAGGTGGTAGTAGTAGTAATAAATCAACTCATTTGAAACGCACTGTGGAATTTTGTCATTTGAAGCCAACCAAAAATAAATCCCTTTGTCAAATGATGCTTGTAAATATTGACATTTTAAACATTGGATTTGCTAAAAGACATAACTCATGCTGTATGTGAATCTATAAAATCTAATATCAAAGGGAGAGGGGCTCCCTAGTGATGATCAGCATGTACACACACACACACACACACACATATTCATTCACCCTCCCCCCAAAATCCATATATAATTAACTAATGAGTGAACTGAAAGCTCCAGCAGTTTGTGTGGCCACTGGTGAAGAAGCTCTATTCTGCTACTTCAAATAAATACAACTGAAGCCTGCCAGAGATTGTATCAGGCAGACAATAGTAACACTGTCTCTTGACTATAGACTCTGCCAGGGCTTTGAGCCTTTAGGAATCAAGCAGAAGGAATTCTTCACCAAGCCATGGCTCTGCCCCCAGAAAGCATCTTTGTTATGACAAATGGCAGCTTGCATTCATCTATCCTCACTACCAGTAGGAAGGGAAAACAGATAGTGCCCAACACCGAAAAAAATAAAAATTAAAACTGGGAAGAATTTTTAGATTTTCATCCAGTCTCACCCAGTGTTTTCAGACACCTGAATTTCATGAAAATGTAACTAGAATTTTTTAAAAAATAAAATAGGGAGAAGGAGGCCTGATATTGATGTAGGATTTTTAAAAAACAAAAAAAGTTTTAAACTACCACTGCCAGTTTGAAGATGGCAACTTAGATTTCTATCCCCCTCATATCTTCTTAGAAATCATAGAAAGCAGAAAGGAGACCAGGAAACAGCAGTACAAAACACATTTTCAGTAAAACCAAGAGACAGCTGGAACCCCCAATTTTGGAGTAAGTGAGGGATTTCCAAGAACAGTGGCAATGGAACAGAAATGTGACAGAGACCATGGGAGCCAGAGGGCTCAAAATATCAGAGTACTTTTCAAGAGCCACTTTCTGAACTAAAAGTCTGAAAAGTACAGGGAAACTGAATGATATCCTATAAGGTATAAGTAGTTGTCTCCTGGAAGCAAAAGAGAAGAGATATATATTTATTTTCTCCCTCTCTATCTGTGTGTGTGTGTGTGTGTGTGTGTGTGTGTGTGTGTGTGTGTGTGTGAAAAATGCCATAGCTACCATCCCTTTGGGCACAAGAATACAGAGTGAAGAAACTTTCACCCAAAATCCTGCATCAAAGGGAAATGTAGGCCAATTATGATTCCTCCTCATGAACCTCTCCAAAATAAATGGCTTAGAAAATACACAACCTCAAAATTTTACTCAAAATATAACCCAAAAGTGATTGATAAAAATATGCTATAAGAATCAAAAGAAAGTAACAGAAAAACAGATTAAACAGATTAAACTCACAAGAAAATTGTTTTCATGGAGTATATTAATACTAAGACCAGGTATTTCTTCATCATTAAAAAAAGATCCTCGCAGTGCCTGGGTGGCTCAGTTGTTTAAGTGTCTGCCTTGGACTCAGGTCATGATCCCAGGGTCCTGGGATCAAGTCCCACATAGGGCTTCCTACTCAGCAGGGAGCCTATTTCTCCCTTTCCCTCTGCCCCTCTGCCCTGCTGTGCTCTTTCTCTTGCTCTATATCAAATAAATAAATAAATAAAATCTTAAAAAAAAAATAGATCCTGAAGTAATTCTCTTTGCAAAGTCATGCAAAGAGGAGAGGGAATAGCTTAAGGAGAATATGCCAATAAAAGAGGAAAATGTAAAATAGAAGTTAGCAGATCTTCAGGAAAAAAAAAAAAGAAAGAGAAATAAAGGTGAATCTGGAAGATCCAATATACACATGATTGGAGCACTGCAGAAAAAATATAGTTGTACGCAGAACACATATGTAAAAATAATGTCTAATTCCACATGAAAAAGTGCTCAGTATTATTAGTTATCAGGAAAATAAATGTTAAATTTTCTATCAGATACCACTACACACACAGTAGGATGGCCAAAATGAAAAGACTGACAAGTCCACATATTGGGGGATGGGGAGCATTCTAAGTCTCATTCATTGCTGGTCACTTTGGGAAAAGGTTTGGTAGTTTTTTTTGTTTTTCTTTTTAAAAGGTAAACATAGGTATCTTAGACACAGAGATTCTATTTCTCGATGTTTATCCAAGAGAAGGGAAAACAAATATCCATTAAACTCATGTTTTCTATAAAAAAATATTTATGCCAGCTTTATTCATAATAACCAAAATCTGGAAACAACCCAAATAATGCATCAACAGAAGAAAGGATATACAAAGAATACTTATTCTGTGGAATGACAGATACTGAGCCATCAAAAGGAATCAATTATTCACATGCCCAGTATCAGAAATGAAATACCACAGAAATATGTTGAGAGAAGAAAAAGTAAATGTAAAATACCATATATTTCGTGATTTATGTGACGTTCATTCTTATGTTCACAATTGTAATTATGTTAAAACAAAAACAAAAATGAACCTCAAATACAGGTTGCCGCTGGGGGAGTGGAAAAGGGAAAGTAAAAAAAAAAAAGAGAGAGAGAGAGAACTTTCTGGAGCGATGGAAATATTCTGTATCTTGATGGAATGTGGGTTCAATAAGTGTATCAATTTTTCAAAATTATCTGGTCAAGATTTGTGAATTTAACTGTATGTATATTGGTTTTTAAAAAAGACAACCCATAATAACGAAAAATCAGGAAGGAGCTGCAGAGTGGGTGGAAGGGCAGGTAAAATAAAAGTGAAGGAATTTTGATCATTAGTGATCAAATTTTTGTTGTTGTTGATCATTTCCAAAGCTGAGTGATGGCTGCATGTCAATTCAGTCATTCTGGTTTCTTCATAGTGACCTGAATTCTTCTCAAATAGTTAAAAATTCTGAAAGAAGAGGTTTCATTTTACATATAGAATTGGCATAATGCTCCAAAGAAAACTGCTTTTTTTGGCCTGAATTCTATTTTATTGGTTATTAACATCAGGACTTATGTTTTCATTATACTTAGATTTGCCTATTATTTCTTTACTAATCCTTTCCATTTAACCTTCTACATTTCTTTAAATGCGTCACTTCAGGGAGCCGTGGGTCAGATTTTGCTGTTAGCCAACCTGAAAAAAATTTCTTTTGATATGTGCCATAAACTCACATTATTGATATGACTAATACATTTTGTCCTCATTCTACAGTATTGCTTCATGTTATTTTTTCATGTCTTTTACTTTGTGGTTTCATGTCTCTATGGTTTTGTTATTCTATGTGATATTTAGAACGAATATATTTTTGCTCTATGATTACCTCTGTGTATTTTTTCAAAGACTTATTTATTTATGTTGGGGACTGAGAGAGCGCAGGCGTGCGCACCCGCGCGTGCACACACACATGTGGTGGGGGGAGGAAAAGAGGGAGAAGGAGAGAAAATCCCAAGCAGACTCCCCACTGAGCGCAGAGTCCAACTGTGGGGCATGATCTCAAGATCCTGGGATCCTGACTTGAGTCAGATTACTTTTGTGTTAATAATTCAATTCTATACACAACCTTAATTCAACCCTTCTTTTGGAAATTTAGCTTTTAGTACAAATAATGTTGAGATTGGGCAATACCTGCTCCTTTCTTCACTTCTCTTTCTTCTTTCCTCTCATTTTCCAATTTTAATCACTGGATATAATTTTAGTTTTTATGCTTTTATTCCTAAGCATATCGAATTTATACTTGATTGTGACTCTCAGGTTATGCTATTATACTACCTACTAATATCTATGAAAATATCAGGGAGCTAATTCTACTTTCCATTAGTCCTCTCCCTTTTCTCTCTCTCTCCCTCTCTCTTTTTTAAAGATTTATTTACTTACTTTAGAGAGAGAGAGAGAGAGCTTGTATGCAAGCAGGAAGAAAACCTCAAGCAGACTCCCTGCTGAGCATGGAGCTCAGTGCAGGGCTGATCCCAGGACCCTGAGATCGTGACCTGAGCCAAAATCAGGAGGCTGCTGCTCAACCAACTGAGCATATTATATTTACACACTACTCTGTCATGATTCATCTTTATCTTCTCTTGGTTCTACAATTAAATATGTTCACTCCACACCCCCACAAACCTTATGATGAAATAGTTCTAGTCATTTTGTAGTGGCAGATGTTCATTTGCTAATAGATTTCTCAGGAAGTGCTCATGGGAATGACACTCCCAGATGCTAGCTTGTTCATAACTTCATTTGATTGGCTGTCAACGGCTTTGAATTTGAAAGATATAAAAATCCATGTCTCATATTTCCTTCCTGGAGTGTTATAAAAAATATTCCATCACTTACTAACTCAAAAATATATTTTGTTGTCCCTGTTTTGTTTTAATTGAGGTAAAATTTACATACATTAAAATTCACCAAATTCATCCTCTTTAGTGTATGGCTCCGAAGCTTCCAAATACATTCAGGTTGTTGTCAGAATTCAGCTCCATTTGTTTAGAGAACTAAGGTCCCCATTTCTTTGCTGGCTGTGAGCTGGTAGTTGTTCTCAGATCCTAGAGGCTATCTATATCCTTTGGTTAATGCCCTGCTCCTCCATCTTCAAAGCCAGCAATGGTGGATGGAGTCCTTTTCATGCTTCGAAGCTCCCTGAGCTCCCCTTCTGCCTTGTCTGTCCTGCCTTCCTCTTTTGTTGCATCTCTCTTCCACTTTCCTCTTCTTTTTTCAAGGACCTCTGTGACTAAATTGGGCCCACTAAGATAATCTAGGATAATCTCCTTTTTTTAAGGTCACCTGATAATGAACTTTAATTACATCTGCCAAGCCCTTTCGCAGCAATGCCTAAATCAGTATTTGATTAGATTATTTTTATGGCAGGAATGAGAATATTAGGGGGACATCCTTCGAATTCTGCCTACCACACAGACATGAAAAAAAAAAAAAACTCACTCAATTTCACTCATAAGGGAAATATAAATTAAGCATACATTGAGATACCATTTTTCACTACTACATAGAAAAAAATCAAAGTGTGTCATACCATATTGATGAAAGAGAGAGGTAACAGGAATTTGGATATATTGCTAGGATGAGTTTTAACTGTTAGAACATCTATAAAAGTAACATGGCAAAATCCATCAAAATTATAAACATCAGTAAATGTTTATGTAAAAATTCTACTTCTAGAAATATTTCCTACAGATAACACATGCATATGAAATTATCTATATACAAGAAGGTTATGGTAGATTTTTGTAGCAAAATAATGAAAGTAATAACCTAAAGGCCCAGAGGACTAATCAGTTAATATAATTTGATATCAATAGACTGCAAGACATAGAATATAACAGAATACATAAACACAATGATGAACCTCTTCACATACTGTTAATAAAATTATAAACAAGATATATTATTTTAAAAAGAAATTACAGAACAGTGGACATTGAATGCAGTCAGTTGTGCAGAAAGCAATGCAGAATATATACCTACCTATATGTATTAGCTTACACTTGCATGAAATACCTCTGAAACAATATGAGAAAAACATAACAATAGGTGCTTCCAGGGAAAAGAAATTGGTGACAGCTGGTGTCAGAGATAGGACCCTTGGAGCTTTTTGAATCATGGGCCATATGGATGTATAAACTATTCAGTAGTTAAATGAATAAATAAACTGTGTAAAGTTCTTTTTACTAACATTATCATTTCCTAGAGCAAATATTTTTACTGGAGAAGCAGGCATTTAATGAGCATGTACTACATACCAAACAGCCACAGAGCACCTTCTGGGTATCATCTCTTTCGATCCTTAAAACAACTTGTATGGTTAGGACTATTATCCTCATTTTACAGCTGGAAAAACTGAGGTTCAGAAAGACATATTATTGCCCAAGATTTCATAGGTGCTAGGACACTGGCCAGGATTTGACCAGGGCACATTTATATCACAAATTTCATCACCATGTGACAGTAATACTCTACTATTAAAAAAGAAAGAAGAACATAACCTTAGAATGAGTATAGAATATTCTTTTAAAAAATTACTTATATAAAATTAAATGTGTTGCTCCTCTAGTTCCCATTTTCTGTGCACAGTGGCATTAGTCCCAAATTAGAGTTTAAGATATACTGGTAAGAGTCCACAGAGAGATGCAGTGCTTCCCTGAATATTTCCATAAAGTCACTTGCTCACAAAATAGTCCACTCCATGTATAGTAAAGCTCACTTCCATGCTAGAAAATGTGTGCTATGTTGATATGACATAAGCTTTCCTTGCACCCTTCACGCCTTTGTCCTCAGTTTGCCCTGTGAAGCCACCTCAGAAGGTCTAATTGATCCTTACTCCATGTGACAGCTCTACAAACATTCAAAATATTTTTTAATACTAAACCTCCAAGATTCTCTGTTTCTCATACGACATGATTTCAAGTCTCCCTCTCGCAGGCATAAGCAGATAATTCTCCTCTGAGGCACTCCAGTTTGCCCATGTTTTTGATATAATATCTTACAAGAGAATATTGACCAGCAGAAAGCAGACAAAGGTTATCACCTTGAGTTGCTGAATATCATCCTATTAACACAGACAAAAATAGATTATCTTTATGACAAGAGGATCAGTCTGGTAACTTGTTTTGAGCAGGTGGACATATACAATCCTTAATTATTTTTCACATTTGCAACTCAGGAACTTCTCACTGCACTAGAGAAAGAATGCCTTGTCTTAAGGGCAAGACTTTAATATTATACCTATTCCATTTAATTTTTTTTTCAAGTCAGCCTGTTGAAACATCTAGAGGCTAAATTCAGAGGAATACAATGGAGAAAGTAGAAAGAATTTAAAAATAGAAAAAATAAACATTTTTAAAAAACCTAAAGCATACAGTAGTACAAATGAAGGGTTTTTTATTCCTTAGTGACCTATCTACTGAAGCACTAGTATTTTCATATAAAATTTTTGAAATATTTTATTAGTATCTAGATTTTAGATCATTAATAAAATTGCATTAAGTTAAATAGCTAACATTTATAGAAGTTTACTGTGTATCAGGAATGACTATAAGGGCTTTCAATGAAATATATTCTTTTATTTCACAACAACCCTACAATATAGATCCCATATTCTCTCCACTTTTGAAGATGAGAGGGGTGAGCAAACTAATTTGCCTAAGGTTATAGAAAAAATGATCAGTAAAACTGGTATTCGAAACCAAGAAGTTCAGTTTTGAAATAAATGACATACTGATAATTAAAAATCATTCTGTAAAGGGCCAAGCTTGCTTAAATTTCTTCTAGAAACAGGTAAAAATACAGAAATTCAGGAATATGTAGAATCAGTAATGGCTAGGGACGAGGGAAAAGTTGCATTCGGAAGAGAGAGAAACTCAATGATGACAGAAAGGAAGTAATTGGTGCAATGATCGGGTGAGTAACCCACACAGTGGGTTCGAAATCAACTTGGCTACTCACCAGGGCTGAGGACATGAGCAAGTGACCTGCCCTGGGTGAGCTCCAGTTTTGTCATTTACAAAATGAAGGTAATGGTATCTCCTTCAAAGCGTCTTACCAAGAGCAAACGTTATAATATATGTAAATCACTTCACAGTGCTAGACACATAGTATGCACTTAATAAATGATGGCTATTATGTTATTATTATAGTCAAGTTTGAGTCATGACACCGGAAGGAGCTTATGCCGGGTAAATTCAATTTTCTCCCTCAGTGAAGTTGCTCATGTCCCTAACCTCTAGTAGGGCCTAATTCAGGAATGCGTGCTCAATAATTAATCACAGATTATATTTTATTGCATTAGCTAATGTTGCTTTCTACTTTTAGCTGTTTCATAACTTCATGGGGCATTTGTCATTTTTTTTTCATTAACTGAAAGAAAATGTAAAATAAGAAATCTAGAGAATACTTTTTTTCTATATTTCTAAATTAAAGAGTATTTTCCTTCCCTGGTAGAACATTTATCTTTCATTATGAAGTCTACCATAATGTCTCTAATAATGGCAGTTTCTTTAACTGGAGAGCAAATATAGTTTAGTATAAAAACTCAGCAGAAAATATAGCTGAGTGCCTGGGACAGTCACCAGACTTTTACCAACACAGAATTATCACACGTAGAATGGAAATGATTTTGTTTAAAATGGAGTTTATCATTTTATTATTTACTTAGATTTTAGTGCTCATGTGTTTTCCACACTATTTGCAACATTGTTTATTATTACCATTTTTTGACCCATTCCTCAAGATATCTTCAGGTTTCCATGAACATGTTTCTTCCAGGAAAAGTATCTCCAGGCATGAATGACTGACAACTATAGAAACTACTAATCCATAGCCAATTTTACTCTCTTCGAGAAGACTGATAAAATTGTATTCAATATTTTTTAAGTTATAACACAATACAATTTTATCAGTGGAGACTACATCACTAGATAGTGAAGTTAAAACTGAAATCCAATCCTGTGACCTCTCTGTCTTAAACTCGATTATGTTCCTATCAAATGCAAGGTATGAGCCGTAATTATTCCCAGAATCTTCAAGACCCTCTGTAGGTTCATCCTCACCCAGCTCGATGACCAGGTGTCTTATGCATCTTCTTGGATGTTCTAATCTAGCTATCCTGGCATTCTTCATGACTCTGAACTTCCCTGACTTTCTGCCTTCACCAGAGCTCCTCTTGCAAGGCCCACCTCTCCTCAGACCTTTACTTGAACCCTTCTTATCGTTTAGGGTTCAGCTCGAGGCCTTTCCTCATAGATCCCTATCTTGATCTTCCAACATAAACTCAGTCTCCCACTCCAGTCACCATACACCAAAAAAACTCTGCTATATTTTAGTTAGAAGGATCACTATTTAAAAATATCTTACTTGGGGGGCGCCTGGGTGGCTCAGTGGGTTAAGCCACTGCCTTCGGCTCAGGTCATGATCTCAGGGTCCTGGGATCGAGCCCCGCATCGGGCTCTCTGCTGTCTAGGGGAGCCTGCTTCCTCCTCTCTCTCTGCCTGCCTCTCTGCCTGCTTGTGATCTCTCTGTCAAATAAATAAATAAAATCTTTAAAAATATATATATATATATCTTACTTATTCATTTGTGAATTTATAGTCCCTACCAGAATATGACCATCATGAGAGAAGTAAATGTGTCTCCTTTGATCACTACTGACTCTTCAGGATCTAGCAAGTGCCTTGTATGTAACAGATCCTCTATACATATTTGTTCAATTAATAAATTGTGGGGGATTTAAATTGTGGTTTTCTGTCTGTTTGATTAGCACAATGGCATGGTGGCTGTACCTACTTTGGACTTAAGCCCCCAAGCTTTTCAGTTTCCAGCTCTACCACTTACAGCTCTTTATTACATTCATGTGTCAGACAGGACCCATCTCACAGGCACAGTGAAAGGACTGTCTGCAATAATGAATGTCAAGGACTCAGTACAGCAAGAACTTGATAAGTACTCTCTATGATTATGCATTTTCTGTATTCAGACAGCCTTGTTATTTTAAAGGTTTTATCATATACAAATTTAAAGTTGAACTACTAAGATTCATCTGGCTAATGAATGCATTTTTTCTTCATGCCAATTTTTATTTGCTTTTTGCTTTGGTTAGCAAACACAAGTTGGCATCCTCATTTGTCTTTGCGATTGTCATATTCTAGAGGTGCTCCTCCACTTCATGAATGTGACTATTATTTTCTGTGTGAACAATTCTTGCTGTTCCATTTATGCACCAAATATACCTGAATTTCTCTATAAGATAGTTTTATACTAGAAACTAGCTATTCAGAAGGGCAGGTAAATTAAATACGTTAACATTTGTATAATTACAATCTGAGGTAAGTTTATGAAGGTAATATAAAGGTGCTGTGAAATACATAATCTTATGTATGGTAAGAAGAACCAATTTAGATTAGACGTGGGAAACAGTGAGAAAAGGCACCTTGGAGGAAATGATATTTGAGCTTAAAATAAAGGCCGAGCCTAGGTTGGCTGGGCAAACACTGAGAGATACAGTGTTTCCACAAAAAATTTGCAAAGTTCCGGAGAAATAAAAAGATTGCAAACTTAAAGGAAAGGGGAAAAAATGGTATAGGGTAACAAGTGGGGAAAAGAGGAGTACACATGAGGTTGTAGAGCAGATTGAGGTCAACCCGAGTATCTCATAGACAACATTAGGAATTTAGGATTTTGTCTTTTATTCAATGGAAATTCATGAAGATTTTACCTAGATGGATATCCGGATTATATTTGCTTGTTTAGAATCTCACTTCGGCCACACTGTTGAAGACGGGTAGGATGGAAAGAGAAGAGGTTACCTCATTCATCTGTGGCAGAGAGGTGGTGCTTTAGAGCAGGGCAGAGGTGCTTTGAAAAAGAGAATGAATTCAAGAAATAGTCAAGACACTTTCAGTCTTGATATATCAGAAAGAGCATGAAAACTGCTGAGTGCCAAAGACTTTTGTTAAATAGCTATGAGACTGAAAAGTCACCTTGCTAAAATCACTCATCAATCCACAAATAGTTATCATTGTTGATGACTGTCAAGTCTGAACAAGACCATGATAGCCCTTATGAACTCCAGTTAAAATGGTTGTGAAGGAGTCACATGAAGTCACTGACTTCTCTGAGAAAGTTTTAACTGAAATCTAAAACATGTTTTCATTGGTGCTTTTTCCAAGATTTAAAATCTGTTGTGTCTGAAACTTGTTTCTTTCCAATTTATATATAAATAAATTGCCAACACTGTTCCATAAATTGAATGTGTATTCTCTACCTATAAGAGGATGACAGTTCATTTCAACAAACATATTTAACATTGCCTACATGCCAGCCACTGTGATATGCAGTGGCAATACAAAGATCAAAAGACATGACTTGACGAAGGAATGCAGCAGATGTGCCTTCATCCTGAGACTTGTGATGGTTTATTATCTTAAACAGGTTTTAAGGAAAAGCTAAACCTGCTGGCTAACTATTGTGAGAATGGAATTTCTACAGCAATTGTGCTAACAAAGTAATTTTTACAGCATTTGTGCTAACAAACAAGAATCATACTTGTTGAGTATTCTCCAACATTTACATGAAGAAAATAAAAGATGAGAAGATACTTAGATCAAATATCTTGAGTTCCATGAGAGCAGGTGCCATGTCCATTTTATTCAATATTATATTCTCAAAATTTAGTTCATTGTCTAGGACATGGTACCCATCTGTTAAATTAATGAATGGCAGAATAAATTAATGCCTGAATTGTGCTATGTGAGAGTAGATTTTAAAACCTTTACTCTGGAAGGGCCCATCAGGATACATATATATTCAAAATAAAGATTGTTCATAGGGACTAATTAATTGGTAAGAGTTGCCCTTTGCCTTTTCCAGATAAAACTGCCTTTCCATTCTTTTCAGCCCAAGATCCCTAGGGTCTTGATTAAGAGTTCACTGAATTGATCAACTCTCAAACACACACACACACACACACACACACACACACACACACACACACAGACACGTGAGGGAAATGTCCTGCTCATTGGTTTTGCTAAGGTTCACTTCTTTGTAGAATTACCTCACTTTCTGTTAGGAAAAGAATGAAGTCAGATCTAAGCTTTCACAAAAACAAAACAAAACAAAAAATCTAGGATTTAATACCGTTCAATTTTAAAGTTACTTCTTTATCTCTACTATGCACTGATTACTCTGTTTATTGGAAAACAAAATGAATAAAATGAGGCCTGCACTCAAATATTTCACAATTTAGTTGGGGAGAAAGAGAAATAAACAAATAATTATAAGGTACCATACTAAGGACTATAATAGAGTAAAACAAAGAATGCCATTAAAGCCCTGGAGAGGCATGCATTAGTCAGCTTGAGTTGCCACGACAAAATACCATAGACTGATGGATTCAACAACAGAAACTTATTTTCTCGCAGATTTGGAGGCTGGAAAATCTAAGTTCAAGGTTCTGGTAGAGGTTAGTGTCTGATGAGGCTCTCTTCCTGACTGTGTCCTCATGTGGCAGTAAGAACAAGCCCTGGTCTCTCAGAGTGTCCTTGTAAGGATGCTACTCCAAGATCTCTAAAGAACTTTTGAAATTCAACACCCCAAAAACAAATAATCCAGTCAAGAAATGGGCAGAAGACATGAATAGACATTTCTCCAAGGAAGAAATACAAATGACCAACGGACACATGAAAAAATGCCCCACCATCACTTGCCATCAGGGAAATACAAATCAAAACCACAATGAGATACCACATCATACTGGTCAGAATGACTAAAATTAACAAGACAGGAAACAAAAAATGTTGGCGAGGATGTGGAGAAAGGGGAGCTCTCTTACACTGTTGGTGGGAATGCAAACTAGGTACAGAGTAGGTACAGCCACTCTGGAAAATGGTATGGAGGTCCTTAAGAAGTTAAAAATTGAGCTACCCTATGGCCCAACAACTGTACTACTAGTGATTTACCCCAAAGATACAAATGTAGTAATCTGAAGGGGCATCTATACCCAATGTTCATAGAAGTAATGTCCACAATAGCCAAACTGTGGCAGGAGCCAAGATGTTTATCAACAGATGAATGAATAAAGAAGATGTGTTGTATATATACATGGAATATTACTCAGCCATCAAGAAAGGATGAATACTTACCATTTACATCAACGTGGATGGAACTGGAGGGCATTATGCTGAGGGATAAGTCAATCAGAGGAAGACAGTTATCATGTGGTTTCATTCATATGTGGAATATAAGAAACAGGGGAGAAGACCATGGGGAAGGAGGGAAAATAGAATGGGAAGTCATCAAAAAGGGAGAAAAACCATGAGAGACTCTTAACTATAGGAAACAAACTGAGGGATGCTGGAGGGGTGGTGGGGGGAATGGGGTAAATGGGTTATGGGCATTAAGGAGGGCACATGATGTGAAGAACATTGGGTGTTATACAAAATAAATTAAATTATTGAACAAATAATTTATTTGTTCAAATTTATTTGTTCAAATAAATTATTGAATAGTACATCTGAAACTAATGATGTAATATAAGTTGTTAACTGAATTTAAAATAAAAATGCCACTTTTATCATATTAGGGCCCCACCTTTATGATCTTAGTTAACTTTATAACCTCCTTATCTCTTATCTCCACATATGATAACATTGGGGTTAGGGTTTCAACAGATGAATTTTGGAGCCACACAACTCAGTCCATAACAAGGCATCTAAGTCAGAGAAAGGTTGACAGATGTCACAGAGAAACAGCAGCTGGGGAGCAGTCCTATACATTAGGGAAATGGTTAGGACCTTCCAGCGAGAGCAGACAGTGTAAGTACATTTAGGAGCAGGAAACTGAATAATGAGTATTGGTGGCGTATGAAATGTGAATCAGAAAGTGAGGCCACTACTGGAGTCTGGAGACCTAAATTCAATAGTCACCAGAATGTTAGATTAAATGAGATCACAAAAGTAGTGAGTATAGATAAAGGAAAGGTCTAATGATTAAGCCCTAGATGGCACGTCAGCAGGTCAAGTTGGCTGAGAAGTGAAAGGTCTAGCCAAGGACACTGTGAAGGAGTGACCAGTGATTTAGGGGACAGGAAATCCACCAGAGGATGTGTCCTGGATACCAAGTGAAGTCTGAGTTTCCAGGAGAAGGGAGTGGTCAAGGGTATTAAATGCTATCCTATCAGTAGGTCTAGTAAGATGCACACTGAGGACTGACATTAACTTAGCAAAGTAGAGGTGGTTATTAGCAAACTCGCCCAGAGCAGTTTGCCTACAGCTGTAGAGTAGAGGTGCCTGTGGGGTTGAAGTGGGTTCAAAAAAGAAGAGGATAAGCTGTGGAGAGAGAGCATGTAGGTAAGCCTTCAGCGAACTTTGCTGTGAAGAAACACAAGGGTGAGCTATATAATATGGGGGCAGTTCCAGATAGAAATAGGCCCCCAAAGCACAGGCCTGCTCTAAAATCCACACTCTGCCCTGCAAGTGTCAATTTACATTTATGTCCAACACCACTTGGGATGTGTCTGACTGTAATAAAAACAAAAAGGTTAACTGAAAACAACCGAACAAGCCCATATTTTGAAACATAAATGATGTACAGTTTACTAAACCCTCTGAAGCTTGATTATCTATTTGGCTGACAGAAAATGACATATTTTGGGGTTTGGTTTTGAATTTCAATCCCTCCTATAGAATAAAATCATATTTTGACTCCCTAGCCATTTAAGGTAAGGAAGTATTTTTGCTCTGGCTCTATTAAAATCTGTATTCTATATATTTGGAGGCACTACATACTCTTTGTTTTTTGTATTTATTCCCCTTACCTTATGAATTAGAATGCTCACTTTTTATAATAGTTACTTCCTTTTCTCTATTTGTCTGTTTTTTTCTTTCACTGGCTTTGGATAATTCTTATCACTTTGCATATTGTACAAAGGTTTAACTAAATACTACACCTTCATCAGATATAGTCCTCGGGTTTGTTTTCCATCTGTATGCTCTCTGATAAGTTATGAATTTCCCTGAGTATGGCCTCCTTGGATCTGCATGTACTTCTTGTGACATCATGCATTTTTATTTTATTTCCAAGTGTGGCAGAGACATGCCGGAGTGGCTCCCAATGATCCACACACTGGTGTGAACCTCTCCCCTTGGGTGCAGATGAGATTTGTGATTTGCTTCTATCCATGAAGATAGCAAAGGTGACAGAATGTCACTCCTGTGATTAAGTCATGTTATTTGGTGCAGACTAGAGAGAGATTCTCCCGCTGGCCTTGAAAAAAACAGCGGACATGTTGTGAAGTGCCTATGGAGAGGTCCACATGGCATGGAATTATGGATGACCCCTAAAACCTAAGGGTAGCCCCCAGCCACAGCCAATAAGAAGCCAGCACCCTCAGCCACATGGCCACAAGGAAATGAATCCTGCCACTTTAAATGAGCTTGTAAGTGGATTCTTCCCTGGTATGCTTCCAGACAGGCTTGTGAAACTCTGGTCAGTAGACCCAGTGACACCACGCCCAGACTCCTGACCAACAGAAACTCTGAGATAATAGATGCTGTGATGTTTTAAGCCACTAAGTTTGAGGTAATTTGTTATGATGCCAAGGAAAATGAATATATAGAGCTCTCTGTGATTTTTGTTAAGAGTTTGTATTTTTTTATATGCACATTCCTGGCTGTTTTTTAGACCCAATTTGGTAGTCTCTGTCATTAAGAAGTAATTTCCACAAATTTAAATTTATATCTATAGTTATATCAAATTATTTCTACTATATTTTTTATTATTCATTTTTTAAAAGATTTTACTTATTTATTTGCGAGAGAGAGAGAGAGAAGGAGGGAGAGCATTGAGGAAGAAGCAGACTCTGTGCTGAGCTGAGAGCGTGACACGTGATTTGATCCAGGAACCCTGAGATCATGATCTGAGCCAAAGGTGGACACTTAACCAACTGAGCCACCCAGGTGCCCCTGTATTATTCATGTTTGATATTTTCTGTTTCTCTCCCCTCCCCCCACTTCTGGTTTTTGATTGAATAGCTTTAGTACCCTTCTGCTTGCTTAAAAATTATACACTTTTTTTTTTTAAATTTTATAATTGTTTAACCCTATTTATCTCCTGAACTTGCTACTGTCAACATTTTGCCTTTAACAAGGCAAGTATTTTAGCATCCTCTTATCTCACTTAGGGCTCTTGTCTACTATTACATTATCTAGAATTTGGAGAGTATTATATAGATATAATCTAGAATTAAACTGCACTACCTCAACCTTGCATGCTTCTATGGCAACATCTGGACTGTTTTCATTATGAGAACGTTCCTAAAAAGTGTTTCAATTTGTGTCTGGCAAATCCTATGAGATCTATGCCTCAGAATATTTCTATCCTGCCTTTACTTTGGAATGTCCATTGTGTTGGTTACAAATTTGGTTCATGACTTCTTTTCCTTCAAACTTAAAACTTAAAAAAAACAAAACAAAAACCAAAAAAAAAAAAAAAAAGTAAAACTTGTTGCTCCATTATTGTTTATGTTTCATTGTTTCTGCTGATAAGTAAGACTGAATCTAATTTTTATCTTTCCATAGATAATGTGCTTTTCCTCTCTGAAAACTGTTAGGTTTTTCTTTGGCACTTTGACCTTCACTGTCACTCTCTTGTGTTTGGACATAGACTTTTTTTTTTTTTTTTCCTTCTTACTCAGCACTCCAGGAAATTTCAGCCCCATGTTTTAAGTCATTAATTCTGGATTTACCTCCAGTATTTCTCCAAATATTTCCTTGTCATATTTTTTTTTCTCTCCTTAAAATCCTATTACTCCTACCCTACATATCTATTAACTTTCATCTATACTTTCCTGAGGACCCTTCTCTGATCTGATCTTCCAACTTACCATGTCCTTCTCAAGTTAGCTCCATTTTAAAAATCTCATCTATGAGTTTCTCTGTTTCAAACTACCACAGTACTCATGCCTAATATTCACCCTTGCTTCTTTTTTATTCACTTATTTTTTGCATTTGTTGGGTACTGTTAATATTATCCCATATATTCTTTAATATATTTGTCATAACTATTTTTAATTTTGGGTCCATCTGTTCTAATGGCTCTGCTTCAGAATGTATGCCAGTTCTACTCTAAATAGTATAGATATTATATGTTGCTCAGTTTTTGCCCTTCTTTTATAATAATATCATTCCTCAAGACTCAATTTATTTTGTCCTATGACCTCATATTTAGTTTTGTTTTTGGATCCTATGTTTTGGGAAGGGACTTATGGCAGGCCTTTGTCTGTGATGGCGGCAGTGGGTTTAGAGAGATAAGTAAGGGTGAAGCCCAACTGCAGAGACCCTCTAGCACTGCAGACCTGCTCCCCAGGGAAATCCTCTGGTCCCAACTTTATCCCTGAACACTGTAGGAGAAGCAGCATGGGAAGATGAAATGGCACTAGGTTATAACTCATCGGTCTGAGAGGTATGGAGTGAGGGAGTGGAGGTGGGAATGCTTGGAGAAGTTGTTTATTCTGCAATTGTTTTATCAACTCCTTGTCTCAGAAGTGCTTTAGTTGCCTGCATGTTACCACATGGACACCATCAGTAGCAGAATGGCCCATGTGTATCTAAGGTTATGGGATAATTAATAACTGTTCCAAAAACCATGTACCAGATGCCAAGAAGCAAGAGCAGATCATCCAACAAGAGGTCTGCCTACAGCCCACAACAGCCTTCTCCTTCTCTACCCCAATCAATGTCCTTCCTCTTCAATCTAGATCATCAGAAAACACCAGCTCAAGCAAATTTCAGAGCTCGCTTTTAGGAAGAGTCAGCAGAAGCTCAAGCTAGCTCACCATTTTCATTTCACTTTCTCTACATAATCTTGGGTCCAATCTCTGAGTTTTAGCAGAGTTTTATCTCTGAGTTTTAGCAGAGAGATGACTTTTTTGGTAAGAAGGAAAAAAATCTATGTTCAATAAAACTGTAAAGTGCTACCAATCCCACAGAACTCATAAGCTCTGATATTCCTGTTATTAAAGAAAGCATTGAACTCTTTCTGGTGGCTGGAACCACCTGGGATATTATTGTTTAGTCAGTTTATTCACTGTGTAATTAATTAATACAACTGAACATTTATATCCAGTCTCCACAAACTATCTGAGAACGAGAAAGTCCTAGAAAGTGGTGACACACCTCATACATTCATGTAGTTAAAAAACATTAATTGAACAATTTCCATGTGCCAGTCTCTAGGCTACAGAAACAAGTAACTAAGATTAAGTACTTGTTTTGAAAGAGATATTCACTAAAATAATTATAAGGGGGATAAACAGAGTCTTAGAGAATTAAAAATAAATGAATTCACAGGTTCTGTACAAATTCCTAATGGAGCATAGAGAAAGGTGTTCCTAATTCACCAGGGAAAGGTAGGAAGATTTCCCGGAGAAAATTTCCCACCCGATAATATGGCACAATATCAAGGTCACATGCTTCTGGACTCTCAGGAAACTTCTTATTAACAAGGTCCACCGCTCAACTGCTCCAAAATCGCCACACAGGTATTCTGCTTGCCACTGCAGAAAAACAAAATCAAAATAATCTCATCTGACTATTATTTCCTGAGTCTACAAGTTGTTTGCTAAACCAGTATGGTATATGCCAGTTCTAACTTCTTGAAAGTGTGTTTTGTGGTAAGCCAGCACCTACCTATCCAAACATGGGCCTTCTGGCACACCAAGGGGTGAGCACCTGTGCTTCTGAAACCCTGACATCTGGTCATATATACATTCCAGATGAGGATGTGAAAACCATGTTCTGTTATTATTTTTCACTATTTCCTCTATCTAGAATCACTGAAAAAGTCAGTTCTGTGGAGCCATTAGAAGTTACAACTCAAACCTCAAACATTAACATACCTTAATATTAAATCTACATAAGCTCTATAATGATAGGTAAGTCTCACCTTCTCTTCTCTTACTCTGACCATATGAAAATATTTTGCAAATGAAATACATCAATTATTTATTCAATAAAACTGCATGTGGTGTTACTGTTTCCTAGTTCTGGGGCAGGTGCTAGGGACACAAAGCTAGCCAACACACAGAATTCCTCCTTCCTGGAATTTGCAGTCTCAAGGAACAGACTGATACTGAACAAGTAATTATAAATGCAGTGAATGCTACAAAGAGAATGTACAGGGTGCCGTGGAAGCACAGAAGAGGTGCTTTAAAAAAAAAAAAAAAGTGGCTTCCTCTGTAGAACAACTGTGGGAAATTGAGATTTCACATTAAAATCAATAGGGCTAGAATTGTATGCTTCGTTTTTTAGAGGCCGCATTGTAAACGGCCGTGCTTCTTATACCAGGATACCCATGGGGGATCCAGAAGCCACAGAATAAACACAATACATATTTCTGGTGCTTGGGTTTCACTTGAAGATTTGGGAAAACAAACATTTTTTATTAAAACAAATATAGATATATTACGGAGTAGACTGTATGCATGTTAAAGATAAAAGATGAAACTTCAAAGAAATTTCACACTTGCTGTGATTCCCTTTGAACTACACCCCCAGACTCCCTAGGGGGTGTATATTCATTCTCCTCTGCCTTTAGGGATATGTTATAAAAAAAAATAATAATGTTGAGCAAGCAGTAGAAAGAGCATGGGGCCTGGCATCACTAAGAATAGCTGGGCAGCCTTTGCTAAGCCAGCTGTGACTCAGTTTCCTTGGGGATAACATAGAGATAATGTCTTTACCTCTCAATATTGCTGTGAAGATTTAATCAGAGAGCAAATGAAAAATTTTCCCAGAATGTTTGCTACAAAATAGACACGCTATAAACATTAGTTACCTCTTCCAATAGCAGTGAAATAAATAGTTGTCTAAGATTCTAACTGCTTCAACTCAGCACAGCTAGAACCACAGAAGGAACAACCAAAGATAGCAGGTTTTAGGAAGCCCTGTGTTATGTTCCCATCTGTTTATCCATTAGCATAATAGCTACAGTAATAACAGCTAACAAATGTGAGTGTATGTGTGATGAATCTGAAATGCTTGTAAACTGTAATTTAAGGAAACAAAACAAACAAACCTACCCATTTTCCATATGTTAATATATTTTTACTCTGTATTGCTATTTTTAACCATTTTATATTATGACCAAAAACAGAAAAAAAAAAACAAAACACAGGACTGCATCCATTCCTTTTGTGAATGGAGTAGAGGAGTATAGAATATAAGAACTCTTGGTAAACTCTAAACCAGTAAACAATTACAAAGTGTGATTATGGCTATGATTATAAAGACGTGCTAACAAAGGGCTTTGTAATTCTCAACGCTAGGTACTTCTATATCCAGACAGCTGGCATATATATTTCTTCTTAAACTCAATTTTTACTGAATTTTACTCTTTCCTTCAATGTCCTAAGCCCCAGCGAATGAGGTAAACTGCAAAGTTTAGGAAACTTACCTATGGATAAGAGAGGAAAATCCAATTATATCTTGTTCTTTTTCCAGTAAAGAAGTAGATAGGTAGAAGATTTATTTTAATTTTCCCAAATGTTTCATATCTAAAATGGAATTGGATGTCTTGATATTATAGCAGACTAGTTAAATAAAATTTATACTTGTCTCACCTAACAGAACTAAGTAAAAAGAAAATGTATCAAGGTTGTGTTTATTCTCAAATCCTTGTTACTTAAAATATATTATTATATAATTACAGAGCGATGACAGAAACTTGAGTTGTAGAGTAAAGAACTGCTTATCAGGATCTGCAGTGAAACAAATAGAAGTTTCGTTAGGAAAATGGTAGGTCTGAGCTATGCTGCCGATGCAGAAGGTCAAGGTCAGTTCATTAGGTATAAATCATGTAGGGTTCATCACATCAAAGAAGGTCCAGGGAAGTGACTCAAGACAGGAGTCATATAATTATGGTCTTCCCAGTGCTAGAAGAGCTAAGAATTCTAGTTGCCTTCAAGAAAAGCAATCAATAACTGTCTTTAAACTATCAATAAGTGGATGGATGTCTGGTGTTTTCTTAAGGTCTCTGACAGTAGCTACTGCACATTATTGCTTTCATGCAGAACTGAATACTCTAACAGCTAGGCATAGGGCAGAAATCACTGCCTACTTAAAACAGGGGCAATGGTACCAAATACATTAACTTCTGACCGCAACTTAGCCAATGTTAGCAAACAGAAGTGACAGCCCATATTTCCTTCATTACAATGTCTTATGTCCAGAGCCCTCTGATGAGACATTTCTTCTATCTGGGTCTCAGGAAAAGGTGTCATTTTACGTCATATGTCCTATCAATTTCTGTATTTGCAATGGATCATGCTAATCCTAAATCCATGCAGTGAAATCTGGCTCCTCCCCATGACGAGAACAGTCCCCACTGGGGCCTCAGGTCTATGCACCTATGAAGAACAGCAGAGTTTCCTTTGTCGAAAGTAAGGAGAGGGAAATGCTACATCTCACATGTCCGTGGCCATTTTCTCTATCAATCCTTTTTTATGGGTATGTAAGGAACCAAGTTCTTTCCACCAGACTTTCTGAGTTTTTGGAAGCTCTTGAACTCCTCTGACAGCTTCAGGAGTCTAAAATGAAGACTGGCAGTTACAAAGGAGGTACTGAAGATGTATCTTTAGTGATGCTGAGATTCTTGATTAATGCACCTTCCTTTACTGAATAAAAATACCTGCGGGACTTTTCCATTATTTGGTCCTTTTGTGTGTTTCTCAAAGTAAAATTGGTCTCCATGAATAAAAGATAAGCATGTTCTAATTCTGAAGCCTAAATATTAAATATGTATCTTTCAGGAAGACTTAGTATAAAAATCAGTTCGGGTTCTTTGCTTGTGAACAACAGAAACTGACTCTAGGTCACTTAAGCTAAAAAGTACATCAGGGATCTAATGCAAT
Organism: Enhydra lutris kenyoni; assembly: GCF_002288905.1. NCBI lineage: Eukaryota > Metazoa > Chordata > Mammalia > Carnivora > Mustelidae > Enhydra > Enhydra lutris. Next base: position 11,870,337 of record NW_019154091.1, on the reverse strand, counting down.
CAAAGAGAAAACTGAAGAACAAATCTTAGAAATAAGAAGAGGCAGTCACTCATGGGAATAGAAGGCCCCTGGATATGTCATCTCACCAAGAGAATTTTCCTGAAAAAAATCAGTACGGTTGGGAAGCAAGAATGGCTGATAGGTTAGTTGCACATTCTTTTTTGTTTTTTTGTTTTTTAAAATTTTATTTATTGGGGCACCTGGGTGGCTCAGTTGGTTAAGCCACTGCCTTCTGCTCAGGTCATGATCCCAGGGTCCTGGGATCCGGCTTCTTGCTCAGCAGGGAGCCTGCTTCTCTCTCTGCCTCTGCCTGCCACTCTGCCTGCTTGTGTGCTTTCTCTCTCTGACAAATACATAAATAAAATCTTTTAAAATTTTTATTTATTTATTTATTTGGTAGAGAGAGAGAGAGAGATCACAAGCAGGCAGGCAGAGAGAGGGGGGAAGCAGGCTCCCTGATGAGCAGAGAGCCCCATGCAGGGCTCGATCCCAGGACCCTGAGATCATGACCTGAGCCAAAGGCAGAGGCTTAACCCACTGAGCCACCCAGGTGCCCCAACACATTCTTTGTTTTTTGTTAGAAGTTACAATATTCCTGGAAGATTTTATAATAGACTTACCAGCACCCTTAACCACTCCATAAAACTGGTGCTGAATAAACAGTTGACATTTAGAGTGACCGAGACTGCTTAAGCATTAAACTTAAGTATATTTTTTCACCAGAACTGGGATCTTTGGTGTCTATGACAGCTGCATTACTCTCACTTTTGTGAAGTCCCTACCTTCTTTACCAGAGCAATATTTCCAAGAGGAAAAAAAAAATTAATGTGAAGAGATCCAAAAACCTTTGTTTTCTTACAACCATAGGAATAGATTCACTGAAGCCCAAGATAATGATCACAGATATTCATTAGAATAATGAATTAAATGAATGCCTATGATTTTAATTGAGAGATTTGATACGATTTCACAAATATTTTTAAAGTAGACAACCTGCCACATGTGTAAATCCAAAAGCTACAGCAGTGCCCTTCCTCTACCTAATGTAGTTCTCTCTTATAATGACTGACAACTCCTTTCTTGAATGTTCTTGGTCTCTAGGCTCTGAAATTCTCCAGTTGTGACTGGCACATACCAACATTTTCCATTATGTTTGCTGTATATCCCAGATGAAGGCTGTTCCTTTTCACTTATATTTTCTCCCCATTTATCTTCTCATTGAGAGAAGGGTTCAGGATAATAGGACACCCCAAATTACATCTGGTTAATTTACAGTTCTTGGGTTGTTCTTATTCTGTACTGGCAGTAAAAAAACTTCAAGTCTTTGTCCTCACAGAGACTGATCTTTAAGGCATATGGAAATCTAGCTTCTTTTTAAGGTGGGTTGGGACAATATTGAGTGATACAGTTTAATTTGAACCTCAATCCATTTGAAAGGAACCCTCATTGATTGGAATGAATCTAGAAATTGTGTCAAGAGTCCTGGGTTTAACCAGATCTGATTTCAGAAAGATAATTTGCAGCCCTGAAAAATTATCTGATATGATCTATTTACTCCATTCATTCATTCAACAAATATTACTTGAGCTCCTACTGTGCAGCAATCCCCATACTGGGCACTGGGAGTACAGAAGTAAATAAAACAGACCAGGGCACCTGGGTGGCTCAGTCAGTTAAGCATCTGACTCTTGATTTCAGCTCAAGTCATCATCTCAGGGTCCTGGGGTTGAATGAGACCCACCGTGCTGGGCTCCACACTCAGTGCAGAGTCTCTGCTTGTCCCTCTCCCTCCCCCAGCTTGCTATCACTATCTCAAATAATTAAATAAATAAAGTCTTAAACACACATACATACACACACAGACCTTGCTTCATGAAGCTTACATTTTATTGAGAGAAGAAAGCTATTAAACACATAAGTACACATATAAATAGGATAATTATAGGTGACTTGAAGAAAATACAGCAGGGTAAAGAAAAGGGGGTAATGATAGCTAATTTAATTAGAATGGTTGAAGAAAACCTCTCTGAGTAGAAAATATTTGAATAGAGACGTAGATGATGAAAATAAGCTAGCCAGGCAAAGGGCTGGGAGAATAGCTTTCTGGGCAGAAAGAACAGCTAGTGAAAAATCTTAGGACAAAGAGCTCAGCACATTGGAATATGATCTTCATGGAGCAGGGCGAGCAAGACAATGAACAGTAAGAGAGAACCTGGGAGAGGTACACAGAGACCTTCATGAGAAATTTGGATTTCATTCTAATTGTAATAGAAAACCACTGAAGCATTTCAATCAGGGGAAAAATAAAATTTAATTCTTAAAATCTTATTTTCTGCTGTTTTAAATTGGTCATAGAAGAGGAGAATAGAGGCTGGTCGATAATAGGATGTTTTTGCTCAGGTATAGGTTGGCCAGGGATTTGAATAAATGGCCATGGAGATAGTGAGAAGCAGAGGGATTTGATATATATTTTGGGGTACAGCAGACAGGATTTTCTGACATACTGGATATTGAGAAATTGTGCTGAAGAAAGGGATTCTGGACGAGCCACTCGCTTTTGAACTGGTAAACTAATTGGATGAGCAGTGATGCAAATAACTGTTACGTGCAATCCTGGGGAAGGAGTAGGTTGGGAAGTCAGTGAGAGTGGGGTGAAACAGACAAGTGGACTAAAAAATTAAAGACCTTGGACATGTTAAGTTTGTCATACCTTTTAACCATTCAAGTGGAAATTCCTATATGAATCTAGAGCTCAGGTTAAGAAATGAGGGAGATCGAACACACAATCCTTGCTGTACATATAACCAGTGCTACATCCAGCCAGCTAGCTACCTGTCTGTGATTTTATTTGTATTTGCCTTCTTCCTAGCTATCTATATAGTAATTTGTTGTTACAGATACTCAGTAAATGTGAGTGAGATGTAAATCACATGATTTTATAAAATATAGATCCTATCATGCTTTTTACATGGAATCCTTCTGCTTTATGAAATCTGGAGCCAACACTGTAAAATATAATTTCACATTCATTAATACTTAATTTGGTAAAGGACATGGCTGAGTATTACATAAACTTTTTTTCCCATTCAAATAATTCCAACTCATCTTTTTTTTCTTAATATTTTCAAGAGAATCCATGTATGAGAGCAGCAACTGAGAAAGGGTCAAAATCTGGACCTCATTTAAAAAGTTAATTTATCTGAAGAATGTTTAGGGTTAGTGGGTTTTATAATTAGCTTAAATGTGTTTCTTTCTGTCAGGCATTCTTTAATGTATTTTTAGTATTAACATTTTGGAAAATAAAAACTTGCTCAGGAGAGAGGAGAAAAAGTTCCAAAATAGCTGTCATTTACAATGCCTGAAATTTATGCTTGAAAAACCTAAAGAAGATTTGCCATCAGGCTCACATTATAGATTTATAGGAAGAGAATGAGGAAATTGATGGTACCATACAGTAAACACTTTGCAATTTGCTTTGAGATGCCTTTTACTCCTGAGATGGAATGCTGGAGGCTGGGAAAGAATATGTATGAAATGATCGAGGAGTAACAGAAGCCTCAAAGAATAAAAGGATCCTATACTGATAAGCTGGGAAGATTTCTGTTAACAAAACATGTCGTACTTGATGGAATTTTATTCATCCACAAAATTTCAGGCTTCTTGGATTCAGAGAATGTAGTACTTGCTAGTCATTTGAACCATAAGATAATGTTTTAATGAGGATTATGTGATTTCACTGGAAGGGAAAATGTTCTAAATCCTTCCACTCAAAATTGACGACTTGTATTTAAAACTGTCTGACACTTTCTAAAGTCTGAATATAGATTTAACACTAGGCAAGCAATGCTGGGTCCCATTTTGTCGGAACTGTTGTCTTCTAGAATTATATTGTTTGATGTTAGAACACTGGGTGTTAGAAACAAACAATGAATCATGGAATGCTATATGAAAAACTAATGACGTACTGTATGGTGACTAACAAAGTAATAAAAAAATTATATATAAAAAAGAAGTCTGGATCATGGCTGTAGTTCTCCTTCCTTACGCTAGGGCAAGAGAGTCTAAATCATTGGAAGCCATGGAATCAGAAATAATCTTTTACACTTTGTTCACAGCCCAAGCCCCATGGGTAAAGATTGTTCCTGTGCTGCCTGTGCAGTGCTTTCCAGGCTGCCCATCAGACTGTGAAAAGCTTTTCTGGAAGAGAGAGCATGAGAGAAGAGCATTGTGGAATGAGAACGCGCAGGACAAGCCCGTGTCAAGGGCAAAAATGGAGATAGATATAGAACTGCAGAGATGAACAGAATGTGGTCAGAAGAGCCACCCTCCAAGCTGACGTGGTGAAAATGAAAAACACAAGGATGTTTCAAGGCGGTGTGAATGGCAAAGATGAAGAGCTCAAGCTCTGGGAACCAGGCTGTCTCCTGTCCTTCCACCCTGGCTCTGCCCCTGAGTAGCTGTGTCACTCTGCGCAAGTGGCTTTAACACCTCTGTGTCTTGCTTCCCCATTAATACAATGAAGATAATAACAGCACCTATCTCATAAGCTACTGTGAGGTTAAGTGAGTTGGTATGTTTAATAGATTTAGAATGGTACCAGGTGAGTAATACGCCCTTGGTCAATATTTAGTTTTTATTTTCATATAGTGAGCTTAAGAATGAGTTTTAAAAAAAAGGATTATGTGAGGCTAAGTTTGGAGTAATTCACAATTAGTTTTTATCCTTACCCAAGGACATCTTAGTAGAAACACACACATGCACACCCGCAGAGTCAATCCAATCTAATCATAGGGTAGGGTACAGAAGACACTTAACAGATAGACTATCATATTTCAACCTAAAAATAATAACCAGAAATTAAAGAACTCTGGGGGTAGCTCCAGAGGAAAAAGAGAAAAAAAAGTAGAAAATTCTTCAGGGCATGTTATTGATATTTTATGAGAATTTGATAAACCAGAGCATTCAAGAGTGAGTGCTAAATTTGTGCAGGGTAATAAAGGCTTCAGATGGTAATAAGAATCTTGGACCCTGCACACATAAGGTGCTCTAGGAGGTTTAGTAATTACCTAAATGAAAGAACATCACCATTTCCATAATCACAATTCAAATCCAGGGGTCACTTACAGTTGATAATGTTACAGATGCCATTCTATCTTCTGTAGCACAGAGGCTTTTAGCATGAAGCAGCTTACAGCCGTTTCCTGTGCCTTGTTCATTTCCCCATCATTTCAATGAGATATTTTAGCCTTGTACATAAAACATTTTCAATACTAGAGCCAGTTCGTGGAAAAGCTTTGCCGTCTGAATATAACATCGAGCACATGAATGTGAGCAACAAAGAAACCCTAATGAAAACAGGGTTCAAAGGACTTAAGTTTAATGATAGTTTATTTTAGTGAAGATGTTCACATGCACAATTATGATGTCTAATTATACTTCTATCTTCTTTAGATGAATCTGGCAAATTTGAAATATATTAAGGAGATTCTTTTAGATTTCAGATTGTCCTAAAGAATCTCCACCAAAATTACATAACAAGATCATTACTCTCATGAATTATTATTATATTGATATTCCATGCCCAATGTGTTTATAGGAGTAACTTACCTAATAGCAAGGTAATATTCTCCAGTGATTTTTCTGTGTCAGAAGTCCCCAAGACCACCTCTGTTTTGATGACTCCTTATAAGGACTCATAGGACTCAGCCTATGGTCATGCTCATGGCCACGATTTATTACAGTGAAAAGATACAAAGCAAAATCAGCAAAGGGAAAAGGTACATGGAGCAAAGTTCAAAGGAAACTAGACACAGCTACCAAGAATCATCTCTCAGTGGAGTCAGACAGAATGTGCTTAATTCCCTCAGCCTGTGAGTTGTAACAACATGTGTGAAGTGTTATCTAGCAGGGACACTTGTTAGAGACTCAGTGCCAGGGATTTTATTAGGGGCTGGCCACATGGGTACCCTCTGCATAGTATATACCAAAATTTCAGACTCCAGAAAGAAAATCAGGAGTTCGGCATAGACAATATTGTTCATAAAAACAGTTTAGGCACCATGAGCCACTTTTACCACCTAGGAAATTTTTATATCAGTTAGGGAACTACTTGCCAGTCAAGTTCCTGACACCAGCTATGGAACAACTTTGTAAGCAGACCTTTCTAAGGATAGCTATCCAGGCTTTTTCCTGCACATGTACCAAGGCAGACTTTCAGACCAATTTTTAAACCAGAGAAGAAGGGAGCTCAGCTTTCTTGACAACCCCGAACTTGACTTGCCTAATGAAACTGTCAGAAATGGTAGCACAGTTCCACAATATAGGTCACTGCCAACTGACAAGTGTAGAGGCTCTATTAACGCATTTTATCACTGCCACCTAACCACTGCTTCTCCATTTTTTTTTTCCTCTAAGGAATTATCACACATCCCCCAATCCACTCTAAAGAAAAGAATCTGATGTAACCCTTAGAAAGATCAGAGCTCTATCTACCAGGGAGTATGTCTATCTAATTTTACTAAAGAGAATTTTCACAACTATCAAAATGAAGAGACAAATTTCTATGTCAGAGATTCAGAAATCTTGAAGAAATCTCAGTTAATTCTTGCTTTTCTTCAAAATCGTAAGTTCTAAAATGACAGATAAGAAACATAGAAGTCATTTTGACTTCTCTCACATTCTCACCATTTATTTGTCAATTGTTAAACTGTGCCAATGTTAGTTCCTAGAATATTTTCCAAATCTGTCTACCTCTTTCCATATCCACTCTGTCACTCTCATCTGAGCTAGCAATATTGCTTTACGGTACACTAATAAAGACTCCTGACTGGTCCTCCTGTCTTCCATATTGATCCTACCTTTTCCATGATCTTTCTTACAGGCAGAGTGATCTTTCAAAAAATCAGTCATCCCAGGTCACCCATAAACATCTTTCCATATGTTGATGATAAAAAAACACCCAAATCATTATCAGGCTCTGCATTATCATGCCTTGATGACCTTGCTTCTGAGCTCCATTCACAGAGACCTTATACATTGTAGGGTCTGCTCGCCAGCAGCTCTCCTTCTTAGTTAAGTTCTACTCATTTAATCTTGACTCAAAATATCACCTCCTTGGGAGATTCTTTCTGATCTGTTTCTTTGCCCCAAAGCACACTCATGCTCTCTCTCTCTCTCTCTCTCTCTCTCTCACACACACACACACGCACACACACATTCTTGGTCATATTCTCCTTCTGGATACTCTTTAGCATCCTGTAATTTTCCTTCACAGATATATCAGAATTATAATTATCTGTAGAATTAGTTGTAGGCTGCATATCTGTACCTGTAGAAATAAAAGCTACATGAGGGCAGGGATTCCTTTTACCTTGTTTATTCCTCTATCTGCAGAATCTCTCACAATGCCTTGTACACACTTGATGCTGAATAAATATAGACTGAATGAATGAATCACTTGCTATCTCTTTATTTCCTGTGCGTTACTGTCCTTAGCATGGTACTGTGTGTAACCAGAACAGACCTAACAAATATACAAGTACGTTGGTTATTATGTATATTGGTAAAATCTCAAAAAATTTCAAAATTATTTACTCAGAATGTAGCATTTTCTATTTGTTCTTCATTGTGTTGGTTTTATATTTTATATTTTAGTATTTACGAAGAATGAGTTCCCAGAAAGACATGAAAGAGGTAATAGAGTATAGTCATTAGAGAATAAAAGAAAGGACGATTTTTAACACCTAAGTCCTGTCATGTACAAAGCCTTAAATATGTGTTTTCCACATATTCTACCAGATTTTTAGATGACTTTTATCTCTTTTCCTCAATGACCCACTTCTGCCACCTGAATCAGGCATCCAGTATGCACCTGTGGGTCCTTCTCAGTTCCAATCTAAAAGGACACAGAAGACAAAATTCTTGCCTTTGATTATCATTCAGAATTTCATTTCATTTAGGACTTACTCATAGATGTTGAAGTATGAATATTGTCTTTGTCTTCTTGTCTGTATCATCTTCCTGTTTATTCACTCTTAAGACTAAGACATTCAGAATTTCTCCTTATTGAATTGAATAGAGCTGGATTAAAAACCAGCTTTGAAGTGACATCACCAAGACAGCTACATAGGTTATTTCTGACTTCATTTTTCCACAGAAGAATGACTAACAACTATTCAAAAACAAGACATTGCTGAGAGAATCCTAGAATAAGGGGTTGAGACTGAAACACCTCCCTGTACCTCAGAGTCCAAGAGAGACTGCATTGAAGGGTAAGAGAAGTGACAACACATTGACTGCTTTGACCCTCCCCCAGGCCAGTACAGTACCATTCAGAGAGGTGTCCTTTGAGCCTCTGGTTCCTCCAGTGGAAAAAAGAGAACCCCAGGTGACAACTAGCCCCCCACCAGCATTGGGGGTTACTCTGTTATAGCTGCTACACTGATCTCCTACCATGGGGACTATGGGGGAGGATGTATAGGGCCCATCCACTTGGAATCTGACTGTGATGAGCAGTGTGAAGGAGCCTGCAATAATTAACAATGGATCTTGGCCAGCTGAGTTCTTACATGTAGTTCCCAACCAGTGGTTATGCTCATCTGCAGAACCAAGTTGGGATGTACTCTGACCAAAGAACTTGGTGGGGCACAGATCTGCCTGATTCAGACCCTGGAATGAGGAGTTTTGCTGGCTCTAGTTTGCCCCCAATCAGGCAAGGAGCTGAATCACAGCCCACCATCTATGGAGAATCTCTTCCAGCTCCATCTGACCGGAAGGACTGATGACAACTCCAGGAAGCTGTGTGGCTCAGCAGTGCTTGAACTGAGAGGTGACCAGACAGAGCTGATCTCCCCCATAGCAAAGCCAATACTAAGCATGGAGCATTCGCTTGCTACAAGGCAGGGGTTAATTAATAGCCAAGACTGAGGGTAACCCTGGGTCCTTCCCAACCAGAATGCCTGTTTAGGAATTTGAGATGGCCCAGAGTATCCATTTCTGCTTCCACACAGGCAAGGGAGCTGAAACATAGCCCTGCCTGCTGTAGACAGTCTCTTCTGGCCCCATTGGACCAGAAAAGCTGGTGACAACCCATGGAAGTTGTGTGGCCCCAGGGGTGCTCGAACCAAAATGTAGGTCTGAAGAGCTGGTAATCTGCAGAGCAAAGCCAGTGTCCCTGTGTGATCAGGGAACTTGGGGTGCGGATTAGCTAAGACAACAACTGAAGAGCTCTAAAAGGTTTAGAGCTATTTTTCCCACTGGAGCCCAAGCAGGGTATCTTTGTAGCCCTACTCATTGCTGAAAATATCCTTCAGCCTGTCCAAACAAAGAACCTAACCAGAACATACAGGAAGCTCCATAGCCCATTTAATAACCCTATATACAGTGGCACTTGAATAGAGAGCACAGCCCATGGCTTTCCCTGTCTGCAGAGCAAAACCAGTGGTCTCACTTGACCAGGGAATTCAGTGTATACCCTGGCCTGATTTGAGTCCTCAAACAACAAGCTCTATAGGTCATGGTCCTGTGCTGCTGACCAGTCAGAGCTGAGAAGTTAATTCATAGCCACATCCACTATGTATCTAGTCATTACCATCTAGCAAGCCTGACCAGAGAATCCAGGCAACTGTGGAGTCCATCTTACAGCCTTACTTGGGTAGGGAACCAAGCCAGCAGTCCTATCCAACTGTTCTCAGCCAGTGAGGTACACCCCCATCCCCATCCTCTGAGCTTGAACAGTTGTCTTGCCCCCAAATAAACCATAACAGCAGGCCCCACTTGCCCAAGGACCTTACCAGCAAACACACCCAGAAATCCAAACTGAGTTGACTGATGAAGAACTGTCTCTCTGCCGAAGTAAACCTATAAAGTCTAGAGGAGGAGCCTGATTGCTCAAATGTGCAGATACTAATGTAAGGAATCAAGGATTACAAAAAATCAGGATCAGGTAAATATGACACCACCAAAGGAAACTAATAAAGCTACAGTAACTGACCTTTAAAAAAATGGAGTTCTATTAAGTGTCAGACAAAGAATTCAGAATAATCTTCCTAATTCAGTTTATTGAACTATAAGAAAATACAGAGAGACAATTAAACAAAATTACAAAAACAATGCATGAAAAAAAGAGAAGTTTGGCAAGGAAATAGCAACCATCAAAAAACCAAATAGAAATCCTAGAGTTGAAAAATACAATAAGGTGAGTTTTAGGAATCCCACTGAAACTGCAGTGGCGGTCAGAAATGTGGACAGCCTTGGTAACTGTGAATTTAGACTTTGTGGTTTGCCTAATGTTAGATAATATCTAAAAGCAAAACAAAACAGAAATCCACCAACCTACCTAGATAGTATAAACATGGGGAAACATGCATTAAGAGTCACACATCAAAGAAACAAAAAATCCCTTGATATGACAAGTTGGTAAACGCAATAGCCATAGGATGCCACACAAAGAAATCCATGCCATATAGCCTTTTCTGATGTACACTTTAAATTAAACTTTAATTCCCTTCTATTTGTCTAATAATATTTCTGAAACATAATTTCATAAACATTAACAGCTTGCTAGAGAAACAAATATTTATTGTCTGGAAGCTTGGAAAAATAATCCATACCCATTAACATCTTTACCTCAATGTTTTCATTATACTCATTACCATTGTCTATTTTTTTACATATACTCCTGCCATCAACTAGCTGCAGAGTGCTATTTTTATTTTAGGGCTTTTCACATTTTTTTAATTCTTTCTGAAATGAATGCCTTCTCCATTCTTTATAAGATTAACAACTATTCATCTTCCAGGTTTAAATTACATTTAAATTATATTTATATGTGTATACACACACACACACACACACACACACACATATACACACAAGTATACAAATATATATGTTTATATACAAATTATAATTGTATTATATATTATTATACACTATATATTATAATATATTATATATACTAAATATTATATATATACATTATATAATATAATCTATATTTATATTGTATATAAATATATAAATTATATCTTAAAATATATAATATATAATAAATATATTATTGTAATTTGTAGGTATAATTTATATATTTATTTATTTGACTACTTGACTCTAAACTCTAGTCTGTTTCATCCTGCACTATATCTTAATGTGTTTTATATGATACCTGGACAATACAAGATGCTATTAAAAAAAACCCTTACCTGTCTTAACTGTAATTTTTGCAAACTGGTTATAAGGATATAAGATATGTGATTGACAAGAGATAAGAACTAACAAGTCAGGAAGTTTAGCAATTGTTTATTTGCAGAGGTGAAGAGGGGTGGAACAAGCAAGAAATGTCTGTGGAAGATGATGAAGAAAAGGACTTGAGAATCTCTTCCATGCTTTTGGAGTAAGAAGACAGAAATCCAGCAGTAGGTCAAACTTGACTAAGATAGAGAGGGTACCTAAGGCAATTCTGGGCAAGAGATTCATGGTAAAGCAGCAAACAGCTACATGTAGGACAACTGCAGGTAGAGTCAGTCCATTTGTATGCAGACTGTGATGTGTAGATTGGACACTGCTCTTTCTAAGACTGGGTCTGAGAAGAGCCTGTCTTAGACACAAATCCAGCTAAACCTCTGAAATAAGACTTCTGTGATAAGCCAGAAGAAGCTGAATACTGTGACAGAATGTGTGCACTCATCCTTTACCACCTGTTTATAATTTGTGCACCAAGATTAACCACGCAAAAGGAAATTTTTTTTTTAACTCACTCAGACCATCTTTCAGTTTCCTGATGGCACCAAGCTTGTTACCACCCAAAAACTTATGTCCCCTTCCCTGTGTCTGGAACATTTCCCTAACTCTGGTTAACACTTACTCACTCTCAATGCCCCACATTCCATGTACTCCTTCTAAAAGTCTCTCCATTCCACCCAATTCCACATTGCTGACTTTATAACATAAGGTCCTGATCAGATATTTATATGAATTATTCTTACAAAATTCATAACTTATATACACTTCTGCATTTGTATTTATTAAATAAGTTATTTCCCTATCAGCCTACTAAGGTTAGAGTTGTAAGATTAGAGTTGATGTCTCATTTTGTTTACAATTGTCTCTAATTCTTAGCATGTTGACTGGTGTAGTGACTAATAAATATTGACTGAATGAATACCAGTTATGAAGGCACACCAGGCTAATAATCTCCCATGGAAGAGGGGTGGAGAACTGTCAGAGGCTATGAGCACAAAGTCTCCAACACATATGGAAAATTCCTACTAAATCTGAAGTGATAGGATAGATAGTCAAGTGTGGGTACCTTACTGTTGTAGGCACCTTGATGGTTTCAATAGAACTTAACCATGTTATGTTTTCTTTAAGATGTAATCATATCTTTCGGGGCTGTAGACTGCAGGTTCATGTTAATTGTCCTGGTTGCCAATTAGTAAATGCATTATGGCATTTTTATAGTATACTCACAAAAGAAGAAAGTCTGTCAGGTGGAAATAAAGTAAATTTAATTAATCCCACTGAAAAAAAAATCAGATGATCTAGAAAAAGCCATATTTTGAAAGAGGCTGAATTTATACTGAAAAAATAAGTTGCACTATAAACATAATGTTGGAAATAGAAAAAAAAAGACCACATGAGTGCACATTAAGTTAGATGATTTTTAAATCATGTCTTTTCAAAAGAACTGGGCTAAAGGTGTAGAATAAACTTGGCCATCTTATTTTGTTTTCCTTGAGTAATCTTATACTAACTATCTGCATTAGATATCCTGTTATCATAAGACTCATTAATCTCTACCAACATTGGTGAACAGCCAATAGTGAGCAGGCCTAATGGAGCCCTACCTTTTGTCAGTAGGGATGTCATCTAACTTTGTTACTGCTCTAAATAGTTTTTAACTGAAATTGCTTATATATAACTATTACTGTTAATGGGAAAGGATATTAAGTATGGATTATATCTTTCATAGTCTAGCTAGCTGGGCATCTTGGACTTAATACTCCCCATCTGTGACCCTTTACAATACATTAAGCACACCTTTTCAGCAGCAGCCCTATTATAGTTAATCATGCTGAGGAAGAGATTGTACTAAACGTATTAGCAAGACACTGACATTAACCAAATGCTAGTCAGATGTGTCAGGGAACAAAGAGCTAAATCTAGGCTCTGTCTTTTCAATGGACTTTGAGCTTTTAAGTCAATGGTATCTAAGTCTTTCCTTCCATCAGTAGGAGGATTGCTGGTCTCTCGGATTACACTGACATGTGGCCACACGTAAGAATATAGTAGTCAACTTATCCAATTCTTTTGGAAATTTAGATGGACATTTTACTATTTACTTCTCTGCAATGTGCACATTTTTTCAATGAAAAGCAAAATACATTAAGTACATGGGGTTACAGGAAATAACACAAGGCTTTTAAACTCTTCAGGAAAAACAAAACAAGTGAAACAGTAAGTACAATGATAATTTCAGCAATGTACAGAATGCACTATAATGATACATTTCATTTTGGAAACTACATTGCTTTCTACAAAAAAAGCAGATAAATGGCACAGCCTTATGATATGAAATGTAAATGTTAACAGGAGATATCAAATGTCTGGGAAGAATACGCTTCTGAAAGCCTTGGAACAATTGGGGCGCCTGGCTGGCTCAGTAGGTAAAGCATGTGACTCTTGATCTTGAGGTCATGAGTTCAAGCCCTATGTTTGGTATTGAGCTTACTTAAAAAAAAAAAAAAAAAAGAAAGAAAACCTTGTAACAGAAAGAACAGGAGACCGAGACAAAGCTACTGCATAGGAATGGGGAACTGAAACCTACATGTATCAAGAATGATTGTTAAATTGAATTGTATCTTTCTCAGCTTTATACAGTGAAATTATAAATGTCTGAAGGTAGGGCTGATGGGTGGACCTGCCCTATCAGGAAGAGGCTGAGATTCAGAAATAAGCTTTCTAACAAAGAACAGATATTCCTATGGTTCAGTATGGGGCATAGGAATACATAGAATACATAGAATGTAAGAGGAAGCTGATAAAAGGAGATTGCGGATACAGGGCTATTTAGGAAGAAAATAGTATTGAAAAGACTCTGACCTATCCACATGTTAACTTCAGGTTACATGAGTTCCCTATACTTTACTAGTAAGCTATGTATAATCTGCCTCATAGAGTAGCTTTAGGTCTTCTCAGGGAATCCTTTATTATACTTTAAGGTCCTAAATTTAAAAAATTAATTCTAATTTTATTTTACATAATTGAAAGCCCTAATATTTATAAATCTTTCACTCAAAAATTCTATTCCTGAGTAGTATTACTTTTTAATCATAAATTATTAGCTAATATATATGGTACCTACCATAAATCCGCCATAGTCTACATACTTCATGTACAACCTCAATAAATTCACACAGCTATCCTATGAGACAGGTACAATTACATTTCGCAGATGAAGTGAGGCACAGGAAGTGTAAGCAGTTTACTTACCTAAATGGCTCACTAGCTATTGGCACACAAGGCTGTGAACCCAAAGTTTCTGGTTCCTGGGGACTGTGCTCTTAGCCACTAGAGAATACTACTTACCATGGGGATAGAAATACCAGCTCACTAAAATGGCAAAATCATCCTAGATGAAATAACTAGGGATTTGTTTTTTAAAAAAGTTAGGGCAAAGCCTCATAATAGACGACATAAAATGTTATTCTACCCTGTGAAAAACGACCATGTTATACTGATTAACCAGAAAAGTAACCTTGGTCATGGAGTCTGGATATTGTGAAGCGGAATCCGTAGCTGACCAGTGAAGGACATGCAGCATGAACAGCAATAAATCCCTGTTGCTTTAAGTCACTGCAATTGTGAGCTTCTTGTTACTGGAGCCTAATATAGCCCATTCTAACTAGTACAATTGATAATAAAAGCAAATGCTCTAGACACAGAGATTCTGAAGAAAAAAACAAAACAAAACCAAACCGTAATCAGAGTGGTGAAGATGAATTGTAACCATCCAAATGGATTATCCTGGAACAGAAAAGGGCACAGAAGCACTTCAATTTAGTTGTCATCACCCTTGCTATTAGATATATACATTTTTAAACACTATCCAACTGTTAAATACTTAAATCTCCTTTTCTGAAAATGTGAATAATTTGCTGTGAGAATTCAATGAAACCATAAAGGGTGCTTAGCACAGAGCCTAGCACACAATAATAACTCAAACCACAGTAGCTTTTATTATTCGTGGGGGGCCCATCTCAGCAGCATGACAAAGGAACAAGTTGGAGCTGGAGTTGGCCTGAGAGGAGACCCAACTTCTATTGCCAGACAAAGACTCACTTGTCTTTCTCTTTTAGCATCTTTTAGATTCTGAGCAGAAGAGGTGGCAGGGGGAGGGCCTTGCTCCCCATCCCATTCATTATTTAAGATAAAATGACTGTAGCCTTTTACATAATCTACATTAAAAAAAAAAAAGTTCGTAGACAAAGTCAAGAGCTGGTAAACCAGAATCCCCAATTTCTCTTTGTAAAATATTTCACATTATGGGACATTTTCACTTAATGCTTAATCTCATTAACTGAGACAGAAAGAGAGAGAGAGATAGAATCCCAATAACCTACCCGAGAGACTCGTGCCCCCATGACCTCATTGAAAAATTATGAACAACATTCCCAGTCCATGGAGCTCCACCAGTGTGGCCATAGATGTTCTGACCATCAGGAAAGAGCAAATATTGAATAATGACCCATCTTCTTTGATTGGACTCTCCCATAATATGTAGGTTATAAAAGAAGAGATTAAATCAAGTCTGAACAATACAAAATTCTTGAATTGTTGTTGACTTCACTATTCCTTACAACTAAAAACAAACAGAACACCCTTTACCAATGAAAAGAATCAATAAATGTGAGGAAGGATAAATACTGTTTATAACCACAACAAAAAACAGCGACAAATAGATGAGAACTTATATTAATAAAAATCTAAAGTTGATACCATAATATTAGAATACTCTCACAAAATTGTCATTTTAATATGAACTCTGAATAATTTGATAAAGATGTCTTTAAATTGTATATGGCAAAAAACAAAATGCTGTTGGCAAATTGTGCATTTACCAAGATTTGTATTAGCATCCTTCCTCCTGAAAAATAGCTTACCTCAAGAGTTCACTTCTCACTGAAAATTAATAAAGAGAATATTTACATCTTATAATTTTTAGATAGATTTGCCATAGAACTATTTAGACAGATCCCTCAGTATTTGGGAAGAGAAAGAAGAGATCAATACTGATACATTCCCATCTACTAAAAAAAAATTTTCTTACTTCTCAAGGGATCCTTTATAACCACTATTTCAAGCTCAGTAGCTTGTGCCCCCATAAAATACAACTAACTTTGCCACTAGAAATTTAAAGAAATCAAGTCCTTACTTCGTATATTTACAAAAGCAGAATCCAGATATTCCTAGTGTTTAAAAAAAAGGTTATATACAAAGAAAAAAATTATTAGCAAAATGAATACATTTAAAATTAGATATTAAAATTATTATGCAAAGTGACACAAATTACTTAACCTCTCCATATTTTTATACCGAAATTAAGCTGAACTTGTATATATAATTCTAATATTATTATAAGTCTAGTTCCTATTTATTACAGAAAACATATTTCATAAGTGGCATATTTAGATTTTTATTAGTATATTAAAAATCACAGATTCTTCCCTATTGCCTAGAATCTTGAATACTCCAATATATTTTTTTATGTCCTATGAATTCTAAACTTTGCTCCTTGAAATTATTGAGTTCTCAAATAACATAAGTTGCCTAAAGAGGGGATATATTAAAATATTTTGATATTGCCTAATTGTTATTGCTTTATTCTCCTTTATGCTATAGGCTATAGATGGGGTATAGTCCATCCTATGGGATTTTATCCTTAAATTGATCAAATATATATACACACACACATATATATATATATATATATATATATATATATACACACACACATATATATATATGCATATATATGTATTTGTCTGTGACATGTCACTTAGCTCTGATTTTATATATATCATTTGGATCTGGTTATTCTACTGAAATAATATTTTTAGGAGGTAGAAGAAAAATTAAGAAAATAGTCCCAGATGTTACTTATTTCTGCAACCTATTATGTTCTAATCTTTGAGAGATTCTTAAACTTTCATATTTAAGGATCTAATTCTGTCAGGTTTATAAGTTTTTACAATATCACAAAGACTTCTTCTTTTTACTTAATATGTATAACAGAGTATTTTCTTTAAAAAAACATGGAATTGGTTAAAAACACCATTTAGAAAAAGCAATAAAATTCTAGCATTTGTTTTATTCATCATTCCATAAAAGGTTAGGAATATAATTACTTAAAACTTGCAAACTTTAATTTAGAGTTCACAGATTATATTGCTAACTATTTATTTGAATAGAAGTGTTTATATTTTCCCTATTAGGGTATCTTCTGGCATTGTGGTCTTGTTGAGGATTGGTACACGGCCTTAAAAGTTTATTTAAAAGAGAAAACAGACATTTCTCCAAAGAAGACATACAAATGGCCAACAGACACATGAAAAAATGCTCCATATCACTTGGCACCAGGGAAATACAAATCAAAACAATGAGATACCACCTCACACCAGTCAGAATGGCTAAAATTAACAAGTCAGGAAACAACAGATATTGACAAGGATGTGAAGAAAGAGGAACCCTCTTACTCTACTGGTGGGAGTGCAAACTGGTACAGCCACTCTGGAAAACAGTATGGAGGTTCCTCGGAAAGTCAAAAGTAGCACTACCCTACAACCTAGCAAATGCACTACTGGATATGCACCCCAAAGATACAAATGTGGTGATCTGAAGGGGCATCTGCACCCCAATGTTCATAGCAGCCATGTCCACAATAACCAAACTGTGGAAATAGTGCAGATGTCCATCAACAGATGTGGTGTATATATATATACAATGGAATATTATTCGTCCATCAAAAATGAAATCTTACCATTTGCAACAATGTGGACAGAACTGGAAGGTATTAGCATAATACTTCGCTTAGCATAAGTGAAGGCAGTCAGTCAGAAAATATCAGATAAATATCATAAATATATGATTCCACTCATATGTGGAGTTTAAGAATCAAACAGAGGATCATAGCAGAAGGGAGGGAAAAATAAGATAAGATGAAATCAGAGAGGGAGACAAACCATAAGAGACTCTTAATCATAGGAAACAAACTGAAGTTTCCTGGAGGGGAAGGAGGTGGTAGGATGGGATAGCTGAGTAATGGGCATTAAGGAGGGCACAGGATGTAATGATTATTGGGTGTTATATGCAACTGATGAATCACTGAACTCTACCTCTGAAACTAATAATATACCTTTTGTTATTTAATTGAATTTAAATAAAATAAATAAAAGAGAAAACATATGGGGCACTGGGAGGCTCAGCTGCTTAAGCAACTGCCTTTGGCTTAGGTTATGCTCTCAGGGTCCTGGGATGAGTTCTGCATAGGACTCCTTGCTCAGTGGGGAGTCTGTTTCTCCCTCTCCCTCTACTCACCCCCATTTATGCTCTCTCTCTCTCTCAAATAAATAAAATCTTTTTAAAAATTTTAAAAAGAGAAAACATACATACATGTATGCAGACCACAGGCATACACAAATTTCTATGAAGTAGGAATTTCAAATTAACAATTATACCTAGCGTTTTTTTTAATCTACATCCATGTATTTTATTATATAGAAACAGAGTATTAATGATAACACAGAAATGGAAATGCTACCACACAGTTAAGATATATAATTCTAGTCTGAAAAACTTGCCTCTTTGTTTTTCCAGTATGCTGGAAAATAGCAGCAAGAAGAGTGAAAACTACTTCCAAGATGGCCTCTGTAAGGGAAACAACACTCCGTCTGTGTCTCCTTCTTACTCTCAGGCCACTACTACACTCACAACACTTCTAACACCACACGTGTGAGTTTTATACCTATACCAAGCAATTCTCTACAACATCAGCTGAGTGTCCTACAATTTAATTAAAATTTATGACATGATCTACCTAGAGACAGCATTGAATTCCACAGGTTAAGGGCTCCATCCTGCAAGACTGCCACCCACCTCTACTTTAGATTTCAATTTGAAGCATATATATGTATATAAAAACTGAAATATTCATATGCTTCAAACTAGCACATGTAGAATACATAAATTATGCTATATTTATTAGTGAATAAATTAGCAAACATAAAAATTTTATATTATACATTTAAATTAAAATTATATACTATATATTATTATATATTAAAATTATACACATGCACAGTACTATGTGCTTCAAATTAGCACTTTTTTTTGCTCATTCTTTGACACTCTAATCTACATTAAAGTTAATTTGGAAAACTCCAAGTTATACAGTTAGCCACCAATTTGTGTCTCCAACCCTTGTGGTAGTATGCATTCCTTCATTCAAGCTATTGTTCTAAATAACCCAAAGGTAGCACATTGAAGCTCATCAAAGAAACACCTTGAGTTACCAGGGTCTTACAATTTTATTATAATCAACAGTAGTGACAGCAATCCTTTAAAATATTTACACCCACAAAACAATTTTTTTTGGGGGGTAGGCTATTTTCTTACTGACTGTGTTAGCAGTTGCCAATATGTGGTAATAACAGAAGAAGACCAACTTTAGTTGCCTTTACTACTCCTCTCAAATTCTCTGTGAATGTGCACCCCTAACTGCCTACACCTGAGGCAGGTAAGTCTCAGCACCCTGCCCTCTATACACCATTGACTGTTCTTAGTCCCAATGTCTAGAAATCTCCATTATATCATACATGCTAAAAGAATTTTTGATGAATGATTTACTGAGAAATTTTTAAGTTACTAAGAAGTATCTGTACATCTACTATTATTTTATGTTTTTGTAGACTTTCAAGAAATACTATCAGGTATAAAAATCTGATTCTGGTTCTTTATATAATTGTTCTCTATTACCACTAAAAGCAACTAAGCCACACATTCTACTTCTAATAGTTTGAGAATATAATGAGCATATGACACCAAGTATGAACCTATTCTTATCTTACTGTATTTTGCATAGCAATTTTTGGCATCCCAAATAATACATTTCAAAATAAAAGTATATGGGACAATATTATTATACAATTAGCAGAATGTCTGAAACACAGTGAGCCTGGAATGCATGTAAATCCCCTCCATAATTGTTTTCCTGCTTGATTTATGATGCTGGGCATTTGGAAGGTGGGGAGGGAAAGAGAGTAATAAGGGAGGTGAAAAATCACCAATGATTATTACCAGACTTATAGTCTATTATTAAAATTCCCCATACTCACATTATTGGAACAATGGAAACTTACATTTTTTTTTCTTATCTGTATTCTCATTTTAACTGTTGATAATAAATTAGAAAAACGTAAGTACTCTCAGATTGGTAATGTACTATTTTTCACTGGGTATCCCTCCTATCTGTTTTACAAGACAAAAACAAAACTGCTATTTGAGCTTTCCAATAGCAGTCTGAAAAATTTATATTCCTATATCTTTTTTAGGTATAAATCAAGAAAAGGTGTGTAATACTAAATTGTTTGGGCCTTGCCAAGAAAATATTGAAAAATATATTTGGCTGCTCTTCTTTGTTTCTTCTCACACAGAACACCCTACTTTAACTTGATTTGTGTATTATGAAGTATGAAAAGGAGAGTATGAAGGGAGAAAAAAAGGCAGAGTTGCTGGTGAAGAGTCAGTGCTATAGAATTGTTTAAAATAAAGAGTAAGATGGCCATAATTATTAACTCTTTTAAGCAAATTATCTTGACTTTGTAAAGAAACATTAAGATATCGACTAGTTCCAATAAGCACAGCCTTGTACATTTGTGATTCACTTTTTGCAATAGATGCAATCATTCCATTTCCTACATTCATGGCTCAGAATAGGAAGGTAGCAACTTCTCACATTGACTCTAGCCTTGACCATCAACCCAGCTTTGGTCAATGGAATAATAGTGAACGCGACATAAGAATCAACAGTTCTGTAGATGAATTGGAGATAGCCTTTTCTTACTGCTTTGGTGAGAATGCAATCACCACTATGTCAAGAAGCCCAAACAAGTCTGTTGGATTATAAGAGAGCAAAGCCCTGTCACCCCAAATCCTTTGGCTGCCTTGATCAAAAGCCTGCCAAATGCCAAATGTTCCAACCATCATCTGACTTGTCAGCTAGACACAGACACATTAGAGGGCCTAACAGAGATCAGCCCAGCCTGATCAGACCAGAAAAAGTACAGGACAACCCAAAGAGCAGTGGACTCAATAAAGTGATTGTTGTTTTAGGCCACCAAGTTTTAGAAGTAGTTTGTTATACAAAAAAAGCTAGCAAATACAGTATTTTCAGAAAATTTCCAAATACCCAGACAATACTGGTAGAGCTAGCAATTTCATTCAGAGAGGAAATTGGTTTTAAATTTAAAAAATACTGTCATTTAAGTACAGGTTTTCCTTCCAACACCACCTTTAATTATCTATCTTTTTTCCTAATAAACCTACAGAAACCATCTCCCATTTAGCAATATGATGAGTGTGGTTATGGTCAAATTCTATCAGAAATCTTTTGGAAAATATGAAGCATAATGGCACAGATAAAGTAGAGAACACTGAATTTTTGTTAAGTGCTGGGTATTTCCCATGTGTTGCCTCATTCATCCTTCAAGGAATGCCCTTTTTTTTTTTAAGATTTTATTTATTTATTTGACAGACAGAGATCACAAGTTGGCAGAGAGTCAGGCAGAGAGAGAGGAGGAAGCAGGCTCCCTGCAGAGCAGAGAGCCTGATGCGGGGCTCGATCCCAGAACCCTGGGATCATGACCTGAGCCGAAGGCAGAGGCTTTAACCCACTGAGCCACCCAGGCGCCCCAAGAATGCCCTTTTTAAAGGAAAAAAAAAATGAGGCAAATAACCCAACTAATAAGTTGATGAATCAAGTTCCAAATTCACATTTGTCTAACTCAGAAAGTATTTAAATACCTTCCACTCTGCAAAAGATCTTACAGTTTGTATAAATACTTGACTAGAACTTAAAGAGAGTTTTGTGGTTTTTTTAAGATTTTATTTTTTTTTAAAGATTTTATTTATTTATTTGAGAGAGAGACAGTGAGAGAGAGCATGAAAGGGGAGAAGGTCAGAGGGAGCAGACTCCCCATGGAGCAGAGAGCCCAATGCGGGACTTGATCCCAGGACCCTGGGATCATGACCTGAGCTAAAGGCAGTCGCTTAACCAACTGAGCCACCCGGGCGCCCTTAAGATTTTATTTTTAAGTAATCTCTACACCCAATGTGGGGCTCAGACTCATAATCCTAAAATCAAGAGTCACATTCTTTACTGACTGAGCTAGCCAGGATTCCAAAAAGATTTTTAAAAATATGTAACTAACAGCATTTTTAAAGATGAAGAAACAATGATCTACAGAAGATAAATTCAAGATTTTGCAGCTAGAGAGTGGTATAGCGGGAACTAGAAGGTTTACTACAGGAAATTAGAGTCTTCAGCTTAACATAATTAACTATGATTCCTATTATTTTATATTGTGGATCTCAGGTTTTGTCTTACCAGGATGGAAGGTGATAGTCGGTGATTTGCCTGTGGGGATAGCCATGATAAAGAAAATATCTCATCCAAACTTTATAGGTTGGCAACTGCCAATTTCTCTGTTAATATTTCAGCATGAGGTCATTGTTTAGGAATGGAAATCTCAAATTTTGTGCTTTTCTAGTTTAAGAAATTTTCAAAGAGAAAATTATATGAGCAGTTCCCTAAATCTAACAATATACTTTTTCTTTTTTGGGGGGGAGTAGGGATGGGGATGAAAACACAATTGTTATTTTGGCTTGCAAGATTAAAGCAAATTCAAACAAGATTCTCTTTAATCAACTCAAGAAGAACTAGAGCCAGAATTAGCTATTTGAAGAAAACATTTGAAAAGATTCCTTTAGTGTTCAGGAAAACGAAATATGAGTAACAGAATCTCTAATTAAAGAGCAAATGTAAGCTGTTTCTTATCTGACTTTCATTTATTCCAGATTTCTACATTACCTCTGATATTATGTGACCTTAAATTTTTTTTTCATTATATAGTCTCTATTTGCAAGATTATGTTTGGTAGATTCAATTCAAGTAGGTAGAAGAATTGTAGGATTTAAAAATTTCAATACTTGGAAGAGAATTTTTTTCCTGATCTTATCTACAACTTAAATTATTTTACATGCTATGTAGACCATGAATGAGGCAATGCTGTAATCAAAAACTTACACTGTCTTGCTTTGAAAAAAAAAAAAAAGATTACACTGTCTCTGGAACCATAAAATTGTAATAAGCACAAGTTATGCTTGGGTACTTGGGTATCAGGTGTCTATCAGTCACATTTTTTCAGACTTTGGCTCAATAACCTTATCAGTCCATCTAATATTGAGAACTTCATTAATAGAAAATAACATGATTTGTCCCACCGGGCTGTTTTCTATTCTTTATTATTCTAACCCTGTATCCTCAGTGTCTAATATGCTGCCTATCCCATAATCAGTGCTCAATAAATACTTTTAGTGGATATATTAATACCCATTCTACTTTTTCTAATTATAGAAAATACTGCAAAGTTATTTAACCTTTTAAATTTGTAGTCTCTGGAATAATAGACCAGAAGTGTAAATTGTGTTCCCTAGCTTCCATTGCATGGTATCCAATCATATTACCATCTTATCCCCTGGCCCTTCACATTTCTCTATGGACTCTTCATGATATCTTGTATACACAGTACGAATATGTTTATATATATATATATATATATATATATATATACACACACATATATATGTGTATATATATATATATATATATATATATATATCTTGTATTTTCTTTCCTTTGCCTTGCTTCCTTTCTTCTCCTTCTCCCTCCTCCTCATCCCCTCTTTCTCCCCGTCTCCTCCTCCTTCCCTCTAATCTCAGTTTTTCTCTTTAGTAGTGGTAGGTGAGCTGCTCCCACAAGGCAATTCTGTCTCCCACCAGGCCCTTGCTAATCTCAGGATAGCTCAGGATATCTGGGCTCTTAGAATGTGTCTGAGCTCTTAGAATGACTTCTTTTCTAGAAAATATTTAGTGTGCTAATTCAAATACAATCCTAGCAGGCTTGACTGATCATCCCTGAATCTAAGTGAGAGGTACAATTTAGACTGATTACCTTCCACTATATTTTCCCAAAACTCCTGAGAGATAGTAGGCAGCAAATGAATATAAGTTTCTGTCAAAAATCCAGGATGGAATTATAGTAACCTTGGATCTAAAAGGAATTTGAAGGTTATTCATTCTAATTTAATGTGTGAGGAAATTAAACCAACAAAGGCCAAGGGACAAATTTAAAGTGAGCTAGTAACTAGTGAGAGACATATTTGAGACTAAATAAGGCAAAATAAGCAATGGAAGGATAGTGATTCTTTTTAAAGATTTTATTTATTTATTTGACAGAGAGAGGAACAGCAAGAGAGGGAACACAAGCAGGGGGAGTGGGAGAAGGAGAAGCAGGCTTCCCGCCAAGCAGGGAGCCTGATGCAGGGCTCCATACTAGGACCCTGGGGTCATAAACAGAGCCGAAGGCACATGCTTAACAACTGAACCACCCAAGTGCCCCAGGATAATGATTTTTTTAAAAAAGTTTTTGTTTGTTTATTTGAAAGAGAGTAAGAGCAGGGGGAGAAGCAGAAGAAGAGGGACAAGCAGACTTTGAGCTGAGCATGAAGCCCGACATAGGGCTTGATCTTACAACCCCAAGATCATAACCTGAGCCAAAACCAAGAGTCAGATGCTCAACTGATTGAGCCACCCAGGTGCCCTGGGATAGTGATTTTGAAATATCCATCAGTGTGTGTGTGTGTGTGTGTGTGTGTGTGCATGTGTGTGTGTCTGTGTGTTTGTGTACTCTCTTGCAGTTTTCATCTATCCTCTGATTCTTCCTTCTATTTAGTCAGTAACACATTCACCAAGAGGGGAAACATTCAACACATTCAAAAAAGGAATGAATTTATTAAAAAACATTTATAGCATCTGTGTTTTAGAAGCCTCAAGATTGGGCTCAGGAAATGGGGACCTAGGTGTTTAGGCAAGAAACTTGGGAAGAAAGTGCAGTAAGTAAAAGAATACATCACCTCTCCTAAAACTAGAAAGATGTCTTTGGCTGTACAGGAAGATTGGGAGTCCAGAGAATTAGCCTCAGGAGAGAGAGGTAGGGTGGGCCCAGGTTGAGGAAAGAGGAGCTGTGGGGTCACATGCCCAAGAGTGGCTTCAGCATCTAGAGATGGAGAAAGCAGCATCTGTCCTACACATCCCAGCAGCCCCATGGAGGAAATGCCCCCAAAATCCCAATGGGCACCAAAATATCTGGCTCAGGACCTACCTTGGCTGTCCTTCCTATTGGCATCTAGATTCAACTGTAGACTTTGACCATTGACCATTAGGAGTTACGGCCCTTGATTCTGCTCTTTCCCTGAAATGTCTACATACAATCATTCAGAAAAAGTATGAGTCTAGCTCTCAAGCTCATCCTCACTTATGTCCACTTCCTTTCATCTTATAGTACAATTATATTTGTCCAGTCCATCCTCATATCTCACCTGGAATCCTGTAGAACCTCTTAATTTCTCAGGAGTCTCTTTTTCCTTTTGTCCTGCCCAAATTCCTATTTTATACAGTAGCCAGGATCACTGAAAAAGATACTCCCTTCAATGGTTTCTCATATACTCATGCTGGCATATCAAACTCTTTTAATTGGGCCCCCACCTACTTTTCTGAACTTATTTCCTACCTCTCTACTCCTTATCTATGGACCCCTCCCATACTGACTTTTTTTCAGCCCACAAACATTCTAAGTTTTTCCCATATAAACTCATTATCTCTGTTTCCTCTTCCCTGATTGCTCTTTCCTATCATCTTTCCACAGCTGCTTCCTTTTTTTGCCATTCAGATCTTATTCTAAATGTTCAGATTTAAAGTCATTTTCTATTACACACAGTCTAGCTTTTCACACTAATAAATGTTATGACTTACTGTCTTCTCCATTTAGTTGTACGCTCATAAGAGCTTACAGACTGTGTGTGTTTGTGTTTTCCGGTATTGGCCCCTCAAGTCTTTAATGATGTCTGGTAGGTAGTAAATACTCATTTTGATAATAAATAAATGAATGAATAAACGTAGATGGATGAATGAATGGAACTTTGTGTTTGGACGTTGCTTGGATACTATCTGGCTTACCATTTTCAGTATTCTGGGATGCTCAAAAGGGCAAAGAATGTTCCTGGAGGAGTGGAAAAGGTTTTGAAGGAAACTGCCCTCCCTACCCACTGCCCCCCACACACACACCCCTGCATGTTGATACTGAAAGAGAAACATGGAAAGAACATGGAAGGAACTCAGTAAATACCAGTTGCCTTATTAAATGTGTTTGACCTATTTGCTTATGTTCAGAGGTAGAAATATGAAGTGTTCCCATTTTGGAGGTGGACAGACAACTTTTGCCTAGTGTTGTCAATTATTAGTCATATGACCTCTGGTAATGTGTTTTTTTTTTTTTTTTTTCTTTTTGGGCTTTGTATGGTTAAGCAGCTATCAGAGAAAACTAGAATCAGAGCTAAGAAGATTTTTAAATTAGAAGAGATAATGCATAAGAAATAATGAAATTTATAAAAAAGAAGTAATGAAATTTATATATTATCACTAGTTATCATAGTTATAACCAATCAAGTTATCACTAATGATAAAAATTACCACTGATAGTAGTTAAAAATAGTTGTTAATGCTGAGTTATTACTAAAGCAAAGAGTTGTTAATAGTTATCATAGTTAACACTAATGATGAGTTATTTTCTGAGTACTTAGGATGTGCTAGACAGTATTCTACGCATGACACATGCATTAATTCTTCACAATAGCTCTAAGCAGTTAATTTTATGCCAATTATATAGGTGAGGGAAGAGAGCCTCAGAGAGGTGAAGGATCTTCTCTAAAGTTTTAATAATTTACCAGAGTTGGAATTTGAATCCAGAAATTCTATCCCTAAAGTCTGTGTTCTTAGTAGAGAGCCTGGCACATAATAAATATTAAGTTGGTTTTTAATGCTATTATTTTTAATTTTGATCCTTTTTATTATTTGTATGAGCTCTTCACATAGCTTTTGTCATATTTGCTACGAAGCAAGATCTTTGTAACATCACGCATGTTAAGTGTAAAATTGAAGCACCTAAAGAAATGTCCCAAGACCCTTAGTTACTTAAAACTAAAAAGAAGTATAGGCACCTGGGTAGCTCAGTTGGTTAAGTGTCTGACTTAGGGTTGGGTCATGATCCCAGGCTTCTGGGATCCAGCCCCTTGGTCAGGCTTCCTGCTCAGCAGGGAGTCTCCTTGTCTCTCTGCCCCTCCCCCCACTCAGGCTTGCTCTCAGTCTCTCTCAAATAAATAAACAAAATCTTAAAAAAAAAAAACCTAAAGAGAAGTAATATTGTGTTTGGGGAGTGGAGCTGAGGGGGCGGTTAAATCTAAATCCTCCACACTCATGTGAACAATTTAACCTACATAAGTAGCTAGCATCCCTCAGTTCTGCTGCCATCCATGAACAAAGCGACATACCATTTGAAATTCAAAAATGGCTGTTTGGTTTTAGAATGCAATTTTTGATTTGTGCGTCGGTATCTGAGAGGCCCAGGGATCCAGGTTGCAAAGTGTGGTAGGCTAAACCAGTTGCAGCCTCTGGACAAATTAATTCTCGCCCACAAGCTTACACTCAGTGGTCTCTGTCAGAAGCATGTCGTGTCTAGTATTTGTCTCATTATCTTCGGATTGCGCTGGAGAAACACATCTGGGGTGATACTGCTCCTCATGAGGGAGAAAGATATAATTTGCTGGGCTGATGCGACACAGTGGGAAGATGGGCCACATTCTTCACCAATTTCAGAGGACAATGGCAGTGAGCTTTTTATGAGCTTTGGTTATGCTGTACTGAAATGATTTGCTTCCATCCCAGTAAAGATTTGCAGTGCATATGGTTCTGATCAAAAATAAGAGCTAGAGATAGTTCAAGGTCAGAGTAGAGGTGGGGCTTACAGAAAAGAGACAATTTTCTGAATTTAACTGATAACAGTTGAAATGTAAAATCCTGAAAGAGAAAACTCTAAGAACTTTATCTTATTCTTTATCCACTGAGTGTAATTAGGGATACGGACACTTAATGGACCTTAGGATTGCGACTAATTTTCCAGGATACACTAGTTTCAAATAGTTAAATAGTCTCACCAGTTGTCTCCATTTTTTAACCACATCTTGATTTTTTTCTTCCAAAACTATGGTCACATAACTAGTACACTTATTTCTCATTTAATACATACAAGGCTTCCCCCACTATCCCAAAATAAAAATCTTGGAACTTTTTGTAAGCCAAAATGGCATAAAGCAAAGAAGCAATTACTATTAACTTGTACAGAAAAGTATTTTAGCATTCCCAGACTCAAAAATAACATCTCTTAGGCTTTTCTGATACCTTAGCACACATCTTGCTAACGGGTGCACGAAATAAATCGAGATAAAGCACAGATGCTCACAGACAATGTTCAAAGCTGTGGAGGCTGAGTGAGTTGCCAGGGAAGGAGCTGGGTGGGGCCATTCTCACTGCTCAGGTGCACACTGTCTCTATAAGGCTCACTGCAAAGCAAATGTTGCATGCTGTTTTTGCTCTTGCCTTTTTTTGTAAAAGCAAAAATCCTCTTTGGATTTCTTTCAGTTAGTGAAAATGCGTACTAAGGTAGGTCTTTTATAAAAGCTAAGTGGTGTTAACACAAACGTTTGAAAAGCAGGGGATACCTGTACTTGGTCGGACAGCATCACCATTCTGTATCTAATTGAATGGCCAAACATAAATACATAGAAATAAGCTTATCTTTACACAGTGCCCCCCCACCCCCCACATATCTACACTTTTGCTTTCTGCCTGTTCAGTTATCCACAATCAACCACAGTCCAGAACCAGATGACCCTCCTTCTGAGGTAGCCTCAGGAGGTCTGTAGCACCTGACACCACACCACAGTGCCTACGTCATTCCCCTCACTTCGTCTCATCCCCTAGGCATTTCATCACCTCATATCATCCCAAGAAGGGTGAGTTTAGCACAACAAGATATTTTGATATATAGAGAAAAACTACATTCACGTAACTTTTATTATATTGTAATTGTTCTATTTTATTATTAGTTATTCTTAATCTCTGTGACTAACTCATAAATTAAATTTTATCATGTTGTATATGTACAGAAAAAACACATAGTATATATAGGTTTGGCTACTATCTATAGTTTCAGGCATCCACTGGAAGTCTTAGAATGTGTCCCCGTAGATAAGAAGAGACCACTGGAGTTGAAAATGAAGAATCAGAATGTGAATATTATTTACTTTCTTGACTATTGCTCTTTGAAAACAGAGATAAAACTCTTAAGACTTTGGAGGGTGGAAAGGATGAAGAAACTCAGTTTGTAACACACTGGGAGAAAAAGCAAAAATATGATTCCCGAGTTATGCAATACAGACTTTACAACAATACCAACTGACATAAACAATAGATTTTAATAAAACAGGAAGTAAGTTTGATATTTTACAGAATGATTTTATCTTTAAAGACACAAAAATACTTTTCAATAATGAATACATTCAAAATGCACTTTATAGGGTACCTGGGCAGCTTAGTCCGCTGGGCATCTGTCTTTGGCTCAGGTCATAATCCCAAGATCCTGGGATTGGGCCTCACTTTGGGCTCCCTGCTCAATGGGAGTCTGCTTCTCCCTCTGACCCTTTCTCCTGCTCATGCTCTCTATCTCTCTCAAATAAATAAATGAAATCTTTTAAAAAATGCACTTTACTTCTATCTAATGAATTATTTGTGTAATTCCTTATCTTTGGTTTTCAGACATTGCTGTACTAATGAGAACTTGAGGTGTTTGTTTAAAATGTAAACTTCTGGGTCCCAGTTCTAGAATATCTGACTTAGTATGTCTAGGGAAGAACCTAGGAGTCTGCTTTTCTTTTCTTTTTTTAAGATTTATTTATTTATTTGACAGAGAGAGAGAGAGAACAGGAGAGGGAACACAAGCAGGGCAAGTGGGAGAGAGAGAACCAGGCTTCCTGCTGAGCAGGGAGCCTAATGCAGAGCTCAATCCCAGGATCTCTGGATCATGACCTGAGTTGAAGGCAGATGCTGAATGACTGAGCTACCCAGGCGCCCAAAGAAGTTTTCTTTTTTAACAAGTATTTATGGAGACAGGATCTATAATTTCCACCTGTGAAAATAAATCTCATTTTCACTGAATGCCTACTGTGTGCCACTTTTACGAATGATTTATCTCTTTACTCTTTATACCAGTCTTTTGAGTTAAATATTGTTATCTGCATTTTATTGACAGGTGAACTGAGGTGGAAGAAAGACGTTTCTCATGATCATACAACATATAAATAGTGGAGCCAAAATTCAAAGGGAAACTGATGATTCCAAAGACTTTGCTCTTCCTTGTTTACACCATGATAGAGACACATTCATAATCAATACTAGGAATAAAGGTCGGGGTTTTGGCGGGGGGGCATTGGAAAAGGAAAAAATGTAATGTCAAGAGAAGGATTACCTTTTTAATGATGGCTCCTAAATTCTCATCATGAAATCATAACCCATTGAAAGAAAATGATAAAAATAGGCATGGGATTGAGAGAGCAGTTTAAAATGAGAAACAAAATTACATTTTCTTTTTTTTTCTTTTAAGATTTTATTTATTTATTTGACACACAGAGAGAGATCACAGGTAGGCAGAGAGGCAGGCAGAGAGAGACGGGGAAGCAGGCTCCCCACTGAGCAGAGAGCCCGATGCAGGACTCGATCCCAGGACCCCGAGACCATGACCTGAGCTGAAGGCAGAGGCTTGACCCACTGAGCCACCCAGGTGCCCATACATTTTCTAATTGAAGGTTAGTTAGTTATGAACAAGCATGCCTGTAAATTGGTGACCAAATTCTATTTAACCAATTTGTGAGTTTAAAAATGTCAGTCAGGCAAAATTTAGTTATAGGAAGGTACATATAGCATTAGATCAAAACAAAGAAACAACAAAAATCTTCTTAGTATTAAAAAAATACTTCTTTACTGTCTTCAGTTTTGCAATCTGACAAATTTGTTGTGGATGTCGTGATGCCACTTTATAAACTCAGAATTTATTGAGGATATGGTTGACAGAATTCTAAGATGCTTCCCAAGATACCCTTTACCCCCAGGGTGCACACCTTTCATAATACCCTCTGCTTGAGTGTGGGTGGGCCTGACTTAATTAGGTGATGGCTAACAGGGGCAGAAGTCAAAATAGGTTCAAAGCATGATAGGGCCTACAAATGGGGGCTAATTGCAAGGAACTACAGAAAGCCTCGGGAGGGGCAGCCACTGGTCTATAGCCAGCAAGAGAAAAGGGGCCTCAGTGCTACAATGATATACAATTGAATTCTGCCAAAAGCTACAAAACCTTGGAATAAGGAACTCCAAGCTCCAGAAAATAATGCACCTCAGCTAATAGTTTGATTTTACCCTTAACAGAGGCTGAGGAGACAACCTACCTTAACTAGCTCTGGACTTCTGACCTATGAAACCATGAAATAGTGTATTTGACTTGTCTTAATTAAGCCTCCACATCTGTGGTAATTTGCTAGAGAGGAATAAGAAATAAGAAATAAGAAAATAAGAAAAGTGCCTGCTATATATGCCAGTACTTGACTAGCATAAGGGTATGACCATGAACATAATGGACAAAATTTTCTGCCCTAATGAACCTAAGGCAGTAATGGAGAAAAACTGACCCTACACTGGTAAAATAGAATAAATATATATATAGATATTTAAGAGTGGCACATTCTATGAAGAAAGTAAAATAGGCAAGAGTGAGAGACTGACTGATGGGGACTGGGGTGGACTTCACCCAAGGCAGTCAAGGAACAACTATCAAAATTGATAAGAGATCCATCATGGCCAAAATGATGAAAAGAAGGCATCACATAAAAATCAAAGTGTGGATCTTTGTCTAAACCCTTTGAAGAGTTGTAGGCATGGGGAAGGGGTGTTTACCTGAATGAATCTTTGAGAAGATGTCTCAGTGGAGAATGGACTTAATTGGGGGTGGGGAGAGAAGGGAGAGATGCAAGGAGGAATCATCATCCAAGAGAGACTTTGCCCATTGCAAAGATTTCACCATCACCCAGGACAGATATGAAGGATCAGGCTGGAAAAATAATCTCCAGGCTCGAAAGGGGGATTTCACATAATGTTGTCATGGATCATATATTAAAGACATTTTCTTTCATAATATTCAGCAAATAAATTTTTCTCTAAGATATTTCCAAATCCAGATAATCCAGATAATTTCCAAATCCAGATAGACCTCTATCACAAGAAGAGCAGCAGGAAAGCAAGATAGTGGGGGTAAAATTGAGGTGGAAATTCTGGTAACCTAGTTCAAAAGCCAAAAGAAGGCCTGAGGTTTTCAAGAAATTAGTAGCTCAGAGAAAACTGAACACTAAACTTTTACATATCTATAATGTTTCTTAGGATTATCTCAAGTCACAACCAAAGTCTGACAATCATCATTTTTCCTAGTTACAAAGCACAGGAATTCAGTTAACATTTTTTTTTTAGCCAAAAATATAAATGTTGAAACTATGTAGTGAATGTTCCTTTGCTCAAAATTAACTTATTATGATCAGAATGAGTTTTAGACTTTCAAAAATTTAGAAACTTCTTCACACATGGCACTAACATGGCACGTGGCATATATTTATTTGTAGTTTTAAATGTGAGCATTTTCCTCTGCATATCTAAGCCTCAGACTAACAGGAAAGAAAAACACTATGCGCAGAAAAGTAAACCTAAGGAATTTTCTTCAGAATTAATTTATGACAACATGTAAAATTTAAAACATGTTTTCAAATAAAATTCCCCACTCTAATTAGTCCCAAAGAAAGCATGAGATTACAATGGAGTAGAATATAATTTTCTTCTCTCACTCCTTGCTTTCATCTTTCTATTTTCATCCCTTGTGCAAGCTGTTATAGACAGAATTGTGTCCCCTCCAAAATTCATGTTAAAGCTCAAAGCAACTATATTTGGAGAGAGGGTCTCTAAAAATGTAACAAGGTTAAATGAGGGCGGGTCATACAGGGTGGGTCCCTAATGGGATAAGACTTGTGTCACTATAGGAAGAGACAACAGAGATCTCTCAGAATAAGGCCACGTGAGGACACAAAGAAGCCAGGAAAAGCACTATCATCAGAAACCAATCCTGAAGATTCTTTGATCCTGGACTTCCGGCCTCCAGACGTGTGACAAAATAAAGTTCTGCTGTTTAAGCTATTCAGTCTGTGGAATTTTGTTGTGGCAAGCTAGGGAAGACAAATACACAAACTGAATTCAAAAACCAGAAAAAAATACCGTAAAACGCATAATTAGAACATTAGTGAACTTGTTAACTTCAAAGAAGTTCAGATTCACAAAGCAAGTCAACATCCTTAATCTACCAGCTAGCGGACATGTTTGCTTTTGATTAGAGACACAAAGATGGGGTCCCCTGAGCCTTGGGAATGTTAATGTTGATCATTGAATATCATTTTTGCTTTAATACCTAAGATTTTAATCAGCTTTCATTGTATTCTTGACAAAGTTAGCTCTGCCCTATTCTGAATTGAGGATGAATTTAGTAAATGCATTATCCATAGGAAGCAATTTGTGTGTCAAAATAATAAACATTGACTAAATTCCCTTTATTTCCAACTTTTAATTAATGAGAAGGAATGGTCTAATCTTCTTATGCAAATAAATTAAAAAATCGTCAGGAACACCAATCACAATGAAAAAGAAAATACTAAACCTGTATCACATTACTCAGGAATTTATTATCTTTACATTTTCAGATGTCAGAAGTCCAAAAATGGGTCCTACCTATAGGACCAAAAGCAAAGTGTCAGGAGATCTGTGTTTACTCTGGGGACTCTGGAGGAGAATGTGTCCTTTGTTATGTCCAGCTTTTAGAAACTACCTCCATTTTTTGGCTCGTGGCCCCCTTTCCAGTTATGGTACCCTACTAAGTCAGCTTGCTTTGTCACACCTTCTCTGACTCTGGCCCTTCTACCTTCTCTTACAACAAAGCTGTGTTTACACTGGACCTAGCCAGGTAATCCAGGATAATCTTTCCATCTCAAAATCCTTCACTTAATCACATCCACAAAATGTCATGTAAGGTTATATATTGATAGGTTTGGGGGATTAGGACATGGACTTCTTGGCAAGGAGCATTACTTTGATGATCATAACACAGCTGCCCCAGTATTTCTATTTATTATGTGTGTTGGCAGGTAGAATTTGAAGATAAATTTAACTGTGTGTAGTTCATGTTAAAGGAGGCAATATGAAAACCTAAAATATGGTGATGAAAAAAATTAATGTGTGAGTTTTTAAGTAAGGCTTCTTTTTATTTGTAGTGAAAAATGTTTGTTCTAGCAAAGGTACCATCTCACACAGCGTGTCTGGGAACCCTACAATCTCTTCAAGCCAT
The DNA here is from genome assembly GCF_002288905.1 of Enhydra lutris kenyoni. Classification (NCBI taxonomy): domain Eukaryota; kingdom Metazoa; phylum Chordata; class Mammalia; order Carnivora; family Mustelidae; genus Enhydra; species Enhydra lutris. Next base: position 11,835,629 of record NW_019154091.1, on the reverse strand, counting down.
GTTAAAAGTACTTTGCCAATATTTACACCTTGCAGAAAAGTTGTTCTTAAAATATTGGTAGAAGATGTGTCAACAAGGAACTCAAACAACTGAAGAGTAGATTCTTTTTTGGGGGGAAAGTGCAATTGTGCTCTAAGCTGTGAGGTATCAAGATTGCCAGATAATGTGTTAATAATAAAAATCATTAATAATTTCTTACTATGTGCTAAGTGCCACACTACAACCTTTACATGCATTTCATCATTCTATGAGATATGCACTGTTAAGATTGTTAAGATTGTACATTGTACAGATTCAAAAACTGAGGTTTTAGAAAAGTAAGTGCTCTTCCCTGTTAAGCCAAAAGTGAAACTGGTATTCCATCTCAGGTCTGCTCACAATGATATGATAAGACAAGGTAATTTCAGTTACTGTGAAATTTTCATCAGAAAAGGTGCAGATATTTCCAAACTGCCCTATTATCGTTGTTGTTAATTTTCCTTCACACTATCCCTGGGAAAATTTGTATTTTCTATGATTTAGAGCAGAAACCTGAGGTCAAGCAACTGTATTTCAATTACCCTTCCATTTTTTAGCTTTCTGAGTAGTAGCATATAATGTATGAACATAATTGAATCTCAAGTCAGATCTTAATGTGGCTTTTTTCTGAAGCTTTCCAGATATATATATACACACACACATATGTATGTGTAAATATGTATAAAGACATATATGTGTGTGTGTGTGTGTGTGTGTCTGTGTGTGTACATATATATAATCTTTAATTTTGAAATTGGCCACTTGTTCTGAAAAGAGCAGTGGTTTTGGAGAACGCAAGAATTGGATTTAAGTTTGTATTTTGCAACTTACTCTCTATGTGGAAAATAATGAACTTCCCAGGGCCTTAGATGCCTTATTTTTAAAATGGGGGAAGTAATACTGATATCATGAGACTGTTATATATGTTCTCAAAAAAACTAGATTACTCCTCTAATGGAGTGTTATTTTTCGAATATTCTCAAAAGACGGAACTCTCCCCCTTTCCCTGATTATTTTGCCACTTATAAAGATATTCTAAAGCCTTGAGGGTTGAGGGTAAAGAAAAGCCATTTTTCTCTTACTGTGTTGAGTAAATCTTTTCCCAAATACTGTTTTGTTTTCTGTTTTGTTTTGTTTTGAACTATATTTTCTGTTGCTTTGAGCAAGGTTGGTCATTATTCCCTCATAAATGATTCTTGAGCATTTTCATGATGAACAAATTGCAGTGGGATTCAATAAGAATTTCCAGGTTTGCCACTTTTCTTTGTGCTCTTTCTTTCTGCCCTCTATAGAGATGCCAACATCCTTAGTGTGCACAAAAAGCCAAGATACCTCTGATTGTTGAGCCCAATGTTATGCAGAACATAAGAAAAACCAACAATAAGTTGCTTTTTGAGAGAATACAATTTCGTGTTTTAACAAATTCCAACTAGAGTAATGAAATGTCTCTTCTGGGGATCCTGAGTGCCTCAGTTGGTTAAGTGATTTCAGCTCAGGTCATGATCTCATGGTCCTAAGATCAAGCCTTGTGTGAGGCTTTGTGCTGGAAGTGGAATCTACTTAAGATTCTCTCCCTCCCTCTTCCTCTGCCCCTCCCCTCTTCCAATCTTGAAAAAAAAAAAAGAAAAAAGAAAGAAAGAGAGAAAGGAAGGAAGAAAGGAGAGAAAGAAGAAAGGAAGGAAGGAAGGAAGGAGAGAAAGAAGGAAGGAAGGAAGGAAGGAAGGAAGGATGGATGGATAGAAAAGAAAAAAAACTAAAAAGGGCTCTTTGGACACCCAAGGCCAGCAGTAACTTGACTCTGGAGGTTGAGCTCTGACCGAGCTTTGAGACAAGAAAGACACCATGCATGACCATATTCTTAGAAACATTTTATTAAACTTCCAAACTCTTCTGGGCACATTTACTTCATCTCCTACTTGCTTGGTGTGGAAAAGCAATTACTCTGTAGTGATGGTGCAGTCAAATCTGTAAACAGTTATTACATTTCAATTAGAGCTGCATGAAACTCAATATATTTGGTTTTCTGGGAATTAATATAAATCTTTTGTGATGTTTCAATTCACAAGGGGTTCTACCCCACACATTTGGCTCTCAGCAACACTCAGAGGCATTCAGATGTCACAAACTATTTCCCCAGCATTAAGCATTCGGCCCAGGGCTAAATTCTCCTGAAGTGTATAGGTCACTAGTCAGACTCCCAAGTCTTCCTGCTACAACACAGGTTCTAGCCAAGAGAAGTCAACTTAGACTGGCTCTCCAGTATGAAAGGAAGATTCTGATAAATCTGTCATAAAACATGCACTTGATCACACTCATGGTCTTCCTTGAAGGCTCATAAACCACTGAAACACTAAGAATACTTTTTCATTATCAATAAGAAGAATGGCAGTGAGATGGAGGAATGGGAAGACTGAAACTAATATTTATTACACAGTGACAAAGGTCCATTCACTTTTCTTAGATTATCTCTTTAAATTCCTACATCAGCACTGCAGGCAGTTGTTATGGGTCACCCACCATTCTCCAGATGGGAAAATTCCTATTCAGATTAAGAAATTTGCCCAGATTTACCAGGTACATGGTGGTGCCAGGAATAAGCCCAGGTCTCTGTTTTCAGAGCCCATGATGATTCTTCCACCTCCCAATGTACAGAGATTTGGAGAATGTGCTCAATGTTTGTCTTTTCCCTTTTTCTTTCCATTGTTCATCATGGCTCATGAGTGGCTTTCAGAACAGCTTGGTTGGTCTGTCCACTCTTTGTCCTAGTATTGCTGATTCTTTTTAAATTTTCTATGTACTCAAGGAAAAAAATGCAAGCAACAGAGTCAAATGACAAAGGAACTGTTCTCCCCACTCGTAAATGTGTTACATATGGTGGTGGGGGGAGGGACAGACCACAAGCAGCATTTACCAGGGAGGATTTCACACTTCCATCAGCTACCATGAAAGATAACATATGGACTGAACATTTATTCCAAGCAACAGATTTGTTTCTAGTTACTCTCCAGCAGTTGAATGAAAGAGAAGGGGGGAAAAAAAAACCACCTTTTAACAGCCATCTGAAAATACTCTCCAAATGAGAGAAATAAGGTTGATCTTTTTTCAGACTACAGAACTAATATTTTAAAAAATAAGTCAAAATGATTCAATTTAAATGTATTTATTGACCTATAATCACCATAAATCTACCTCTTCACTGGGGAAGACATGCTGCCTGTCTGTTTTTTGGAAGAAAGACACCCTTACTATAATAGACTTATTACATGTTTCTTTTATACTGTTTTCAAGTTATTTCTTTTTATTTATTTTGATCATTATCTTATATGTAATAGGCCTTTTCAACATCATGATAGAGATGAAAATTTGTGTCAATAAATGGGGTCCATCATTTTATTTATAATCAATCATTTGCTTCATGTCACCCAAGTTATTGGTTTGGATCTGGAAAGATTCATAACTTTGGGCATTGCAAAATTCTTTAGGCTGAGAAAAAAGGTGTTGTTGGGAAACTAAAATTTAAAAGTTAAACTTCAAATTGTTTCTACCCTCCAGGCTCCTGACATATAAAAGTATTAACAACATACGTCTACTTAGATTTTTAAACCACATGAGAGTTAAGTAGGATGAGCCTCTTTGAAGTATTGTGCTTTTTGAAAATAGGAAGCAAAAGAAAATGAAAGAGAAAGCCTATAATTGCCTTCAAAAATACATATTTGAACTTTTCTCTTGCTCTCAGGTAAACCAAGCTTATAAATGGGCCCATTCTGTTCTTGGACCTTTATGTTAGCCGTCACTCTTTTAAAGCTAAGTTGAACGTTCTTCACCTTCAAGAAGCAGTCTCTGACAAACTCATTCCTTCTCCCGATTAAGACTTTGTCCTTTTTCCAATCATTGTCAGTGTGTGTACATGAGGTTCAATCTTGCCTTGTAATTGCGCCTTTAAATAGCTACTTATCTGACCTTCTGAAGAAAGAAATTTCTTTCGGAAATTCTTTGCCATGAGAGCTAATCATAGGGGAAAAAAAGACTATAAAATTTAGACCTCTATAGCCCGAGAAACAAATGCTTATCAAAACATAAAGCAGGTTTAGGATGCATATGAAATTATCATCAAATCCTGTTGTTAACTAAATAAAAGAAGTAGTCTTTAAAATTGCAGACATGGGGGAGGGAGATAAAAATTACCTTTTTAAGGTAAAAATAAATTTTAAGTTGGAGGATCCAGTGTGGATTGACCAAATGCCGGTGGATATTTTGGAAACATCTTATCTTGTGATTACTGTTTCTCTAGCAAGTCCAGCCTTCCCATGCCATACCTGTCACCTCCCTGAGCCTGGAGCAGGACTCTGACACTGTGTGCTTGGTTTCATCTTAGAAGATATCTCAGTTTACTAGAGGCTCAGAGGTTCTCCAATCTTATTTACTCTTACATCACACAGATCTTTTACAGACATTCCAAATACATAGACAACCTATCTAAAATTGAACCCCTGATCTTCCATCCTAAACTTCTTCCTAGCATTCTAGAACACTTCTTCTTTCCAGTTACTCATACTAAAATATTGAGAGTCTTGATTTTCCTCTTCCTTTCTCTCACACCAATATTCTCTAAAAGTGTCAAGATCACGAACCACAAAGGAAGACAGAACAATAGTCATAGAGCAGAGCAAACTATAAGAGGGCAATGACTAAATGCAATGTGGTAATCTGGATTAGATTCCAGAAAGTAAAAAGGACATTAAGGAAAACACAGGGGAAATCTGAATAAACTCTGTAATTTAGTTAACTATATTGTACCAAGATGAATTTCTTAGTTTTGACAATTTCCCTACAGTTATGTAAGATGTTGACATTAGGGAAAGCTGGCTAAAGGGATTAAAGGAATTTTTTTTTTTTAACTATCTCTTTACAACTCTACATCTAAAGTCATTTAAAATAAAAAATAATAATGACAGTTGTGATTATGTGAGATAATGCATGTGAAAATATTTATAAATTGTATAGAACTGTCACTATGTTAGGCACTATGATTATGTACATAATGATAATGAAAAGCAGTGCTTTAGAAGACGATAGTGTGATTAACAGTTGGGTGGTTTGAACCTGACCTGCCCACTTAGCCAAATTAATCAAATAACCTCAGTGTAGCCAATAGCTTTAAATGAAAACAGTTGTGAGTCTAGCTTCCAGATGGCCCTCTATGAACTTCACCTTTTGGCCATTATACCCTTTTGGAGTACCCTCCCACACTGAATAGGACAAACTTGTATAACGAGTACAACAGTGAGAAAATGATAGTGCATGATTTCCAAGTCTAGGTCATTAAAGACATTATGACCTTTGCCTTGCTATGCTGGAGTGATCATCCTGGAGAAAGTCAGCCACCATATTTTGAGACTATACAAGCAAAAGGTCCATGTGGGGAAAAATTGAAGCCTCTTGCCAACTTCCAGCACCATGTGAGAGAGTCTTCTTAGAAGCAGATCCAGCCAAGTCTTAAGATGATGCAGCCCTTGTAAATGCCTTGTCTGCAGTCTAAGAGGGCCTGAGACAGAAACATCCAGCTAAGCCACATCTGAATTCTTAACCCAAAGAAACAAATAAATGCTTATTGTCTTACCCCATTAAGTTATGGAAGAATTAACAGATACTAATAGATAACTCATACAACAACCTTTAAAAAATAAACAACAAACATTTGTCTAAGATATTATGACATAAAGCCAATGATCTGAAAACAGACAAAGATAATCTGATAGTAGTTTGGTGAGAAATGTAGCACATTCTTCTCTTTTCTTCCTTTCCCTTCCTCCCTTCTTTCCTTCTTTCCTTCCCTCCTTCCTTTCTTCTTTTCTTTCTTTTCCTCTGTTCTATTTCTTATGTCTAGGTTTGTGTTACATAAAAAGTAAATTTTTGCTACTCTTCTGTTACAACTGCCTTTGAAGAGTATGCTTTTTTCTGCTACAGATCTTTTTGCTGCTGTTGTTTTGTTTGTTGTTTGTACTCATCAAAATATAAGGTGTCCCCTTCTGGAAATATTATTGAGGAATCAGAGACATGATGTTTTTCCACTCACAATTTAAACAGAAAGAATATAGGTTTGGGATTTAAGATTCTGGCTGCTGCCTTGCCACTTCCAGACACATGGTTTGGGAGAGGTTCAAATTCTATCTTGTGTTACTAGTGTCCACTTGTAAAATGAGGGGGTAAAACAATGTTATCTTAGCTTCCTAAAGCTTTCTCAGGTCTCAAGACTACTTTAGAAAAATGAAAGTGTCCTATATCCTGCTTCTTTTGAATGAAATAATTTAGCCTCACTCAATTCAGATAAAAGTTGTAAATATCCCAGAACAACCATTCGCCAATCAGTTATCCGGAAACAGGAAGAACGGCAGAATTAACAAATATGTAAATGACATCAAACTACCTTCGGTGGCTGCAAAACAAAATCTTTGTCTTACCGAACAGCCTCTGTTTTGTGACGCTGAGGTTCTACATTTTATCCTACATAATTCTTCCTGGAATTGGTATTTCAAAATTTAGAAGTAATTTAGTGTGCTGCAAAGCCTTGCTCTATTAGCCCAGGCCAACATTCATGACACATTTTAATAGAATAATGGGCAGCTGGGCATCTAAACTTTACCCTGCTATGGATCATTTTTGGCAGCTGAGCTTTTTATTCATCAGTCTGATTGAAACTGCTTTCCTGACAGAAGCAAAGATACTCTTCTTTGTTCAGGATTTCCATAAAAGGCGAAATGGAAGTCTTTGCAGACAGACTGGCGTGCCTGAATAAATTTATTTTCCTAGGCTTCTAGCCACAACAGTGAGCAAACAAATCCCTCTTACCTACATCTTTATGTACACCATAGGAGAGCAAATTTGTAGGATTAAATAATACTCATTTGCTTTGACTTCGTTCTTCTGCTTGAAATCATTGCCCAAACTTGCATTTTTAAATCTTTCCCTTATAATTCTTCACATTGAGCCCTGGGCTCTTTGAGCAATATATGGCTCTGGGTGTGTTTGTGTCTATGTGTGTACACATTCATTGCCTATGATGTTGGGGGAGGAGGACTGGCCTTTTTTTTTTTCTTTTTTTTAATCCTCTTTCTTTATAGAGACCAGACCTCAAAGGGTTTCCTTCCCTAGCTTCTTAACGTCTTTTGCAAGCATAATGATTCTAGACAGACCAAACAACTGACCAGTGATCCATTGTGTTTTTAATCATTTACAGTCGGATTCCTACACAGTGGTGCCTAGTATTTGGTTTTGAAGAATGCTTTCTTGGGGACCACATTCAATCCAGCCTTTCTGAGCAATAAATTACCTGTGTTTGGGGGCCTTTGACAGCCTGTATTATTTTGCCCTCGTTGAAAATAATGGATGATTTGGAACAATGCTCCCTTTTGAATTAAGATATAAAAGGTTTGAGTTTCAGAGTTCAAAATAATGAGTAGGCCTGACAAGGAGACTGGGCCCAAGTCTCCCCAAGAGAGGAAACATGGGGGACAGTGGGAGGCGAAGGCATGAGGGAGTGAAGGCATAAACATAAGCATTTGTATAGACACATCACTTTTTTTGTTTTGTTTGTTTTTTTTCAGTGTTAGGGAAATGATTTTGTATCCTACACTGCCCCAGATGTTCAGTCAACTATATAGTTATAGTTATACTAACATGAGCAGCGCAGAGCTTTGTGCAAATATTACGATCATCCTGCATCACCCAGGAGAAATCTGTGGTCTCCTGTATGGCTGGTTAGCTAACCTCTATCTATCCCCAACTGGTAGGAGGGGGGTGGCAGGCAGGAGTGCTGCAACTGTTGGCACCACGGATAGATCACCAGAAAACTGTTTTTAGCTGAAAATGCATCTGTTTGCACATTAGTGAAAATTCATCATTAAATATTAAATTATAATACTATTGTTTAAATGGTTAGGAGAAAAAAAATATTACATATGTAAGTATATATGTACATATAGGCAGTCCCAAGAACAGGAAATAATCCCAAAGTAATGACGTCACTTAGAACTATCTGTTGCCATATAAATAATGTTGTTAAGTAGTAGCTAGTTTTCCAGGCTAAACAAAAAGTGATCCGAATTGCCAATTCGGTTAAACTAGGGTTTTAAGATTTAAGTTTAAGCATTAGGATACTGTCCAATATAGCACAAGGGTTAAGAATCAGGAGACTAGAGGTGCCTGGGGGACTCAGTTGGTTAAGTTTCCCACTCCTGATTTTTGGCTCAAGTCAGGATCTCAGGGTCGTGGGATGGAGCCCCATATGGGTTCTGTGCTGTGACGAGTCAGCTTAGGATTCCCTCTCTCCCTCTTCCTCTGTTCCTCCCCCTACTTGTTCTGTCTCTCAAATAAATAAATAACATCATTAAAAAAAAAAATCAGAGAGGGGCGCCTGGGTGGCTCAGTGGGTTAAAGCCTCTGCCTTCAGCTCAGGTCATGATCTCAGAGTGCTGGGATCGAGCCCCACATCGGGCCCTCTGCTCAGCAGGAAGCCTGCTTCCCTTCCTCTCTCTCTGCCTGCCTCTCTGCCTACTTGTAATCTCTGTCTGTCAAATAAATAAATAAAATCTTAAAAAAAAATTAAAAAAAAAATCAGAGATACTCACTTTTAAATCCAGTCTCCCCCACTCACTGGCAGTATCACTTCGGAAAAGCTCTGTGACCTCTCTGAACCCCAGTCTCCTAGTCTGTATATTACAGGGATTAGCAAACTACGGCCTCTGGGCTAAATGAGGCTCACCACCGGTTTTGATCCAGCTTACAAGTTAATTTTTTAAAATATTTTTAAGTGTCTAACATCAAAGGAAGAATAATCTTTCATAACATGTGAACACTGTATAAAATTTATATTTAAGGATCCATAAAATAAAGTTTAACTGGAACATGGCCATGCTTATTTGTTTGCATACGGTCTTTCTTTTTAGGCTACTGTTTTGCCACAAGGCAAAAGGTTATGATCAGAACCACACAACCTACAGAAACGAGCATATTTAATCTGCGGCCTTTTACAGAAAGTGTTTTGTCTAACCCTACTACAATATCTATCTTACGACACTGTCCTGAGGATTGAATATTATAGAAAGTGTTAAAATAAACACAGAATCAGAATGAAGAAGGAAGCTCTGGGCTAATGCTGCCTCTGACAACGAACTGTGGCTCTGTATGTTACCTCATGAAGCCAGAAAACAAAGACAAAGCCGGGAATTAATTCCAACATACTAACATTTCTGTTTCATTTACAAGAATGAGTGATGGTGTCAGAGGGTGTTTACAGAAAAATGGAAATGTCCCAATTTTGTCAATCTGGTTTACCCTAACTGCAACTAGACTATAAATTCTCATTAGCTAATTCAACATCTATTTTAATATGAGGTAAAATTTTGCTGCAAACAATACTTCTCTATTAGTTGTTGCTCTTGTAATTGAATATTTTATGATGAGAATCTGTTTAAATTAATAGAAGTACAACCATGTGTCTAATAATGAAAAAAATACATACTGAAGATACATTCAAGGTCAAATTTTTCATTACTGAGGTAAGAATGATGGATGAAATATAAGGATACATTCAAGGATAGAATTTCTCTCCCTCTCTTCTTAATAGTAAAATACATTGAGTGCTTTCTCTGTCAGACGTTATACAGAAATTTATTTTTAATTTTTCTAACAGCTCTGTGAGATAAGTATGAAACTAGGAATAAGAATAGTTAATTCCACTGATGTGGAAATCTCATATAGATGTAGACCAAAGGAAAGCATAATGGTACCTTTTGGAATGCGTCCCCACCCTCTCCATTTTGGTATAGGCCCACAAGGGGCCTATAATTAACCCAGGGTTCATCACTAATGGAAACATGTAGCTCTGCTTCTAAATGAGTTTCTATTGTAATTGTAATTATTATTAAATCAATAACTATAGCAAAAGTAGTATAAATATCACTATTTTTTTAAAGATTTTATTTATTTATTTGACAGAGAGAGATCACAGTAAACAGAGGCAGGCAGAGAGAGAGAGAGAGAGGGAAGCAGGCTCCCTGCCAAGCAGAGAGCCCGATGCGGGACTCGATCCCAGGACCCTGAGATCATGACCTGAGCCAAAGGCAGCGGCTTAACCCACTGAGCCACCCCGGCGTCCCTAAATATCACTATTAGTAGTAATCTCACTTATTGGCTCATGCACAGTATTTATGGCCCACTATGCAACACACACTGGATTAGGCCCTGGATACACAATGGAAAACAAAACAAAGTCCCCATCCCACGGCTCTTAAATTTTATTGAGTGGACGCAGATAAATGTCATATATTTAAAAAAATAAATAGAAAATATCACAAAATATTAAGTCCTATGATTGGTTATGTAGTAAGGGAAGGGAGAAGAACACTTTTGGTTAGGTGGTCAGATTAAATTAGAGTAGAATAAGAGTCCCGGTTGTCACCTCAGAGAAATTTAAGATTGCATCTCAGACTCTCAGCTACAGACAAAATGCTTAAAGAAACTTAAAGGCCTTGTCCAAAAGACCTTTATGTTCAGCCCAAACTAGAGTGAAGCCAGTCTCAGAAATATGGGTGTGGCTTTGTTTCATGGAGTCAACTACAATAAGATCTACAAGAAACCCATAAAGCTATTAAGAGAACTATAATAGTTGGAAGCACCACCAGCTTGGACTGAACTGGACAGACAACATTTACATTGAAAAAAGATCTCTGGGTCCCCAAACTTACACAAGCAGGAAGCAGACTGAGAAAGCTTCTCAGTCACAAAACAGGCCACTTTTAAAGAAAAGAATGATGACTCAAGAGATACGGAGCCACTTACAGAAAGGAGAATAAAGCCCTAATCAAGGACTGGAAACAGGAGCCCAGCTAGATTTCATAATTGTTAATAACCAGTGACTACTAAAGACTTTTCTTCTGCCTGGTTTTTAAATTACAATTATCTAATCACAGGGTCTGTGTGTAGAAGGGGTGAAATGGGGAGGTGGGTCAAATAACTTGTTTTTTAGTTCACAAGCCTTCAAATCAAGAGAAGTCACTTTGGAAAAACTGTGACTGAGGAACTTCCCCTGAGAAATTCCCTTACCTCATTCCACTTCAAACTAACTTAGATGATGAAATATTCTGGACCTTAGCCTGAACCTGACTCCATATTGGGATAGCAGTTTTGGGGATCTTGGGAAAGGATAAGTTCACGCTGCATGTAGGGGAACTGTCAATTTGTTAAGGTCCAGAATTTATTTTTAATTCGGCCCTGCTCCCTTCCTTCAAACTCTCGGCAACCACTAATCTTTCTACTATCTCTATAGTTTGCCCTTTTCTAGAATGTCATATAGTTGGAATCAAACAGTGTTTGGGTTTTTCAGAGACTCTTTTCTCTATCTATCCATCTATCTATATTTATTCCAGGTTTCCTGCTGTCATCCAGATATAGTAAAAACCAACCATGCAAAACTGGGCCCCATCTTCTCCTTTTGCTCCCAGCCCACCTCCCCAGTTGTAGTCATAGGTCTGGGGTGGGAGGCAGGAGTGGTTAATGCCACAGGGAGGAAATGAAAACTGGTTCAGAGGGAGAAACCTCAAAAGAAAGAGAAATAAATTAAAAGCCCTCTCATCCCCTCCAGTCAGGGTTCAGTTCCTTTCCCCAGTTCTCCAGTGAGCAGAAGTGAGTGCAGCACCTGATGTCTGTCTTTTCCCTTGTATCCTGTTTGAATGGTACAGAAGGGCTGCAGGGGACTGGATTGGGGCCAGGGCCACTGAAGAATGTACCACAAGGATGGGGGGAAGCAGAAATGTGGAGACCAAACTGGCATCTAGGAGTATGCTCACCCCAAGCACCTGGATATGGGCAGGATGAGGCCTCTGAATGAGAAAATTTCAGCCTCCACTGATAGGAGGCTCCATGGGAGGGAAGGTGAGGGTGCTGAAGAATGTCCCCAGGATAAGCAAGAATGTTCCAGGCATTGGTTCTAGCTACAGTGTGAGGTGTCCTCACAAATGAATAAGTCCATTAAATCCATAGACTTGTGGGAGGGTATTGTTCCACAGAATGGATGAGTCCACTGGCCAATGTGGGGTGGAGAGGGAGAGAAGATCACAAAGGAAGAGGGTCCACTGGGGAAAGGATGGTGTGTTCCCATCCTCCTGTAGGTGAGCCACTGGCGATGAGGGAGAGGCAACAATTCCATAGATAAGATGGCACACGAGGTGGGTGGGGGTCAGAGTAGAGACTACACGGAAGCAAAAGAGTCCATGGGGGTATCTGGGAAGGGGCAAGGAGTGGTGCTGTATCCACATTCACTTCAGAACACAGACTCTTTCACTAAGCAATATGTACTTAATTTTCTATCATGTCTTTTCAAGGCTTGATAACTTATTTCTTTTTATTTCTGAATAAGATTCAGATTCAATTGTTGAATATTTATCCATTCTTCTTCTGAAGGACTTCTTGGTTGCTTCCAATATTTTTGACAATTGTGAATTAAGTTCCTATAAGCATTCATATGCAGATTTTTGTAAGGACAAAATCTCTAACTCGTTTGGGTAAATGCTTAGTGTCAAAATGGCTGGATCATTTGGTAAGACCAAATTTAACATTCTAAGAAACTGCCAAACTGCCTACTAATGTGGCTGTACCATTCTGCACCCAAAGTAACAAATAAGTTTTGCCCCACATCCTCACTAGCATTTGGTATTACTAGTTTTGTTCTTGTTTTTGTTAATTTTTTGATGTTTTATATAGGCAAACATGTCATCAATGAACAAAGGGAATTTTCTTTTCCCTTCCCAATCTTCCAAACCTTTTTTTATTTGTCTTGCCTTATCGCACAGGCCAGGTTTTTTACTATTATGCTGAATAGGAGTAGTGAGAAGGATTCCTTGTTTGTTCCTGATTTGAGGTGGAAAGCATCTAATTTATCAACACTAAATGCAATATTAGTTTTAGGGTTTTTGGTAAATGTTCTATATCAAAGTGGAGGAAGTTCCCTCCTATTCCTAGATTGCTGAGCCATTTTTAATACCGAATGGGTCTTAGATATTGTTAAATACTTTCTATGCATCCACTGATAATATGATTTTTCTCCTCTAGCTTATTGATGTGGTGAATTACATTAATTGATTTTCAAATGTTGAACCAGACTTTGCATATTTGGCAAAATCTCACTCAATTGTATTGTACAATGTTTAATATATTGCTGGATTTGATTTGCAATATTTTGTTGAGAACTTTCGCATCTATGTTCATGAGAGATATTGGTTTCTAGTTTTCCATTCTTGTGATGTGTTTTTCTGGTTTTAGAAAATTCAGAATTCTGTCCTCATTTCTTCCTTGACTTCTTATTTTTTTAAGTTATTTAAGTTCAATTTGAAAAGAAAAAAAAAGTCCAATTTTTGATCCTATTTTTTCTTCATATGTAAACTTTCAACTTGTTATTTGAAAATTTTTGCATATGGTCATTATTGCCACTATTTTGAAGACCTACTATGATCTATAAGTGATCTATTAAGTGGCCTTAGGGTTGTCATTTTTTAAAAAGATAACTGTGTTGGTCATTTTTTATTTACAAACTTAGGTGTTTTAGTTTTAGAACTTTTTTTCATGTTCATTGATTACTAATGTTCTCCCTTCAGTTATCTTCTTCTGCAACTCTTTTTGGTCAGCCTTTAGACTTCCTGGACTGATCTACTAATATTCTTATCATTTTGTATCTATTATAATTTCCATTTAATTTGTTCTACTTTTTCTAAAGATACTTTGGTTTTATCATCTAGTTCTTCAGATGAATCTTTCATCCCATTTTCATATTTCCACTTTTCAAGACCTCTAGCTGACAGTTCCATTTTTATAGTATCCTGCTGAGTGCAATGACTTCTCATTTATCTGAGAACATAAATAATGTTTTAATTATAAGCTATTGTCTGTTCTCTGCATTCTCTGTTTTCTCTGAGTTCTCCCCCCAACCACATCTTTGGCGCCTTTATTTTTGAGTGGCACTTTCCTCAATAGCCAGAAATTTTGTTTTCTGTTCATTTTCAAGAGGGAGGCTTTAGGAGCCTAAATGGAAGCCCTGTGAGAGGGGATGGAATCTTCCAGCTGAGAGGCTTGTCCTCGAGAGTGATTTAATGTGAATCCTTTCATTTCATATTGGAAACTCCACCCTACCACCCACCCCAAGGCTTCCCATTTCTCTCCACCCAGAAAAAACAAAAACAAAAACAAAACCTTCTAATCTCCTGGTAGTCATGAATGCCAAGCAATAGCAAGGCGCTAATAGTTGCACAGTTCATTGTAGAGATGTTTAGTCAATCTTGTCTTCAGTTTAGCTCCTCTCTTCTGCTTCTGCTCTACATCCTGTCCTTGAGCGCAGGACCTCTTGTTCTGATTCAGAATGAACCTGCAGTCACCTGTCAGACTAGGGATGGGTGAGTCTGTACACATCAGTGGAGAAGATCTGTCTCTACAGAGGTTTCCCACCAGCTTCCTGATTTCAGCACCACACCTTCCCCTGCTTTATGTGATCCTGTCCTGGGTTCTGGAGAGAAAACTAGGTTCAGTACTCACTGCCTTTCTCTCCAGTGGGCTTTCTCAGCTCTACGAACTCCTCCATTTACTTTCCATTTACTGCAAGCACTTGCCATTTCAGTCTATTATTGTCTCCTTGTGCATTATTTTTCTTCTGTGTGTTTTTACCATTTTAAATTCCTTTACTTTCACTTTAATGAGATTGTGGCAGTGGGCAGAAATGAAAAGTATGTTTTAAATCTATGTTTGATCAGAAAGCTACCAGATCATTACAAACACACACACACACACACACACACACACACACACACACACACACCCTAAAAGGATATTATACAACTTTATTCCAGATATACCAAGAACATATCATTAGTAATCTAACAGGCTTGCAATTAATTTAAGCAAAACCAAAATCTGGTGTAAGCATGCGTGTATTAAACATCAGAACTCCTAAACTGTATAGTTTGTATAATTACCTCCACCTAAAAGTGCTATAATAAATAAAAGCAAAATGATTTCCTAGTTGTCCAACACTGAAAATTTATTTTCCTGTAATATCAGTTATATAAGCTGAACTTCAAGATATCGGAGACCATACAAATCATAAAGAGAGAAATTCTCTACATCCTTGTCTATATCAGGAATCTGTAAGTATTTTCATTCAAGGAAAAATTGAAGTGCAAAAATGTAACAAAGGGCATCTTTAGATCTTTGGATATGCAAATGAATCTTTCTCAATATTTTCCCAATATTTAAACCCTTTTTTCAATTACCTTCCTCTATTTTTCCTTTTGGGGAATTCCCCACTGTATGCAGTGCCCACCTCCCACTAAGAATGAGGAATGAATCAGGTCCTCCTTCCCTCCCCTTCCTGCTTCACTCAGGCATAGCCCAACAGCAGAGTCATGGGAACGATTATGCAGATTGCGCCTTATTCATGAGGGTAACAAGTCAAGAAGGTCAATGGGGACTCAAAGTGCGCTGGAGTCTGCTTATCTGCCTTTCCCCAGATAAGGTACCAGTGTTCTAATTCACACAAAGACTTAGTTTGGACTAACAATAGTGGACATTCAGATTCATTCCCTCCTGAGTCTTTATATCTAAAGGTACCCTGGTAGGCACCTCCATTCTAGAAGCATGTGGATTGGACTGATTGTTCAGTATCACCATTGATGGGCTTCCCACTGTCAGCCCGTAGGTGGTCCTGAGTGTTTCTCCTTTTTCTATCCTTGCCTCTCCTTACTATTGTGAGCCCCCATAAATTTTACTTTAGCTAAACACAGAGTTGATAATGATTGCTTGAGATCAAAACTGATACAGAGCTGTATTAATGCATGGATAAAATAGTATCACTACAGTTTTGGGGGGGAAAGTGGGGTGAAAAAGGGAAGGGATGTGAAGCAGAAAGAGAAGTTGGTAATTCTTGACAACGTAAGCTCTGATTCTGTCAGAGACCTCCCCATCACCATCTCCTCACCTTCCTGCCAATCCCCACCCTAACTCTCTGACCTGCAGCCTGGTTGCAGAAGTGGAAAGGGATAGTGTTTGAGGCCCAGAGCAATTGTTTTGGTTGGCTTTATCCTGGGATTGGCTCTGTCAACACCAGTAAGAGCACACAATAGTAACAGGAGTGTGCAAGATGGTAGGGATCTGAGCAAAAAAGCAAAGAACAATACTTGATATAAGGTCACTTACTTTTGATGTCAGGGGGCTGAGTAGGAAGGAGGATCTCAGACCACAGATTTTTAAATGATGAAGAAACCAAACAGTAGTGCTTTTTTTTTTTTTTAATTGCTTTTTGGCAGAAGGCAGTAAAATGAGAGCTTACAAAGTGAAATAAAAGAAAATAATCAAAAGTCAAAGTATTTCCCTTAGGTCAGAGGAACCACAGAGACAGAAGAGCCTGATTAAAATGAGCCATTGCAGCAATGTCTACAATAGCCAAACTATGGAAAGAACCTAGATGTCCATCAACAGACGAATGGATAAAGAAGATGTGGTATATATACACAATGGAATACTATGCAGCCATCAAAAGAAATGAAATCTTGCCATTTGCAACGATGTGGATGGAACTAGAGGGTATCATGCTTAGTGAAATAAGTCAATCGGAGAAAGACAACTATCATGATCTCCCTGATATGAGGGAGAGGAGATGCAACATGGGGGGTTAAGGGGGTAGGAGAAGAGTAAATGAAACAAGATGGGATTGGGAGAGAGACAAACCATAACTGACTCTTAATCTCACAAAATAAACTGAGGGTTGATGGGGGGAGGGGGGGTGGGGAGGGGGGGGGGGGGATTATGGACATTGGGGAGGGTATGTGCTATGGTGAGTGCTTTGAAGTGTGTAAACCTGGCAATTCACAGACCTGTACCCCTGGGGATAAAAATGTATTATATGTTTATAAAAAATAAAATTAAAAAAAAAACAAAAAATAAAATAAAATAAAATGAGCCATTTACCAGATACATGCATTATATTATTCATTCCAGTGTAGAATGCTCAAAAAGGAGGGAAAGGGAATTCAGATGAAACAGGGTGAGTTGGTTTCCTAGGTAGTGTTACCCATAAAGGGAAAAGCAGATAAGCAAATTCAATTTGGGAAATAATGACATATACTATGAACAGGGACCCACGTGACAAGCTGTTGATACAAAATACAGCAAAAGCCTTTGTCATAACGGCTTATGCAACTGGAGCCTTTCAGAATGACAGAGTACCTGCTGTTTTGTTTTGTTGGCTTTTTTTTTTTTTCTTGGTCTGTAAGCCTCACTGAGGACAATGATATACACCAAGATATTTGTTAAGGCAAAAAAAATAATAATAATAAATAATAGTTCAAAGTAAAGGTAACAGCCATTTATGCTGTATGTGAGAAAAGGAAATCACAAAGTCTGTGGAAGGAATAGAAGGTGAGTTGTGTACCGAAGTCCGATGTGTAAGGAGTCTCCCTGCTTGGCACTTCATTAACCGCAGTAGCAAGATCCTGTGGTAATTCACACAGAGGCTAAATTGAGGGGTTTTTCTTCTTATTCAGTTCACTTACAAATTATCTGTGGTCCTACTAATGAATGCACATGAAGTTAGCTAAGGAAATAAACTCAGAAGGTATTTGGGAAATTGCACAGGTGGGCCACGAAAGAATGAAACTGATGACCCAGGACACACTGTGATTTATGCTGCCGAGGCTCACATTTGAATCAGGGGCTCTACAAAACTGGAGAGCCCAGGGAGTTATTTGGTACATTTTGTTGTTCACTGCATATCTTTAAATAAACAGTACCTCTTACCTTAACATAAAATCAAGATTTTCTTTCACCACAGGAAAACAGCTGGATGGTAATCGCTTACATTTAGAGACTAAATTTGGAATGATGGAATTTCACTTTGAGATCCTTTGGGGGTAGTTCAGAGATAAGTTGCTAACCCCCCAAACCAGCTGAAACTGAGGAGAGAAGTTGCAACAAATTTTGAGAGTATGCTTGTGTTGGTCTCACCTAAAACACTGGCTCTTGGTAAACACAAAATGCATATAATGGATTGAGGGCAGCAAGACCAAAGTCCCTGTCCTCTAGAGGCAGGACCCAGAGAAGGAGCCTTCCAGGGGACCTGATGGGAGACATGGCTTATCAACTGTGAGCCCACACAGAGAGTCAGATGGGCAGATGCTTCTGTTTGCAGGTCTAAGTTTTAGGGTTAATTTTTAATTTTAGGGTTTCTGCTGCTCATGTGAGTTGCTTCTGGTAATTGTGCTCTAATGTTGAGCAGCTACAAGTGGTTCATTATCTAACAGGAATTAATAACTCCTCAGAGCAATTGCAGGTAGGTCATCTTCAAGAGTGATAAAAAATTTTGGTCCTTTATTGGAAATAGTCCAGAAAATGAAAGACAACAGTTTTGCTGATGGTCATGACTTAAGGTAAAATAAAATGTGTAATATTCAAGCAGTAGTAGCTCACCTCTCTGATGGGATGAAATGCTTTAACAGTGATAGTAGAAATTTAAAAATAGGGTGTTATTTGTTAGTTTAGAGACTTTTCTGCAGTTTTAGACTATAATCATCCAGAATGTCAAGGGGCAACCATAGCATAAACAAGACTTGGAAGGGATCATTCAGTCACTTTAGATTTCAAATGGATTTCAGATACCCTCAAGCATCAGAATGGCCTGAACTGTTCCAGTCAGATCCTCAGAATTCCAGCCTATTACCATGAGCTAGTTATTTAATATCGGATCCCCAATCCATTGTCAGCAATACAGGATTCAAAATACATTTCCTATCTACTTCACAAGGCTGTTGAGAGTATTAAGTAGAAAATAATATTCAAGAAACTTCTCTGTCTCTGTAACTGTAAAAAATAGTGAACTAGTATTATTTCATGATGGATCCATATGCTAATTTTTAACTAAATCCTATAATTTCTAACTATTCTATCTATTCCCTAAAACAAATTTACCAACAATGTCTACCAGATCATTTTCAGTCAGCTAGGTTCTAGTTTATTCTTTGGTACTCCATGCAAAAATACTGCTTTCATAAACAAAATTCTATAATTCACATTACTGTTTGGCTTTTCCCAATGAGTCCTAACAGAATTTATTATACCTATTGAAAGATAATGTCATGTTTGTTCATTGCCTTAGCTTGGTCTATTTCCTGCCATCCCAACTAATTCCTGAAAATTTAAACATGTTTCAGATTTCGTTTCATCTTCCTATGCTATTGTGGTAGAGAAAATTATAGTCTCCCAAAGATATACAAGGCCTAATCCCTAGAACTTGTGAATATGTTATTTTACATGGCAAAAAGAGGTTTGTAGACATAAATTAAGGATCTTGAGATGTGAGAATATTTTGAGCTATCCAAGGGAGCCTATGGTAATCACAAGGGGTCTTATTATAGGGAGGCAGGAGAATCAGAATCACAGAAGATCATGTGACAACAGAAGCAGTTGAGTGATGTGGGGCCATGAGCCAAGGAAAGTGGGAGGCCTCTGGAAGGTAGAAAAGGAAAGAAAACAGATTCTTCTTCAGAGCTTCTGAAAGGAACACATCTCTGCTGACCTATTTTAAACTCCAGACCTCCAGAATTGTAGGTGGATAAATTAGTGTGGTTCAAGCCACCAGGTTTGTGGTAATTTGTTACAGCAGCAGTAGAAAATTAATACAGCTATTTCTGTGGGTTGGCTTTTGTTGTTGTTGTTGTTGGTGGTGGTGGTGGTACAGGGATGTTGGTATTAGCAGTATAGGTTTTATAATTGAGTCAGGAAGCCAAAGCCAAAGAAAATCTCAGAGTAGGAACAGACTACCAAACCAAGAATGGCTGTAATGGCTTCCCTATTCCCATCTAAATTAATAACAATTACTATTAGGAATATGGCAATTTTAGACTCAAAGAACCTGAGAAATAATAAAATTAGTATTTAAATGGTTGCTAAAATATTTATCAGCTAAGAAATTTGGGGAAGGATATAAATGGTATCTAAATATGGTGAACTCCAAGTTATTCAAAACTGTAGTTTTTTTGTTTTTGTTTACTATGTTTGTACCAGGCAGTCATATCCCAGTTCACTTTTCCATCAACTCTGGAGGTATATATGGTTAATATCCCCCATCTTAACAGAGAATTGGGGCTGAAACAGAATAAGTAACTCATCTAGGCCACACAGCTCATAAGTATTACATCTCTACCATTCCCCTAGTTACAATACGTTGAAATCATACTTTTTAAATGTAAGTCACTTCCTTATCTTCATGAGCCCTCTCTTTTTAAAATTTTTTGTGTCCTCAACACCTAACATAGTGACTACTACATGAGAGACACTTAATTTCCTAGTAGAATAAGTAAATAGGTGACATTGCTATTCTGTGGCTAAGTCTTAGGTTGAGGAATGAACAATTCATTTGGTTTTAAGGCCCTGGCTATAGCATCTCATCTAATAAATATGACCCTTTGATCTATACTCCATGATATCTGTGGGAATATAAAAAGACTTTTGTTGAGTTTTGTTTTTTTTTTTTTAATGAATCACCTAAAATATAATAAAATGTAGCAGTGAGTTTAAAATGAATTTCTGGGGGCACCTGGGTGGCTCAGTGGGTTAAGCCTTTGCCTTTGGCTCAGGTCATGACCTCAGGGTCCTGGGATCGAGTCCCACATCGGGCTGCTCAGCAGGGAGCCTGTTTCCTTCTCTCTCTCTCACTCTGCCTGCCTCTCTGTCTGCTTGTGATCTCTCTGTCAAATAAATAAATAAAAACTCTTAAAAAAATAATAGAAAATAAAATGAATTTCTGGGTTATTCAGAAGTCATTAAGTGAAATAATTTAATAACAATGACTTCAAAAAGAAAATAAACAGAGGATCTTCAACAATGTGGTAAGAAATTCATAGAAATTAAATATTTAATTAAAAACATTCAATAGTAGTAGAATTGCTCCTAAAAGCTAGGCCACGGTTTTTGGTGGATTAACTGGACACATTCCACAAACATTTGTCTAAGCTATTATCTGGAAAATCACTTTCAATACCAGTACAATGAAAATATATTATCCATACTAATAACAATGTCCCATCTGTTGAAGCACTTTACAACCTACTGAAAGCCATACCTGCAGAGAGCCTTATGGTTCTGAATTCAAAAAGAGTTGCAAGTTGAATGCATGGGACAGTATTGGTAGGTGAGCCAGGAGCTTCCTTTTATGGATTTCTAGGGTACTGTGAACCAACCTTTCAAAATAAACTACCTGAATCAGCCAGGGGCAAATTTTGCTGACTGACAATCTATCTCTAGCCAGTGATGGGACTGTTCAGTTTTGAAGATATTGTAATATAACTGCTCTTTAAGATTGAAAGTTATCTCATATGAACACCCAAAGGATAAGCAAATAGTACACCCCAAATTAAGTATATTTATAAGCCATGAGCTTTTACTCAACAAATTTAGAAAATTTATCATCCAGTTAATCAAAGAATACAAAATTTTGAAAGTAAAGATGCAAATTTCCTTATAATAAAGATGATTATTTCAGATTTAAAATCACTTAAGCAAAGCAGGTAGGCATGTTGGATGGTGATATTCCTTCTGGTAGAATCAATCTGAGGCCCAAGTAATTCTCCAAAACCAGCTTAGAGAAAGCAGTAGAAAGGTGACAAGCCAGACTGTTTAACCACTGCCCAATTCATTAAATATATGACTTTTGATGATGTGAATGAACAATCAAATACACTTGAGTATAAATGTTGGCAAATATTATCACTCTTCGAAATACTAAAGAACAAGAAAAATGAAAAATCAAAGAAAAAACTTTCAGAAGAAGAGAAAAAATTGATAAAAATATATGTTTATAAAAAATAAAATTTAAAAAAAAATGTTTCAGAGTGAGCAAAGAATACTTTGATTGTATCATGAGGAAAACTAACGGATTCCCAGAGCTCCAGGGGAAGCACTAAGCACTGATCCAACGGCATTTAATTACTTCCAAAAATGTGGGCTTTCTCCACAATATTTAAGACTGATGAGCCAGGCAGTAGAGAATTCTTCAAGAAATGAAAAGGCCCATGTAAAGTATCCCATCTAGTTTACCACCCAAAGACCTACGTTTACAACCCAAAGCCCTCCTTCAAGTCAAATTTTCAGCAAAAATTTTGGAACAGATGATCATATCTTTAAATGCAGTTTTAAGAATCTAGGACCCTGAAAATCTTAGGGCTTACCCTAGTTATATTTTGACCAGTTTGGTGAATTTAGCCCAACTTAACTAGATCCATATTAAAAACAAAGCAAAACAAAGCAAAATCTACAGCTGATCTATCTCAGACAGAATGTTTCCCCAAAAAGGACATTTAAATACAATGTTTACATTGTTTAGGTTTTTATTTGATTAATTTTCTCATGTATTTTGGTTATCAGTTGTATTTTCATGGCATGAAATATTTTTTAAGAGAAGAATATCTATCCTAAGTACAACTGTGTGTTGGTAGAAAACATAGTTAGTATATGACAACAAGGAAAAGCTGGGTCATTAGCTGGAGAATGAGTGAACCTCACAGTGAACCTTTCTTTCAGCAAGAGTTATAGGAGTACAGAAAAGTGGATAAAATGGTGTGATCTGAGCCAAAAATGATAAAAAGGCTTTCATGAAAGAGAGAGACTTGAAAAGGAACTTGAAGAATGAGTAGGAGTTGGCTCCCCAGAGAGGGGGTCAGAAGTTTTTCCAGGTTAGAGGAAGCTAAGTAAAGGTTTTGAGTCAGAAATGAGTATGATCTAAAACTGTGATGAAACCAATCAGTCTGAAATAAGGAGTTATTTATTTCTTTTCATTTATTCAATAAATACTTACTGAGTAACTATTAAGTTCCTAGCAGCATACTAGGTAAGAGAAACATGATGAATAATGTATTGTTCTGCTCTCAGTAACCTCTTTGTCTAGCAAGAGAAATTCTGTTAGTAAGATATTGTGTTCAGCTTCCGGTAAAAGCAATATGACAAGTGTGGCTTAGTCAGAGATTCCCAACAGCTGTGTCATATAGTAGTGATTTCTGTTTTGCCAATGGGTTATACATAAGTGTGACAAGATAATGAACCCCTCATTCCTCCACTTGAGAGCAACTGAATATTCAACTTTGTCTATGAGTTGCCTCTTCCTTGAAAGCTTCAAAAATTATCATTTTTCTATATATTTCATGAAATTAAAAAATCAGGAAATTTACTTTACCAAACATGTTGATATATTATCACATTCAAAAAATCCACAATACACAGCCAGACATGGTACAGAAGTTCCATAATGTCACTACAGTTTCCTTTCTTTCTTTCTTTCTTTTTTTTTTTTTTTTCCATTTCATCATCCATCATATATGGTTTTTATTTTCATGGTTGTCACCTGACTCCAAAATGGCTGCTCCATGTCTAGCCTCTCATTATACTCCAGTTATGAAGAAGGGAACTATACCCATATTAGAAAACCAAAACTTATTCAGAAATCATCAATGTTCCATTGTTCTCACTGAGTAGAACTATGTCATGTAAGTGACTTTAGCTTCCAGAGAGTACGGGGAATACAGGCTGTTAGTTGGATATAGGCCATTCAAAAGAAAATCGTATTTTTTTAGTAAGAACAAAAAGGAGAATAGTAATTGAGTCTGTTAGGTCTGCTCTAGAGACAAATATATAAGCAACAATCACAAGGTAATTTATGAACTCAAGCAGTATATAGAGTATCTTGAAAAAAAGGTGAAGAAATACATTAATTTCATCTGAGGAGGTAATTAATATTTCATAAATGGCAGGAAAACTGAATGGAGTCTTGAGTCTAAAGAATTAACTGAGTGTTAGCCCAAATTAAGACAGGACAAAAATCCTGAAACAGTGAAGTGTATGTAGAGCTAGAAATTTGAGTTTGGTAGCCAAAAAGTGAAAAGCATCTGCATTTTTTTTTTTTTTAAAGGCCCAGAAGCTTACATTAAACTCCCTCTATGTTTTTAGATCTGCTCTTTGTAGGTAGGGAGCCAGCACTGCCTAAGAGAAAGACCTACTGAGAAAATTAGTGGTAGACCCCAACAAGAATGTGGAGGATACCCATTAGAATGGCTACTACTAAAACAAAACAAAATAAGACAAAACAAACAAACAAACAAAACAGAAAATAACAAGGGCTGGTGAGGATGTGGAGAAATTGGCACCTCTGTGCACTGCTGGTTAGAATGTAAAATGATACAACTGCTACTATGGGAAAGAGTATGGAGGTTCCTCAAAAAATTAAAAATGTAGTAATAAATGAAATACCCATTCCGCTTTTGGGTTATATACCCCAAAGAATGGAAAACAGGGTCTGAAAGAGATATCTGCATACCCATATTCATAGCAACATACAATAGTCAAAAGATGGAAGCACCCCATGTCCATCAGCAGAAGAATGAATAAACAAAATATGATATATACATACATGGAATACTATTCAGTTTAAGGGAGGAAATTCTGATACATGGTACAACATGGATGAACCTTGAAGACATTATGCTAAGTGAAATAAGCTAATCACAAAAAGACAAATACTATATGATTCCCCTTATATGAGGTACCTAGGAAAGTCAAATTTATTGGAACAGAAAATAGGAGGTGGTTGCCAGAGGCTAAGGGGAGAAAGAAATAGGGACTTATTGTTCAGTGTATTGTTGCACAGCAATATGAATGTACTTAACACTACTGAACTGTATACTTAAAAATGTTTAAGATGGTAAAAAAAAAGAAAAAAGGCAATTTAAAGTTGAATACTTCACACTTCAACAATATTCCATCATTCTAGAGCCTCACACTCCTAGGATTTTTGTAGCTGTGTAAGTCTAACTATGATTTTTATACATCATTTTATTTTTTTGATGGTGCTTTCCCACATGTTTCTCAAACATTAGCACTATAAAAGAGAAGTTCTAGACTAGGGTGAAAATAGTGGCAAATATGATGTGATGTCGTCCTACCCTGCCTATGATTTTTAAAACCACAGTGAAAATAGCGCTTGCACAGCCAAGTGTGGCTTTTGAATTAAAATTATTATTCTAGAGATAGTTTCAAAACACAAATCCCCTCTTTAAACAGTTTTTGATACAGGAGTGAGAGAGGAATTTGTGAGGATTTGTGCTTATTATGGCCTTTATCTTTTTCATACCATAGGGTATGAAAGGTACCAGATAAGTTTAAGTACCAGACAAGTTTATCTGTTGAGAGTAACGATCATGTTGGTGGACACAGAAAACAGAAAATGGTTGAGAACCAAAGGGAAAATGAGAGGTATGTTTTAAAAAGTAAGATTTACATGAAGATGACAAGAAAATTAGTCTGTGTTTATTCCTTAAAAGCTGAATCTGTGGACTCCGAGTGCATAGGCTACAGTGTATTCTGATATACTTTTTAATACACTCTGCCTAGAAGCAGGGAGTTCTTTATTCCGTGTGCCACAGGATTCCTGTTCCAGTAAAGCTGTATTCTCTCCAATATTAATGCAAAAAGCTTGGGCTACACAATTCCCAGACACTGAGAGCACACTTTGACAGACAGACACACATATGATACAGCAAGGCATCTACTTGAAATTATCAAAAATAAATGTACATACCAATCTCTCCAGATGGCCAAAAAACCTTTCAAAGTCAACTGATGGGACTACAGAACTCTTTTTTAAATGAGGTGAAGGATCCATTTAAAGCAATTTCATCAGACCTACTTGATCTCAGAACCCTCCCAGAGTAAATGCATTCATTCATTGGTGCCAACTACCAGGTCCTAACTTGGTAACGGTGATATGTTCCATGGCCCAAGAATTGTCTTTAATCTGCCCTTGGAAATGCACCAGAGCACTACAAAGACTCAAACTGAAATTAAATTGTCTTCAAGCTGCAGAGCAGATCAAAGAATGAGCTGGGAAATGCCATGTTAATACCAGCCTATTCCTTTAAATACTAGCCTAGACTAAAATTGCCCATTGTGGGTTTTCTAACCATTTATAACATGATCTCCAGCTATTTAAATGTAGCCTTACTCCACCAATAAACACTTTTCTTCCCATATGAGTATATCACGCCATCATTTGTGGACTGCAAACCTCTGTCAATCAGAGCATTGTACCAGACAGTCTGCCCTTCCGCTCTCCCTTGTAAAATTGCCACAGATGACGTCAAGTTGCAATTCCCCTCTGCCCACCACATAATGAGCTGGCACATGCTGGAAAGATCGATGTCAAACAGAAGGGGAAGATAGTTTTGAAGCTAACACTTTCAGTTGCCATTTGAATCCATTTTCAGAAATCAATCTCCTTCTCCTTGACAACACTGAATGTGTAATCACAGACTTCAGTTCATTGAATGACCAAGTGCTCCCTTTCACTAGGGAACATTTTCCATCAGAGTCAAATGTAAATGGAATATTTTTGCAGTGGGAGAAAAAAGATAGAATAAAAAAGTAATCTACTCTATGTATGAAAATGGGGTATGCATGAGTGTGTGTGTGCATGTACATATGTGGCTATCTGTACATATAAACTGGCTACAAAGTTGATGCCATCAGCAGTTACTCCTGAAAAACTCCATATACTTGGAGACAGAAGGCAACTACAACTGGGTCACAACCTATTGTGTAAATGTTCACAGACATGCTCATGTGAATAATGGATGTCAACTTTTAATTCACTGAGTTAATCCAAGGAGCAGAAGACAAAAGAAAACAAAAATAAAAACAAAAACACAAAACCTAATGCCTATTACTTAGGCTTGATTTATCGTAGAGTTTTTGTTTTTAGAAGGAAAGTTGCCTAGTGATCTAAAAATGGATAATACTCCAAAAAAAAAAAAAAAAAAGAGAGACCACATGCAAGCATCCTAACTACTGAACTTGGCAGGAGTTGATTACCAAAGAATAGACTCCAATCAAAACTTGAAGGATCACAGTTGTAGAAGCCAAGGGCCAGGAGAGGATGAAAAGTGTTTGCTTTCATAGAAGTCCTGCTTCTGAATACCCATCATAGCATGGTATGAGAAGGCAGAAAAGAAAAGTATAATTAGAAAAGGAACCGATCCATGTGGAACTGAGAATTAAGACAGACCAAACTGTGCTTTTGGAGGGTCAAGGCAAAGAGTCAGAAAGAAAGCATGAGCTATAGACATGTAACATCAAGTTCCAAAAACACTTAGGAAAAGGTAGGATGGCAAGGAAAGCAAATTATTTCTTATGGTTACATTGAAAATTAGCTGCCATCAACCCACACTTCTTGGAGTAAAACCATGTCCTTCCAGTTCTTGAAGTACTCTATTCCTGTCCAGAGCAAAGAGCTGTGTGTATCCTAATACCAACTCGTTTTAATCACCTCTTATTTGCCCCATCCATGAGTGAGAGATTCTGGCCCTAGGTTTGTGGGGATGGCCAAACACACATCTGACACTGAATAGATGCACTAGATGATAGTTTATTATACTCAGCCCAGCGAAGGAAAACATCACATGCAAAGCGGGCTACATGGAAGCCGCACCCAGGAACAGAGTGAACAACTGGGGCTTGTGGGAGGCAGGCTTTGTAGTTTCAAGAGGGTGGGATGACTGTAGGTTCTGTGGGAGGATGTGATTGGCTTTGTTTGAATAATCCTATGGACCAGCAGGGGACTGAAACCACGTACTCAGGCATAAGTAGGAACTTCACCTGGTCGCCTTGGTGAGGAGAGTTGCTTGGTGAGGGGACCTTATCCATAGGAGCAGAATTGGGAAGGGACCTTGTGGTTAGGCCATTTGAAGTCCTCCTGGGTTTACCAGATGTCAAGGCAGCAAATACTACTGCCCCCTAATTTTAGGCTTTATACCACAAAGCTGATGAGGGACCAGAAAGCTGGCAAATGTATCACTTCTGCTTCCTACATGTAGAGCTTCCTTGTTTCTTAATCTTGTGCTAGGAAAATATAACCTGAGGGAAGAAAATGATCTACCTAATCAGCCATCTCTCCCTATACGCCCAGTTTCCAGGATAGTGTAAGAAGCAATTCAACTTTTGATTTCTAGTACTTTGCCCTCTCCTTTCCAGGCTATATGTGAAGCAGGAACAGAAAGAAGTAGAACAAGAAGTCAGCAAAGACCTTAATTAAGTAGAGTAGATGATAACAGTAGCAAGCACTTGAAAATAAGATCTGATGTATATGTGTTGCCAAGAAACAGCCTGGAGGATGTGGAGACTTGGAGCTATTCTTTAAAAATATACCTTCAAAAACTCTCACTTGTTTACACAATATTAAAGGAAAGGGAAAAAAAAATTGATGCCCATTGAATTATTTTCATTGGATAATATGTCATCCAAAAAAGGTGAAATAACTAACCAAACAAAATGTAACGTGTACAAAATGTTTTATTTCCAGTGTATGTGGTGTGTTAATTCTTCCACTCATCTCTATGTGTATTTGGGGTTAATCCTCCATGGCATCTTTATGAAGACATTAAGCTTAGCTTTAAAAGATTTCATACACAATTACAAGATTCCTTTCAGAAAATTTACCCTAGTAACTTGGCATCTTTTTTATACTAAAAATAAAGTACTATCAACTTCAGAATGTTAGCAACTTCTTTACCAATTCCCTCAAGCAGAAATTATTGTGCTATCATCTGATATTTAAAGTGTTTTGTTTCTTTCTTTATTATAGTACTTGTCACACTATATGGTAATTATGTATTTATACATCTGTCTCCCCATCTAGAAGGTAAACTTTCTAAACTAAGGAATGATCTTACTTCTTCCTTCTATTCCCATCCCCATCACTAGCACACTTACCTAACATACGTAATAGTCTCTTAAGTTTTTCACGGAATGAGTGAATGAGTTAATGAATGTCATCCCTCTCTGAATTTATATATATGAATGCCTATTTGACATTTCCACTGGAATATTTATTAGATACTTCAAACTCAAGATATCCAAAAATATATCTTCATTTTCACTCTCTCAAAATGTCTTCTCGCTTAGCACTTCCTATCAGGAAATGAAAGCACCACACACAGTTGTCAAGGCCAAAAATGTGCAAGTTAGTTAGAAGGGAAATGTTATCCAACTCCTTAATCCGATCTAGCAGCACACCCTGTCCACCTCCAAAGTGTAGCATATATCCATGTACCTGTCTCCATTCCTGTTATATCATTCTAGCCCAAGCCTTCAGCATTCATTCACCTGATCTCCTCATTTACACTCTTGCCCATCTGTTCTCCACACGGCATTTGGGGTGACCTTTTAAAAATATAAATCATACACCACTATTCTGCTTGACACCCTCCATGAGCTTTGCATTGCTCCTGCACTAAATTACCTTGGCCCAACGTGCCTTACATGTAGACCTTTTCCACTTGTCTTACTTCCTTTCCCACTGATCACATTCCCTTCAATCAGTTCCAGCTTCCCTGGCCTCAGAGATCCTCAGAGAGGCCCAGTCCAATCCATCAGGCTGTTTTATTAATGAATTGTTCCATTTTCATAAATTATTTGTCCTTTAAATGTGCTCCTGATGAGTCCCTTTTTGTCACTGAGGGGTCATCTTAAATTCCATCCCTTTTTTAATACTTTCCTGACCTCTCAATCTAAAGCAGCCCCTAGGTCATTCTCTTTCCCATCATTTTTTTCCCCCATCATTTGATTTTATTTTTATCACAGTATTAATGGTCATCTGAAATTTTCTTATTTACTTATGCTAGTCTTTATTGTTCACAGCTAAATTTTCAGAGCTTTAAATAGTGCTTGGGACATTAAAGACCTTCAGTAAATGATGTTTGGGAATGAATATGTTCATGGATACACTAAGAAACTGAATTAATGAACATGTAAATGAGTTTGGAAATAAATACATGAATAAAGGAATCTTATTTCTTGACATTTATATTATCTTGATCATATCAGTACTAATGGGGAATATTATGTATTACTAATCATGAGCTATCCATTTCTATAAACTTTATATGACATATAAAAATAATAAAATCTGATAAGAACCAACCTTATAAACATAGATTGTATTTAGACTAAGAAAACCCCTTGACATATTTTTCCCCATTGCCATAATTCATAAGGAAATTTTTTAAAGTTTCTTATTGCAATTAACTTTATTTCTTTCCCTCTATCCTTTAGAAGTCTCTAATGCTGCTGAATTCACCTAATATCCTTTTTTTTTTTTTTCAGGGAAGAAAAAAAGACTATCATTGGGCAGTATCATAATTTGAACCTTCTCAGAAAATCTAAATAGTCCTATACTTACTGAAGAAATTAAATATCGAGTTAAAATCTTCTCCAAAAATATACTCCAGGCCCAGATAATTTCACTGCTTAAGACTACTGCACATGAGGGGTGCCTGGGTAGCTCCGAGGGGTAAGCTTCTGTCTTTGGCTCAGGTCATGATCTCAGGGTCCTGGGATCAAGCCCCATATTGGGCTCTCTGCTCAGCAGGGAGCCTGCTTTCCCCTCTCTCTCTGCCTGATGCTCTGCCTACTTGTGATTCTATCTCTCTTTTTGTCAACTAAATAAAATAAAATCTTTAAAAGACTGCTGCACATGTGAAAAAAAATACAAATTCTATACAAATTCTGCCAGAAATTATAGAAGAAAAACTTTCTAACTCATTTATGAGGCAAATATTATTCTAATATTAAAATCAGGCAAAAGTATTATAAGAAAAGAGAACTATAGACCAATACCCTTGTGAACAAAGATACAAAATTCCTAATAAAATACTACCAAATTGATCCAATAATATATGACAAAGTGGCATTTGTTTCAAGAATGAAAGGTTATTTTAACACTAGAAAACAATGTAAATGTAATTCACTATATCAATAGATCAAAAAAATCACTCAGCTAGATACAGAAACATTATTTGACAAAATCCAACATTCATGCTTTATTTAAAAGCAAAACAAAACCAATTGTCAATTGGGGCAAGTGGGTTGCTCAGTTGATTAAGCATCTGCCTTTTGCTGAGGACATTGTCCTTGGGGTCTTAGGATGGAGCCCCAGGTTGGGCTCCCTGTTCAGCAGGAGAGTCTGCTTCTTCCTCTCCATCTTCCCTTCCCCCAACCCTGCTAATGTTATCTCTCCTTCTCTCTCAAATAAATAAATAAAATCTTCCAAAAAAAAAAATGGCAACAAGCTAGAAAAACTTAATAAAATCTTCAGAAAAAAATGGCACCTTTAATAAAGGGTAGCTATAATAAACTTACATCTATCACTCTTCTTAATTGTGAAAGACTGAACTTACTTCCTAAGAAGAAAAACAAGGCAAGAATATCCACTTTATCATTTCTTCCAACGTTGTACTGCAGGTTGTAGCCAGAGCAATAAAGCAAGAAAAACAAATAAATAATAGCACCTACAAATTTAAAAGCTTCCAAACAGTATGCTGTTGGCATGAAGATAAACAAATAACTCAATGTGAAAAATAGAGTCCATAAATAGACCAACACATATATAATCAATTAATTTTCAACAAAGGTGAGAAGAATAGTCAGTAGAAAAAGGATTATCTTTTCAACAGATGATACTGGAACAACTGGATCTCCATATGCAAGAAAAAATTATAAAATTTGATCCATAATCACCTGATACATAAAAATTAATACAAAATACATCATAGACCTAAATGTGAAACCAGAAACCATAAAAACCTTAAAAGAAAATATAGAAAAAGTTTCTGTGGCTTTGGATTAACAGCAGGAAAAAAATACCAGCAAACACGGTTTTTACTTTTTACTAGGGAGTTTAAAATGGAGTCAATAAGAATGGACTATTCTATTCCTAATAGAATACATTTACAAACTTTAATAACTGAAATAAATAAATCATTGGAAATATTTTGGTTTACCATTAAAAAGGATTTTGCTCTAAGTTTGATAAGTGTTTTTTTCTTTCAATTTTTTGATAGCATCATTGGACTACAGTAGGCCGTGCATACGTTAATTAAGGGAAGGAAAGACAGAACTAATTTATCAAGCAGAATAAGTCTACTGTTTCCAAATGATTTAGCCTACATCATTTTTTTTCATCTTTGCTTTTCGTATTCACCAGGAATCCCTGGCTTCTTAACCTATATCTGTGACAAGTCCTCCTCAGCTTACAGCTTCTCCCAATGATAACCAGAAAAGCTAGAAAATCTACCATCCTACAACGTTCTATGGGAAAGCCCCAAGACACTTGGTTTTCCAAATCTCTTAAGGAATGCACTATTGAGAGGGACAGCAACGTCACTAAGAGGCTTGCCATCTGGTGGTGAAAGAAGCTGTTACAGAACTGGTATCAATGGAACATGATAAGATCTCAAAATAATGGAGACCAGCTGGTGGTATTTAACTATAAGAAAGCAGGTGTCTGCAATTATAGAAATAAGCAACAAAGTCTGAATGGCAGCCAGAAAATGGGGGGTGGTGCTGACCTACAGAGAACTATGGTGATAGTTATACAGAAAACAGTGCCCTAGAGTTTAGATGTATTGGCAACCTGCAAGGGTTTTTGCTCAGTCTATAAAATTAAAATAATTCAAAGATGGATTATCAGGAAGCTGAGGGAATTCACTCCAATAAAAATTGTGACCCCTTTCCACTTTACAGATCTGAGCCAGATTTTAGACCCAGGACCCAATGCCTAAAGGAGAGGGCAGGTCCTCAGGAGGAAGGACTTTATAACACCGCTACATGCATACATTCTAATTATTCCTTTAGAACTTTCCCAAAGGAAACTATGCTCAATGATGCTGGTAACTACACTTGGAAAAGGAGAGAATTCAGACTACTCAGACATTTGAAAATGTATGACATAGGATCTAAGTTGATACTGATACATGAGGACTTGAAGCATTATCAGGATGCCCCTTTAAGAATAAGGATTATGAAGACCAACTAACAGAGATCTGTTTAGGTTCAGCTCACAGTAGGTCCATAAACTCATGGATCCACCCAGTGGTCATTTCCCATCCACCAAATGAATACTTAGAATAGACATGTTTGCCATTTGGCTGAACTGTCACATTAGTTTCTTGGTCTGTGAAGTAAGAGCTATCAGAGTGAAGAAAGCCAAAAGGAAGATAAAAATTCTCCCCCTCCACAACCTAAAGAAATAGTAAAGGCAAAATGATATTGTATCTTGAGGAATGGCAGAGATCAGTGCCAACCTTAAGGAACTAAATGATGCAGAGGTGATGGTTCTGATTATATCTCCAAAAATAGTCTGGTATCTACAAAAAACAGATGGGGGCATGGGGATTGTAGTAGACTACTTCAAACTACTACAAACTACTACCAAACATTAGTAGTTCCTGTTAAAGATGCAGTGAAAGTTATTGGAACAGATTAACACAGCCTTAGCATATGGTCTGCAGCCATCTATTTAGAAATGCCTTCTTTTCCATTCTTACTGGGAACCAGGACCAGAAAAGCAAGGTCAGAAGCACATTGCTTTCATGTGGTATGGCAAACTTCCTGTTAATTCTTTCATAAGAGTTATGTCATAAGAGAGGCAAGGAACTTGGGCCATGTGGCCATTTTACCAAATTCCATAATAGTGCATCCTATCAATGACATTATCTTAATCAGATTGAATGAGTGAGAAATAGCAAGAATTGTTAAGATAAATGTGCTATATAGAATGCACGGGTCAACAACATCAGTGAAGTTTTTGGGGACATGCTAGTTTGGGGAATGTTTGGGCATCCCTTCCAATGGAAAAGATAATTTACTATATCTCCAATCTCCCATCAAATGACTCAATGTGAATAAATAGAAAGAAACACAAAAATCTACCAAGTGATATGGAAGACTGTCAAGTTTAAATTGGGCCTAGAATAGGATGGGCTTTGCAGCAAGTGCAAGCTACAGTGCAAATGTATCTGCCTCTTGGGCCATGCAAACTGACAAAATCTATGGTATTAGTGATATCTGTGATGTGAAAAATGCCTTGTAGAGTTTATGGCAACCATTGGTATGAATATCACAAAGTGAATCCTTAGGGTTCTGAAGCAAGACCTCAGAAAACTATAGCATAAAATTGCATGCCCTTTGAAAAACAGCTCCTGGAATGCCCTTGTGCTCCAGTAGAGCAGGAACACCTAGCCTTGGGACATCAAGGAAACAACCAGCCAAACTTCCCATCATGAACTGGGCTCTGTCAGAAACAAGTTTTAAGACCGTGTGGACCTGACAGCAATCCTTTGTCAGATGGAAGTGGCATCTATATCTGAGATGGAGCACTGACTGCAATAAGAAGCACAAGTAAGCTGTAGGAGCAGATGGCCTGGACACTTGTGGTGTAATACACCACTGTTGTCCTTATAGCTCTTTCTCTACTTATATGAACTTCACATGGGTAAGGAAAACTTTATTATTAGTTGATAGACAAAAAAGGTTGGCCCTTAGATGGTTTAGCTCAATATGTCGATTAAAGCCAAAAAATGGACCACAGCTACATTATAGTCCAACTCCTGATAGCACTGAGAAAAAGAAATGGGGAGAAATCCTGCCATTGAGCAGAGCTTTGGACAATATGACTAACTATTCATTTCATGTGGAATGAAAACTGGCCTGAGGTTAAAAGATAGATAGACAGATAGATAGATAGACAGGTAGATAGACAGATAGATATGGATATATTTATGGACAGTGGTGAATGGCCTCAGAGCTTCATGACGTGAAAAAAATATTAGTAGAGCTAAGACAGGGAAGCCTTGAGAAGAGGCATATGGATGAACACAGGAGTTGTCACAAAGCATGTGGATTTTTGTCTAATATATTAGTGCCTACCACAGACTGCCCATCATGGAAGAGGCACTAATCAACCACCTAAACAACCTGGCCAGTCCAGATCGATTAGTCTCTGCATCAACTTCCTCCGTGTTGCCACAATAGTATACATGGTAATAAGAACGGAAGCTATTTATGACTAAAAGTATAGGTTTTTCATCACCAAAGCTGATCTAGGCACTGCCACTGCAGAATATCTGCTTTGCCAACAACTAAGCTCCTGATATGACACCATGCCTCAGTGAAGCCAACCAGTTCTTGGTACAAAATAGATTGATTTCATTGGATCTCTTCTACCCTGAAAAGGTCAGAAAATCATGTAAATTATTGACACATATTTTTGGTGTACGTTTGAAACTGTTGCCCACAGGGCCTCAGTTCACATCACTATCTGAAGGCTTACAAAGTTTGTTCTGTCAACAAGGAATCCTACATAATATCACTTCAGTCCAAGATACTACTATTAAATAGCAACAGAGGCATAGCAGTGATACATTACCATGAGATCCACTGGTCCCATCACATGCTATACCACTTATAAACTGAAGCACCAGCTTGGAGGTGATATCAAAAAAGGACAAAATCTCATCTTTCAGGTCATAGTATATGCTCTAAATTAACAACTGTTTGATGCTATACCTAAACAGAGTACATGAATCTAAGAGCCAAGGGATAGAAATAATTATCATGTTCAGTAATCCATCTGGGGAACACATGATTTCCATCCCTGCAACTCCAAATTATGTGGATCTAGAAGTTGTGTTTCCCTTCACTATAGTGAATGCCACAATACATTTATGAAAGATTAAGCTGTGGATGCTACCTAGTCACTTCAGGTGTTTTGTGACGAAACACCAACAGACCAGGAAAGGAGACAGTATCCTTTGGGGATGTTTGATCCTGATCATCAGAAGGATAAGGAGCTGCTGTTATACCTGGAGGCTGAGAGAATATGTTTGACACCCAGTGATCTACAATGACATTTCTTGATACTGACCCCCTCATCAATCTTGACAGTAAATGAAAAAGTGTAGCAGCCATATCCTGGACTAGGTACTCAGACCTCAAAAAGATGTTAGTGTCACAAGATCAACAGAGATGATCTTGAGGGGTGGCTAGAATGGATAGTTAGGGCAGGTAAATGATGAGCATCATTTGTGTTCCCAAAAAGAACTATAGCAACAGGGGCTATAGATAAAGTTATCCCACTAGTTTTCTCTTAAGAGTTCTCTCAGAAAAAGAGATGTTCTAGAATTGTGGAGAAGCTGTTACTAGGTGGGTGAAGGTATTTCATGAAGCAAGCTGAGCTGAGTGACTAAAGGTGTGGACTATACAGTAAACTGTGCTGCACCCCTCTCTTCACCTCTTCAGGACTGAGAAACTCATTGTTTTAGCAACTGGCAGTGTTGCCTGTCTATGACTAACAGATGAGTCCCTGTCTAGGAATTACCCTTGGCCAAAGGGAGCTGCTTCACTCAAGGTTATGTCACCTTGGTATTAGCCCACATCCAAAATCTTTCTGGTCAGTGTGTTGGTCTTAAGTACCAACACCGCTGCCTCAATTTTAGACATACCTGAAAGGCCATCCCAGCTTCAGAGCTCCCTTGTGAATTCAGTTGAGTGTGTTGTTGAGACTATACCACAGTTCAACTTCTTTGCTCAATTTTCCTTCGTGCTCTACAACTCATTCATCCAATTAATTCTCTGCAACTATTGTTCTTGAAAGCTCATCCCCAATAAGCCCCTTGTATACAAATGTCTGCCTGAAAGCTCGTTTCTTGAGAAACTGAAATGATGACATTAACAGAAAATTTTCATCTAATATGAAAAGTTCTTTTGGTCAATAAATTAACTTATTTACATTTATTGCATTTATGGCTACACTATGACTCTCTTCAACTATTTTATTTCATATGATATATTTACCATATTCTCTATTTCTTTTTTCACTTTTTGTTCATTTAAAAGTTACACACTATATTTTTATGCTTTTTAAAAAAAAGAATTTGGACTTAAAGACTCATGTTTATATTTACTATTTTACATCACTCTTCTAAATGTATTATTATTTATAGCTTCTTCATGGAAAAGTTAAGTACATAGGAATATACCTATTCCTACTCCATGTTTGCAGTATACAATTTTCTGCATTGTCATTTATAAACATTTTTAGACACATTTAAAAATAAAAACATTAAATCCTACAAAATTATTTACTCATCTTTATTTCTCATATATCTTTTAATATCCTCCTGGATTTCTAGCTGTTCTTTTTAATGAAATACTTCCTTTGAGATTCCTTTCAAAATTAATCTTTCTGTGGTAAAAGTTCTGAGGTCTTAGATGCCTGAGAAAAATTGTACTTTACTCTCACATTTGTGTGAAGAGCTAGACAAATAAAAATTCTGAAGTTTCTTTTCTTTGAAAATATTATTTCATTGTATTCTTTCTTAGTTTTTAAGTTTTTAAGAAGTCTGATACTAATCCAAAACTATTTTTATAAGCTCTTAGAGCATTTATCCCTTCTTTTATTGGTATTCTTAAAATTCAGTTTAGTTTTTTCAAGCGTTTTTGTTTTGCTTTCCTTCTGTTTGTTCTTTTTGTTTGGCATTCTATATGCTACTCAAAATGATTCTTTTTTCCTCTTTTTAATTTGAAAAATTAGAGTAATTTATTTCTTCAACTATTTTCTCCCATTATTTCATTCTTTAATTTTTCTCTCTCTTACAGAAAATTCATTATATATCTGGTGAGAATTTTAGACACCATATGTCTTTGCTTAGCATTTTTATTTTCTATCTCTCTCTCTCCCTTACAGATATCTTCCTAGGATTTATTAAAATGGTTTCTAAATCTGACCTTTCAATTCACTAATTCATTCTTTGATTATTTTCTTTGTGTTATTAAACCCATTCATTGAGTTGTTTGAATTATTATATATTCACACCCAATACTTTGAATTAGTTCTTTATAAATTGTTTACTCCTACTATACCAATATCTTTATTTCTTTAAAGATAATTTCTCTTCCTTTCCTTTTAAATCCTTTCTCCGTCTGGCCAAGGGATTCTGCTGCTTCTCATGCAAACTGTTGAACCTGTTGTCTTTCTTCTGTAGTGACTGCCTTCCTCAGATAAGTTGTTAGGCTTCCCTAAGGCCATTTTTTCTCCAGATGTATCAGCCACTGAGTTAATGATGAGCATGAGGAGAGGGGGCTAAAGCAGCCCAGGACTTATTTAGTAGCTTCCCATAAGTTTAGGACTTGTGATGGAAGGGTCTCAAGGTAGGGAGCCTCTTTTTTACAAACTCCTCTATACTGGGTAAATCTATCTTACAAGAAAACACTTTCGACTTCTACCAATATTATCTGATATAATGTAAGATGAGGAATATAATTTCCCCACCTTAAAGTTTAGAGAAATAGGTGAGAAGAAGTAATAAATGGCAATAGCCAGCCAGTCTTCCTACACTTCCTGTTTTCTGCACCTCGCCCCAGCTAGATGATATTATCATACCACTTCTCCACCACACTGAATTGGCATTTCTATTCTTCCGTCTTGCATTAATTACCAACTGGGCAATGATCTTCCTAAGGCAATACAGGTGAGAGGAAAGGAGCAGGGAGATACGACATAATAAAAACTCTCTTCCCTCTCTCCCTCTCATTGCACCTGGTCCTCTTCCACTGTAGGGAACTATTTCTTCACTAATATGATCAACTTCTATTTCTCAAGGTTTTTTTCATAGTAACTATATACTTTTGCTAAGAAATGGGAAGTACTGAATATTTAATAAGTCTGTAATAATTCTACTTAAATCTATCAACCTCCTTCCTGCTTCTGTGCCTCTCTGGATTTGCGCTAGAGAGAAATGTATAGCAGCTCACATTAGTTTGCCACCCTGTCCACCACCACTTGATCTATGTCATTTAGACATATGCCATTTAGACATATTCCTTAAAAATAAGATCTGAAAGATCTTTCAATTTCTGAAAATACGTAAAGAACACCCACTTTCATCTGTGACTTTTTAGTTTTCTATCTGAAAATGACATAACATTATGTACCTTATTTAATAGAAATAGGGACCAAAAAAACAACCTGAGGCTAATTAAGCATAAGGTACCTCAAGCTTTAATTCTGACACTATTTCAATTTTCAGTTCCTTGTTTATGATTCATATAATAGTTTGCTTTAGACAAATTAATTAGTTGTATGTGTCAAGCTAGTTAAATGCATGCTAAATATTTTCCCAAGAGAACTAAGTTGAAACTGGGTGCTATTAAAACCTTCAAATGAACAAAATGTGTTTTTAACAAGTCACACATTATTAATTGGAACTGGATCGTGAGGCATATTTTTGGATGCATGCCGAGAATAATTATGGTACTTTTTTTTATTGGAACAAGATGAGTTAATCAAGAGACGCTAATCCAGCTTATCATGGTGAAGGCTTGAAAGCATTGTCACAAACTTACACACCTTATCAGTTTGTGTTAGGGTTGAAAAACCAAGTGGGGGTCCAGGGATCATTCCTGTTCTATAGTTTATGCCTTAAAGAGATCTTTACCCAATTTCCTCACTTTAAATAGGTAGGAAATCGGATACCCCCCAAAAATGTGATTGACCTAAATTCATAAAGCTGGTTGACAGCAGGGCCAGAATTATGAAAAAAAAAATTGTATTCTTACCATAACTAAATATTGGCTTTAAAACATTATACATTGGGATGCCTGGGTGGCTCAGTTGGTTAAGCAGCTGCTTTAGGCTCAGGTCATGATACCAGCGTCCTGGGATCGAGACCCACATCAGGCTCCTTGCTCAGCAGGGAGCCTGCTTCTCCCTCTGCCTCTGCCTGCCACTCTGCCTGCCTGTGCTCCCTCGCTGTCTCTCCCTCTCTCTCTCTCTGACAAATAAATAAATAAAATCTTAAAAAAAATTATACATTTAGTAAGTTTTATTATACATTGTTCTATATCAAATCTAAGCCTAAATGGTATTTTATCTTTGAAAAAATGTTATAAAATCTGCACAAATTTCTTTTTATAAAAATATTTCCAAATAATTGACTCATTGCCAGGAAGAACTCACTGTCTTCTATAATGGGTTCCCCACAAGCCCCCTCCCCTCCACACACTGATTTGTGCTTGGTTACTATCTCCTCATTCTTCTTTTCTTCTTTTGGTATTTTAGACAAATTCTTGCCTCCATGATGCACAGTAGGACTCTTATCCAGTGTACCCATTCTCTACCTCCTAAATCAAGCAAGTTAACTCGGATTCTCCCTTCTAAGACCTTCAATCTCAAAAAGCATGATATAAGGGCAGGGAAAAGTACCGGATGAAGAAAGTTCATTTTAACTA
This sequence comes from Enhydra lutris kenyoni, assembly GCF_002288905.1. Lineage (NCBI taxonomy): Eukaryota > Metazoa > Chordata > Mammalia > Carnivora > Mustelidae > Enhydra > Enhydra lutris. The sequence continues at coordinate 11,795,414 of NW_019154091.1, read as the reverse complement.
GTTCTGGTTGTCTAGACTCCTAGATCTTCCGAGTCTCGTCTTTATAGAACCTTGATTTTCCAGTTTTTCATCACTCTTCCCATTGTTCTTATCACCCAGTTTATTGATATCCTGTTTTCTCTGCATGAGTTAGCTATAATCAATGTGTGTTACTTGCCATCACTGGGGTCTAATTGACACAGTCTCTATCTCTGTGCCTGAGGCAGGATGAAACCTTAACCAGGTTATTGTGTTTGGCTAGGAGTGGTGTTATTCCAGTAAGAATTGAGTTGACACACATCATTTGTCCTAGTGTTTCATTTGCTTGATCTTTTGTAAAAACACAAATGACATAAGAGTCGACATAAAACTTTCACTTGTTAGCACAATCTATGATTATTGGACATATCTAGCCCTAACACCTTAACGCACAAGGGTAGTTGCCTCTTTCAATTTGGATACTTCCAAATTAAAAGAGGCAACTACTCTTGTGCTTACGGCTCAAGAGAGAGACAGATGTCTAAAGGAGACCCTCTAAAGAAGGTTCATAAGAATAAAAGTCTTAACCTAAAGGAATTTATTACATTTTGCCTTTACTACTGAATTTTAAAATTTTGGTTTCCATGGTGATATATATTTTAAAGAAATGACAAAATGAATACGTGTGTTACAAGGGGATTCTTAAATAAGCCTAGACTGACCTGAGAGCAGTAGAAAGATCATACCAAGCCTATAAAAAGCACTCAGTAATTATTTTAGATGCTGGGAGTAATTGCTATAGAAGATCTGGGTAACAGCATGCCAATATGGGAGACTGAACACTGTTTTTAGAAACTGTCAGGCATCCTACTCTTTCTGTTTCAACTGGAGAAACTGAAAGCCACTGCGAAGAAAAAGAAGAAGATGGAGAAGATGGGAAGGGCAGAAATGAAAAGAAGAAAAGGAAACTAACAGTTATTATAGATATTAGAGACCTTACTACATGTCAGTACCCGCTAGGTGATGATAATAATCATTTCACTGATTCCTAACTATTCTGTGAGATAGGTATCATTATGCTTATTTGATAAAGAAATGAAGGTGGAAGAGATTCACTTCTCTAAGGTCATAAAACTTGAGTTTGGAAGATACAGTTTCTGGATTTTGATCTTCTGACTCTAAACTCCATGCTTATACTACTGCTGGTGCTTTACTAGAGGCTCAGCGAGTACTGCTGCTGTTATTATTACTAACACTACTGATGCTATTAGGACATAGCTAGACAGACCCAAACAGTGATGGAAAAGTTGTTGGAAAGCTTCACTAAAAGGAATGAGCTTAACTTCAGTGTGTCTTAGGTGCTTATTAAGATTCACTCTTGTGCTAGAATGTGATATACTCTGATTGAACTCTTCATTATTCTTTCTCTTTTCTCTTCCCGCTGTTTTATCAAGCTAAAAATAATCTATTTTTATTTAAACTGTGTTGATTACAGCCTGTTTCTGCAAAGTAATTTTTGCTACCAAACCATAATCTGACCCAGTTGCAGAAACTACTGGTGACTTTTCTAGCTCTTTCTCCTGTTTCTCTCTCTCAACACAGAGAACTGAGTCTTAACAGCAGCATACGATTGGTGGGGAGGAGGCATAACAAATACTCATGTCATTTAATTATACTTGTCTCCTGAAAACATAGTGAAAAGTAAACCCTGTATTACCTAAAACAATATTCCTCTCTCTGCAGTATAACACAATGATTAAGAGAGGTGGATCAAGCTATTTGGTTCAAGTCTGTTTGATTTTAGGTACGTTTTTTAGTCTGTCTGTGCTTTAATTTTCTCATCTGAAAAGAGGATGCATAAGACAAAGGGGGTCAATACATGGAAAATATTTGGCATTGTACCTGGCAAAAAGTACCCCTTAATAAGTAGCAACTACTATTTAAATTGTGATTGTGTTCGGATGAGATCTGTGATTCTTCTTCCTCTGGGGGACTCATTAGTAGATCTCTAGGAGAGAGTAAGAACAGCTGGCCTCTACTTTTTCTACCTCTTCTGAGTTGTTTCATTGGACTGAGAGTGAAATCCATTTTTTTATTTGAGGCTACATGTTTGCTGGGCATCAAAAGATGGCAAAAAAGAATTAAAATGGAAAACATGGAATAGATTAAAATGAGAGAAAGTTTGGGCTAATGTAATAAGGAAAGCATTTGAGTAAAAGGAATACAAGTAAAATCTACATCTGTGTGAATGAAATTTTAAATGAGTCTTTAAAAATGGTTCCACACTTTTATCCATTTTCCACATCAGAAGATCTTGAAAGACAAAAGGAGAGACTAGCAATTTACAAGTATGCCTGGACTGGAGGGCCTTGATGATTTCTATTAACACAGACTTTGAAGTAGCTTAATATAAAGCACATACACTGTCCACAGCTATAGCTTATGGTTGGCAATTACTCTAATAAAATTGATTTTGCTTATACCAAGGGAAATGGCCTAATGATGGATCAAACAGCCTTTTAAAATACAGTGAGACATTTTAGTATCGATACCTGCTCTCACAAACTTCAAGCTATCATCCAAAACAAGTCTAAGTCTTTGTACAATGAAATCTCTTTATCAAGTATGTAAGAAGACCTATGATATTTTAATATGTCAAATCAAGTTGCTCAGGCAGAGCAAAATCAATGCCAATACAACATCAATTTTCCAAGATTTTTAAACATCTACTCGTGCTTTTAGGACAAAAGGTCAAATAACAGAAAAGTATCAGCTTTCTTAGTTTGAGTAAAATAACAACAGTGGGAAAAAATGTAGCTGTGTCTGGCAACATTCTACACTATGATAATACAAACCTAACAGATATAAGAAGAAATTGTGAAATCCAAGATTTTCTAGGATGTGAGGAAACAGAAATTCTTAGAAACTATTGGTGGAAAGGAAATAGATTAAAGTGTTTTTGGAAGAAACTCAAATCTTCAATGTATCTAGCCTTTGGCTTAGCAACTGCACTCCTGGGAGTTTATTCCTGCAGGAGGGTATTTGTGTAATGACTCGGTATAGAGCTCTCATAGAGACTTCCTGAATTCAACCTGGCTCTGCAACACACGTTAGGGAAAACTACAGGACCATAACTGGCCATAAAATGCCTCAGGACTAGAAAAAGTTGCTCTGTCTGGGTAAAGGGAGGCTAGGGACACAAGGTTTGACAACCAGAAGGTGTCCTTGGGCATTTTAGAATAAAGCCTCCCTTCTTTCTGCTAAAAGCAGCCTTGGGCTGAGGCTTGGTGAAAAGCTCAAGCTGAATGTCGGGCCCAACTTGCCACCTCAGGCAGGTACCCCAGGGCAAGGAACAACCTGCATAATCTGGGGAGAACGCAAAGAACATCAACTTAACAGGATTGGTGTTAACAGGCTTGAGACCACTTTGAGGTAAAAGTTGTCATAATAATTTGTCTCACGATGGCACAATTCATTTGACTTATGGAATATCATGTTGTGCCATTTATATCCTATTGCTTTGTTCTCATTCATCTTTATGCTGTAACTCATACTGACTTAAGAAATGACCTCGCCTTTTGGCAAAGTGATCCCATTCAATATGATAATAATAAAAGACTAATGTGAAACTGATTATCTCCATAAAGCACTTACCATGGTACATGGCACATAGTAAGCTCTCAACAAATTATACCTAATATTTTATTATCATACACTACAGACAATGGGTAGTCAAAGAAAATTATTGTGATATTCGTTACAGCATTGCTGTAAAATCCTTTAATAAGAGAGAGTTTAAACAAAATCTAGTGCAGGCCTTGAAATTCAATAACCTTTACTTTCCTCCTAATTTTTTATTGTGGTAAAATATACATAACAGAATTTACTACTGAGCCCTTAAGTGTGCATGCAGTTCAGTGGTATTAAAGTACATTCTATTGTCATGCAATCATCACTGCCATCCAGAGAGAGAGTTCATCATAAAGCTCATAGGAAATACGCCATTACATAACATATCAATTAGTATTGAACTTTAAAGGTTGAAAATAATCTGATCTGAAGAGGCAAGCACTGATACATACAAGGCCAGCATTTGCTGCTATTTGCTCTACTTCTAAAATGAAATGCTAATAAGTGTACCAAGTTTTAAAGATCTTGCTTGCTTTCCAACCTCGCCTGGTTCCATTTTTTTTTCTTGTCTCTCCCCTGTCCACTACAAATATCTTAATCTTTCCCTAATGCACCTGTCCCAGGATGTTTATACACGTTCCTTTTTCCAATATTAGATCACTCTCCCACATCCCCCAGTGTTTACACAGTTGACCTTCTGTTAATCCTTCAAATTTCAGTTTAATTGTCACTTCCTCTGAAATGCTATTCTCAGTCACCTAACGTAAGCAAGTCCCATTTTCTTCACACCCTGTTTGTTTCCTTCATAAGTGATTTTATATTTCTATATAAATATAACCATATATATTTATATATACTTATATATATAAATATAACCATATATATCTATATCTATATGGTTTACTTATTTGTTTACTGTCTGCCTAGAAGCTTACTAGTAGACCTAGTGTCTATTTCTTCACATTACATACCTACAGCCTAATTAAAGACTGTCACTAGTTGTTGAATGAATAAATTACACGTTAAACATAAGGTTATAATGTGGGGTGAATAACAATAAAAAACATTTATATATAATGTCAAGTTAACCTCTGGCACCTCGATTTATCATATCTCCAATTGCAACTTGTTTTTTTCAACATTTCTTATCATAAATGAGATGCCATGCAATAATGACCAAAACTCATAGTTATAATCTGACCATCACGGCAAAGTCCAGCTGACATTGACATCACACTAAGCCAGAAGGCACTGGGTCAAAATAATCAGGGGTGATGAGAAAGTAAGGAAGGATGATTCATACACTGGAAAATCGTAATTGCACAAATGCAGGATAAGACTTAGGGAATCCATGTGGATATGAAGAGTTAAAACAGGGCACCTGGGTGGCTCAGCCCTTAAGTGTCTGCCTTAGGCTCAAGTCATGATCCCAGCGTCCTGGGATCAAGGCCCACATCGGGCTCCTTGCTTGGCAGGAAGCCTGCTTCTCCCTCTCCCACTCCCCCTGCTTGTGTTCCCTCTCTGTGTCTCTCCCTGTCAAATAAATAAATAAAATCTTTATATAAAAAAAAAAGAGTTAAAACATTTTACAGATTGAAGAAAAGGACCAACGTGGCATCAAAGGAAACTATTTTCAAGACAAAAATGTTTTTTTTTTTTCCCCTTAACAAAGGAAATGGCATGCTGTAAGATTCTGACACAAGCTCTAAGTCCCCAAACAGGTGATACCCTCACTCATCAAAGTTACACTTGCATCCACTCTCCAGAAACCATTTATGTTGTAAGTTGCAGGCCTTCTTAAAAAATACTCCAGATTAACTAAAATCTCCAAATACTCAGTGGACATTGGAAATGCTGTATCTCAGTTCTGAGAGGCAAAAGACCTTACAATTACTTCATTGATTCAGCCAGTAAGAACTGCATGGCCCCCCATGTGCATGGTACTGTGTAAAGTACCTCTTGCTCCAACCCTGCTGTGTTGTCAGCAAAATCAATGCTTCTGAGCTAAAAACTTCAAGCCTGGTGAGATACTGGAAGTAAGACCTGGAAACAGCCTGTTGGTTTGTGTATGAGCGTATGTGGTAATAAAAACTCTATGCAATAAATCTCCAAGAAGATTAAGTTGTGTCCAACCTAAAATCCACCATGATAGATCTGCCTTTGCTTACACTATACTTTCCTAATAGATCTGGTAGGTACATCTAGCAATCCTCTCTCTCCATATGCTTGTATCATTTTTTTTTTTTAATCTACAGTCCACTCCTCCTCTGAACTTCACTCTCACCTAACAACTGCCCATTCAACATTATTCCTTGGATAGTTAACACTAAAATTAACATGTCTGGAATGAACTCTGGATTTCAACATTCCCCCAAACTTCCACCTTTCCCATGTGCCATCTTCCTCAGCAAACACCACAAACAGGTTGCATTCTTGATGTCCTCTTTTTCTCACATCCCATTTCATATTCCACATTCTATGATCAAATCACATAGGCACTATCTTTGTGTTATGTTAGAAATGCTCCCAGTTCTCTGCTACACACTGTGAGCCACCATTTTGTCTCCCCACATCACTGGAATCACCTCCTACTTGGTTTCTCAATGATACCTTTAGAGTGTTTTTGCCCCATAATAGCCACAATTATTTTTTAAATCATGAATCATAGAAAGACACTCTTTTGCTAACCATACTCCTTCACCCCATGGCTTCCTGTGTCATGTAGAACTCAGTCCAAATGCCTGACCACGACTTTAAAACGGTCCATGATATAACTCTTTCTCAGCACCATCACATCAGCTTCCTGCTGTTCTTTAAATCAAACATGCTTTCTCTCTTCCACCACTCCCAGAATCTCGGTGTTCTCTGGAGAGACCCAGAGGATCCTTTCCTAAATAGTCCCAAGGACACTTCCTCCATGTCATTCTCCCAGTCTCCTCTTCAGATAAACCAATTCTTTCTATAGCATAAAAAATAAAAAAGAGCACCCTCCCTTTTGTCTGTTCTTGGTTTATTGTTTTCTACTTAACCCTATAATAATACCCACCTGATATTATCCAATGTCACATACTTACTTGTTTTGACTCCCCACCTCTCTAAAATACATACTTCATGTCTGTTTTGTTTACCTCAGTATCCCCAGCACCTAAAATAATGCCAGGAATGAACTAGAAATTCAGAAAATATTTATTGAATAAATTCATTAATTCAGAAATTAACCCTAAATCTAGCTGTCTCAGGGATACCATGTGGCCTTTATATCAACTAAATGGAGATCCCTGAGAAAATCCTCAGGCCAATACCTAATGTTGGAAGATCATGTTGGAATTTTATCCCAGCTCTGGCTTGCTCCTTACTTGCAATTCTAATATCCTGGAGGACCAGGTGTGGACATTAGTGGCAATGAGGAAGTAACCAATTCCCTGCACTTAGGTTTTTATCCTCTATAAGCTTATGATATATTGAACAACAAAGCAAGGTAAACATTCAGTAGAAAACCTCCTAAAAAACAAGAGCCCAGGGCCAGATGACTTCCCAGGGGAATTCTACCAAACATTTAAAGAAGAAATAATACCTATTGTACTGAAGATATTGCAAAAAATAAAAATGGAAGGAAAGCTTCCAAACTCGTTTTATGAAGCAAGCATTACCTTGATCCCAAAACCACACAAAGATCCCCATCAAAAAGGAGAATTACATACCAAAATCCCTGATGAACATGGATGCTAAAATACTCAACAAGATACTAGCCAATAGGATCCAAAAGTACATTAAGAGGATTATTCACCATGACCAGGTGGGATTTATTCCTGGGATGTTAGGGTGGTTCAACATTCACAAATCAATCAATGTGATTGAGCACATTAATAAAAGAAAGGACAAGAACCATATGATCCTCTCAGTTGATGCAGAAAAAGTACTTGACAAAAGACAGCAGTCTTTCTTGATTAGGATATTACTATAGAATTAGACAACAAATGATAAGTCCTACCAATATATGCTAAAAGAGTTCTTTGGTGTTTTTCCACTTACTCTGGCGAATTTCCTGTTATTCAGTTGTCTTGAAGATTTTTCTAAAGCAACCTAACAACATTTCCTTTTTTTTTTTTTTTTTTGAGGACAGTATTGGTTATGATGGTACTGACTTGAGGGTGAAAACACAACTCTACTTATTTGATTAACTTTCAACTTAAAAATACAGACTTTAATTGCTACACAGAGAATGTGCCATGCTTTTCCCAGAACAGCCACATTTCTTGTCTACTGAGCAAATTGCACTTAAGCCACATCTGAATAATCTATGTTGAAATTCTGCTTCATATTGTGGCAGCAATAAAATTTTATAATTTTTTGTTTTGCCCAGCAATTGAGTAGGACACTCTTGGGAAGAATTTTTAAAACAAATTAAGCCTGTAATACTTCTATGGTACCTGCAAATATACCCACCTAAATTTTCCCTCAGATTGTCCTAGTTTCTCTCTAACATTCCATAGTTCTTGATTTAAGGAATAAATACATTAATGCAAAAATGTACCCTATTTTTCTGATTCAAATTATCGTCAGGCAGTGCCTATACAAATAAAATAAAATAGACCTTTGAGGTATTTATACGGATAATTCAAGTTTAGGGCACATTTGTATGATTTGTTCTCATTTAACAACATATTCATTTATATACACACACATATATATACATATCAAACATGTTATTAATATGCATGTATAAAATTCATAAACTCATCAACTCAATAAATATTTATTGAGCACCTATAATATGCCAGGCAGGGTTATTAATCCTAAGGATGTTGTGGTGAAGAAAACAGACAGAAATACTCTTGGAACTTAGTTTCTATAAATGGGGGAAGGAGATAAGACACATGATAAATGAATAAAATATAAAGCCTGTTAGATGGTAAGAACTGCCAAGAAGAAAACATAGGCAGGAAAGAGGAATATGAAACATAAGTGTAGTGTAATTTTAGGAAGAATAACCAGATAATGTTTCACAAAGAAAGTGGATTTTGGTAAACACATGAACAAAACACAGTGTTCTAGATGTTCACATATCTGGGGAAAAACCCTCTCTGCAGAGGAGAACCTGCAAAGGCCCAAAAGGATTGTGCCTAGGACTTTAAGAAGCAGCCAGGGGGTAACTGGGGCTGAAGAAAATTGAGGTCAAAGAACAGGAGGTCAGAGAGTTAGGGTGAGGTGTGCTGCAAATGATGAAGTTCATGTAGTTCACTGTTAGGACTTTGACTTTTTTTCTAAGTGGAATGGGAAATCATTGGAAAGTCCCAAGCAAAGAAGTGACATCCTTGGATTTAACATTTTGAAAGAATGTTTCATCAGCTGTGCTGAGAACAGACCATAGACTAGGACAAGAGTAGAAGCAAGAAGAGAAGGTAGATTCTTGTGCAATTTAGATGCAAGAGAGGATAGTTTTATGGCAGCACTGGAACTGAGAATGGGTCAAATTATGAAAGTAGAGTCCAGTGAACTAGACCACATGTGGTATTTGAGGGAAAGAAATGGGTCAAAAATTATATGAAAGTTACCGACTTGAGCAACTAAAAAAAATGAAATTTCATTAATTTAAATGAGGGAAAATTGAAGGACAAGTAGGAATGAGCAGTTGTCCTATTGCTAGTTCAGTTTGGGTCATGTTAAATTTGAGATGCTTCTTTGACATTCAGGCAGAGCTGTCAAATATGTTATTGGATATATAAGTGTGGAGATAAGGAGTGAAGTCTGTGCTGGAGAAATAAATGTTCAAGGTCTAAATCGCATTGGAAACCATCAGAGTGGACAAGACTCCCAAAGGGGTGAATGTAGATTGGGAAGGAAGAGGTCCATGGCCTGACCCCTTAGGCACGATAGCCTTTGGAGTATAGGGAGATGATGAAGAATCACTAAAAGAGATTTGAGGAGTTTCTATGAAGGTAGGAAAATGCAGCAAATACATTTCCTAACAGAGTGATCACTGTGTCAAAACTCTGGATAGGTAAGATGATGCCTGAGAAATGTCCACTGAGTCTAGCAACATAGAGATGTCTTCAACATAAAGTGTTATTATCCAGATGATTCCATGTATTAGGACAAAAATGGTTCTCCAAAATACTATGACAAGAGAATGTAATTATTCACTTAATTTTTTATTATGTCTACTGCTGATTCAAATTTACCTGGACTGGACCATGAGCATAGAGATTGGTAGATTAATAACTGGCATCTGACAATTTCATATAAATCACCACCTTTAAAATGCATTGCTGATACTGGTAGAAACTTTAATGCTTACAGTAACTTTCAAATACATTACTGAGTGTGCAAAATTCAACATATGGGAACTTAAATGTTATCACTATTAATGTCATTTTACAGATGTGGAAAGTGAGGTTGTAAAGGACGCAGAGACCAGTTTCATTATGCATGTATTGGGAAATGGAATTTAAACCTTGACATCCGGATTTGTTTTTTCCTCTTATACCATACTACTTATACCAGTGACTCAAAAACAGCAGAATATGTATATGTATGTATGAGCCATGTGTGTGCATTTGCATAGGTATCTGTGTATTTTTCAGGTATGTGTGTGCATGTTTGTGTGTGTACACATAGATAGTTGTCATTGTGTCTGCTTTTTTATTGATCTACTCACACTCTATTAATCATTTTCCCTATGACCATCAGCAAGGAGTCATTTGGGAAGGAGACAGGGATTGTAGTCTCTGCTGCAGCAGGTAAGTAAGTGCTTTGGATCCCGGGGTTAAAACTCTAGCTGTCCTAATTTTTATCTAGTTTCTGGCTTAATTTCTTTATCTGTAAAATGCATATCACCATACCTACTTTAAAAGATTTTAGGCAGTCAAAACACACAATGTATAAACTTGTCCACTAAACCTTTCTTTCTTTTTTTTTTTTTAAGAATTTATTTATTTGACAGAGAGAGATCACAAGTAGGCAGAGAGGCAGGCAGAGAGAGGGAGGGAAGCAGGCTCCCTGCTGAGCAGAGAGCCCGATGCGGGGCTTGGGACTCGATCCCAGAACCCTGAGATCATGACCTGAGCCAAAGGCAGTGGCTTAAACCACTGAGCCACCCAGGTGCCCCCCACTAAACCTTTCTAAGGCTAGTCTGGTTATGTGAATATGTTCTTCCATCCCATCCCTTCTTAGTCCATCCCATTCTTTCACAGTCCATTGTAACTGTGAGTCTTCCACGTTAGCATTTTGAAGACAATGACTTTGCCATTTTTCCCATTTTGTTCTAAGAATATGGTGAAATGATGGCTAAGCCTATGGCATATGTTATGACAATATTATTAATGTCATTATTATATTATCTTGAACCACAAAAATCAAACCCATAATTTCTGTCCCAATGATAATGAAGTTGATTGACAGAATTGTTACAACAAGCATTTTGCATCTAATTTGGACCTCTTATCTATCATGTGACAATGTTAACTAATGACCACTCAATGCTAACTGACCAATGCTTCTAACACAAGTTACTCTTAAACTAATCCTACAGGTTGGCGAAACTCAAGGATATTTAACTTCAGCTAGACATTCACTTATCCTTAATGTAAAATCTCGTGTCTTCCAAGCTACTAGAGGCTTTTAATATAAATAATTTTATGTTCTTTTTCTTTTAATATACATAAGCTGATACGAAAGTTGAGTATATAAGGACTCCTCAACAAATGCTTCTTAAGAGAATTAAAGAATACAAAAATGAGTAAATAATTGCGCCAGTGATAATTATTAGCAAAAACAAAGATTAAAAAATATAAATATTTTTCTAGGTTATCAAATACCAGAAGAATAAGTTTCCTTTTTTTTTTTTATAAAGAACAAAATCTTTTTTTTTTAACTGTGCAGGCATGCTGTGATATGTTTTCCCTTATTAATTTCCTTTTTAGACTCAGTTTTTAGACAGCTGAAAATTATGAGTTTACGGAACAAGATGTACTTTCAGTTCTTATTTTATGGCTGAGTACTATGGTATGCACTACTATGAAAACAATTCTTAACTGTGCTTTCTTATATAATATTGTGCAATTTATATTCAGAAGATACTATCAGCACCAGGGGACAGACAAATTTAATAAAAGACACAGTATTCCTGTTGTCCTAATAGTTATTAAAATGAAACTTCCCAGAAGACATTTACAGTGTCTTTTCAAAGACGTTCTGCATACTTTGACAGATCAGTTGAGGCCTCTAGACTTAAAGACCAACATCATGATCTTAGAGACATACAGCACTATTCTGCGAAACATCTTTATAATCAACTAGGCTAACTCCTTTATTTTACGGGTGAGGACACCGAGGCTGAGAGAGAATTCATGATTAGGCTGTGGCTAGAAGAGAGGTCCCTTGACACCAAATCAAGGATTCCTGCCACTGTTATTGTCAATAATGGTAATAATCTTATGGGGCACAGAGGCATTACCAAATCTATCCATATCATCCCTTAAGCAGCTCCAAAAGCCAATAAGAACAATGTAATTTTCACTGTTTCTCAAAGGAAAAACCACAATTTTGAGGGCATGATTAACTTAGTTAATAATATCTTGGTTATTTATCTGTTCACATATTTTTTGGTCTGCCCCTTGATAGAATATAAGTACCATGAAAGCAGAAAGCACGTTCATTTGGGATACTGCTGAATTCCCTATGCTTAGAACATGTCTAATACACAGAATTAATTTAATAAATATTCATTAAATAAGTGAATTCAAATTAACTAGATATGATAGGGACTACAAAAATCTATTAAAACTTAGGATTGATCCCTAAAATGTACAGTCAAGAACCATCCATACACACATGCATGTACACAAGCAAGCATGTGCTGTGCGCACACACACACACACACACACACACTCACACCATAAAGTAGAATATACTAAATGCCACCCAAACGGAATACATAAGTTATAGGAAAACTGAAACAGTCACTGTGACTCTTGTTTCAAGGAGTATACAAAAACTGCTAAGTGGGTAGGAACCTTCAGCAATGTTACACAGTATGAAAAACATAAAGGATACCTCAGAATTTTGTGACCTGACTATCCTGACTAGTCTTGGGTGTTGGAAGGTAAGGACTGGCAGAGCTGATATAGGAAAGCTAAGCCTGTCTGAAGATTGTAGGGTGAAGAGAAGTCATGCTAAATGATGAGAGTATTTAGGAGACTAACAGGATGCAGCCTGAGAATGGTTAAAAGGGGTTTGAGAAATAAACCAACTCTTTTTAGAGATGTAGAGTAAAAATAGTAGACAAATATTAAATAAGAGACTATTGACAGTAAGAAATTGGCTGTACTACATGGTCATGCATTTGTGAAGAGAAGGTGAGAGAAAGGAATGGATGGATAGGAGGAAGGAGGGGAAGGAGGGAGAAAAGGAGGGTGGGAAAGAGAAGGAAAGGAGAGAGGACAAGAGGGAGAGAGAAAGGAGGGAGGCAGGATGAAGGGAGAATAACTGAGGAAAAGAACTGTTGGGGGTCACTATACTCAGTACTGGATACACAATGCTTTCACATACATGTTCATTTAAACCTCACAAGTTTCTCTTTTCAGAAGAGAAAATTAATGCTCAGAGGAGTTGCCAGCCTTCCAAATATCCCCACAGTGAAGTAAAGTCAAGATTCAACGGGAGCCTATCAATTCCAAAGCCCTTTGGCGACACACATTTTCAATCCATTTTGTACACTCTGTACTTTTTTTACATTTTTAAAGGTAATTTAGGCCACAGTGATTACAGAGCACTTTTACACAGTAACTTATTCTGTCTTTATAAGAACCCTATAAGGGAGTGTTCTAATGCCTATTTCATAGGTAAAGAAACTGAAGATCAAAGAGGTAGCTTATTTTGTCTAAGGAAACCTGAAGGTCAAACCCATGCTGTGTTTTTTAGTTGTCAAACCTTTCTACCGCGACGTGTACTGAAATCCATTACATAGTTCCTAAGACATCTATACCCACAGAGGGCCAGGTACACTACCAGGAACTTTTCATATTTGATCCTTACAAAACACTTGGGAAGGACATATTTTTAAGCATTTCATAGATGACAGACTAGCATTTCTCTGCTCATAGCTCCTCTATAAAAACAGGAACATACCAATTTTTAAATTCAGAGAGAAAGGAGAAGAAAGAGAGGACAACATCTTACTTGTCTAGAAATCCTCCATCATGCTTCCTTCTCAAGTTAACTAGACATTACTTTAAACTTCCCTCTAGCACCCATAATCATCTTTAGCTACATTCAGCAACTTAGAAAATCTTGAGGAGTTCCTTTAGACCGATAATAAACCCAGAGTCAGTGAGTATAAGCCTAAGTCTTTCACTAGCTCATCAGATGGTTCTGAGATAATTCCTTGGCTTCCTTCTCCCTCATCAACTTCATGCTACTGGCCAAGGTGCCCAGGAAATATAAAGCAGAAGCAGAAAGACTCTGAGACTCATCTAAAAGATACTCTTAGTGGGCCTGTGCAGATGCCGTTAGCATGACAGTCTTTCAACAATGTGTTTTTCAAAGTTAAAAGCAGAACTAAGTTGATTTTGCAAATTTAGAAGATGAGGTTTTTCACAAATAATACTGACATTTTCCTGATCCTTCACTGAGGTTTCTCATAAATTCCCAGACATAAATTCTAAATATTCACAGACATTTGTCTGAGATTGCTCTTCCTTCCCCCTTCTGCTTCCAAACTTCTCTTTGGTAAAACCTTCCCCAGCTTCCAAACCAGACTTAAGCATTTCCCTCTTCAGCTGCCAGAGAACTTTAAATTAGCACCTTCATAATATTTAAAATACATTCTGTATTTACTTGCTGATGAATTTCCCATCTAGGATCACAAGATCCCTCAGGTCAGACTTCAAGTTCTTTTAGATGCAGGAAGTGTCAAATAAACATTTAATGAAGAGATGAACTCTAGTATCATTTCAGATGGTGAAAAGGAGTAGTGAATTCCAAAAAGAGCAGGAAGTAGAGGTGGGGAAATTGAATTTCTAAAACTGGCTACCTGATAATCAATTGGGAGAGCTTCAGGTTAACATGAGCATACAACAAAAGTGTTAAGAGTTTTGGTGGCAGTAATAATACCTAACATACTTCCTGCTTGGCAAAGGCCTAAATTGTTGATAAGCAGTAACATTTATTTTTTAGAAGAACTCTATAATACTATTACTAATATATTATTTTTATTTTTATTTATAATATATGAAAATTTATATATTAATTTTATATTATATAATTGATATGTTAAGTACATAATATAAAACATAGTCTTAATATTATTTTTCTCATTTCATAGATGGGGAGGCTGAAGCACAGAGAAGTTAAATAGCTTGCCCCAACATCCTAGCATGCCTAAGACTTGGTACAAACTGCCCCAGTAAAGCAGCTGAGTGTACAGTCTCTATGGTTCACTCATGCAGGCCAATAGGGACCAGCATGTGGGAATGACTTTTCAGGTTTCTGAAGCATACCTTTTTTAAGAAACAAGAGAGCAGCAACTGAGTGCATCAAGAAGTTCTTCCCCATATAAACCCACAGAGTTTTACCTTCCTTGCAGTCTTCAACACCGAAATGCTGGCTAGAGTCCACATTTCATGGAAATTTTGTGAGTACCCAATTTCTTTTATTCAATTTGGGGATGGGGAGGGGTAATGCAGCATAGAGGGAAAAGAATAATACTTGTGCTCCACTCCAGAGTCTAACCACAATGCACTCATTATATATATCAAGCCTGCCAGGTCCCACTCATGGGAAGCCTTGGACCTGACCCGGTCACTCCTACCTTGTCATTTATTTAGATGGAGGGTTGAAATTGAATTTCTTTATATGATCTCATCTCTGGTATAGGAGAGCAATATTCCATCTTTCATTCTCTCATTCACTCTGTGTTCTATGTCCATAAAGTTAGTAAAGAACATCATTCATTGTTGATTAAGACCATTAATGCACTCATTGTTCTCTGCCCCTTCAGTTGATTAAAAGCATTCATTCACTGTTGATTAAGAATATTTATTCATTTTAGTTAAGAGCATTTATCATTTAGCATTCTCCACCCATACAGTTGGCTAAAAGGATAGTTTCTAATTTTGGCTACACTGTTTCCCAATTATTTCACCTTGAACAAATTCCTTTCTGCTTGCTTCTAAAACTTATTGTCTCACTGTAAAACCAAGGAAAATAATACTTTTCTCACAAGATGGCTTAAGAACTAAAGGAGATGATGCAAGTAAGTCTCTTAACACTATCTGGGACCTAGATAGAATTCAATAAAGTGTAGCTGTGAGTATTAATTACAATCTACTTTTACAATAATGATAACAACAGTAAAGACACTCTACCAAATAAACTAAATAAAATATAAATTGAGACACAGTCCTTGACTCTAAGGAACCTGTGGTATAATGCCATTAGAAACCCAGTGGTTTTCAAAGCTGGAAGAAGTTGGATGGGAGATTAACTAATTGGAGACCTTGAATATTAACCCAGATTGCAAGTATTTAACAGCAAAATACAAGATTATAAATGAAGGGAAATACCATACTTTTACACAGAAAGAGATAAACATATAGTAATATTAAAAATGTTAATAAAGACTATTTTTGAAATTGCCTGATTATAGTAAAATGGAAAAGGCAAAAACACAAAATATATTGTACATTAGATGTCATAACTCACTTGATTATAAAAAAACACATTCTTTATTAAAAATAAGTCATGTGAATTATCTGTCCACTGATGTGCAATGTCATTTAAGACATTCCATCATTCTCTGCTTGAGCACTCTTCTGTAATCTGATGAGGTGTCCAGGGAAGAGACAATGATAGCCAAGGCATTAAAATGTAATCAAGATATGCAAATTCATATCTAAATGTGATTTGCTGAGAAAAAGAAATTAATCTAGGCATGGTCAAATAAACAATGTGTAATATGGATAATTAATCACCAAATTAGCAGCTGCAGTCCCTTAAGGAAATTATGCATATTGAAAAGGGCCCCATCCACTGACACAATTAGACCACTTAATGGCAAACTCTCAACAAAATAACCCCAGGGAACATCACAAAACAAATAGCCCAATCAACCTTAGTGTCCCAAACTCCACTGCATTATTTAATATTATTTAATATTGTTTCTCCTCAGTTTGAACTTATTCAGAAAGATTTCATCATATTTTGCTAGAAAATATTCTAAGATTCCACACTATGGATGTCCAGGTAAATGGTTTCCTCAACGTCTAGTTTTCCTCTATCAATCAAAAACCTGATTATTGAAATCTAAAATTGTACAAATGGTTAAGACTTCATAAATGAGGAAAAGCCAATTATATATCTTTTGTCAGTAATAGCAAAATCAAGGGAACGTTGATGCACCATGAAAATGTGTGTCCTCTGTGGTCAGATGGCACCTGGTCATTATACTAGCAGCAAAGAAAGGATCCCTACACTTCCCTGATAATAAATGTCATCTCCAACAAGACTATTTTATCTCCAAGAATGTTGGAGTGTCCTATGTCGGCCCCTACAGTGTATAGAAAGTAATCCTACGATGGCTCCCTCTACTCCACCTACACAAAGGTAGACGACAAAGCCACTCCTATAAATCCCTTTGAGATTGAGCCCAACAGAACCCACGAGATTCTGCTGTTAAATCCCTTCAAACATTTGATTCCACCTCTAGAGAGATGTTAAAACTTCCTGGATAAAAATAAAAGATCCTACTCCCCCAAGAAAAAGGTTTATTAGGTATTTTGTTACTATAATTTTATAATTATAATTGCTGAGAAGACTAGTCACTGAGAAAAAATTGTATTAGTACTAATTGTTGATGGTTTAGTTTTACCTAACATTTATAGATACACAAGGCTTCATGGCTCAAAGAATTTTATTAAGGCTCTTCCTAGTCCAGCTTCCTCAGTTTATCTGAGAATCACCCTATATAAGTCAGCTTCCCAAGGTCATACCTGAGAGACCAGTGTTTCAGCACTCTGAGTTGCTTACTTCCACATTGGTATTAAATCTTGTCTATCAATCAGCAGTGTCTCTGACTCCTTCTACATAAATTTCTTCTCTGAGTCACCATTAACACTCATTTCCTAATTTTTTATCTTTTAGAGTTTTGGAGCCAATTTGGATCAAACATTGATTTGACAAGTGACTCTGATAACCAAGTTCTCCCTTTCACAGCCCAGAAATTTTATACAGAGGGGAGCACTGTCTATTCTGACCCCTATACCTTTACATCAATATGACCTATTGACTTTACACATTCTCAGTTCATGGCCCCCTTACACTTTTCCATAATGATCCAGGATTCTTCTGCTGGTTGGAACCACTCTAGCCTTAATTACTAGATCACACGGAGCACTGGCTCCATTGCCCCTGTGTGATCTCATCCTGGTCTTCTGGAGCTCATCTGGATACCTGATTTCTCCAGTTTTAAATCTCCTTTCTTACTAAAGAACTTTGACTGAGACTATTACAATTATAGTTTTATCTCTTACTATCTCTATAACTTTGGACCAACATTGTTTGAAATACACCAGGTTAGATAATATCTGTTCCTTATCTGCCCCACCTTTCTTTAGAACTGCAGTAAATGACACACACACACACACACACACACACACACATGAATGTTCTTTGTAAACCACATATTATGCCAAAGAAATGGAGTGTAATTTCTGGATCTTGTCTCAATTACTACATCCTATATGATAATATAAGGCTGCAAGAAACACCTGGCTATACAGAGTTGCATTACTCAGATGTTTCTTTTAAATTTTTCTAAACCTGATACCCTTGAATTTTTTTGTACACTATAAGATATGAAATCCCAGGGTTTTGTGGCATTGCTTTGATCTGGGAGAAGAAAATAACACAAGAAATCCTATCTAAAGAAGGAGTCAGAAACATCAAAGCAGGTAAGTACAGGATGAGAAAAAATGTTCATATCCCAAACATGTTGACTGAAAATTTGTATTGTCACAAAGTAATGGTATCAACCACATTCTTTCAGGACAAAATCTAAAGACAGGGTTATGAATCAAGACAAAATAAGCAGAGCATAAAACTGGAAGACTGAATTGGAGATTTGATAGCATCCACTCTCCAACTAATTTTAAAAATTGTTTTGCATCAGACTTACAGACACATATATACATACCAATGCATGCACACAAACATATATCCTATATGCCCTTCCACATGTCAAATAAATCTTTATAATAAAGTAGGCAACCCAGTTTTCTTAATGAAAGAATATGAAAAAAATAAGAACCAGACAGTTTACTTAGTACCCCTACCTGAAAGGAGTACGTTGTGATGTAGAAAAGCTCATTTTCCATGTTTATTGGGTCAAGGCCATATGTCCTCAATTCTAAGAGAAATTAGAAAAATGTTAAGCCAGAGACGATTTGTTGTTTTAGCCACATGATGACAAACATAAATTTAATTATTTCATTAACTGACTAAAGCTATCACTTATTTTAAAATAGTATCATGTAAAGAGACCAAACTAAAAGATAATACTGTAGTCAGACTATCAGAGAATAGAAAAATAAAGACCTAGGAAACCACTTGAGTAACTGGTAGATAAACCTTTGGTGTTATGCTTCCTAATTGTTCTTTCTTTCTTCATTTCTTCTGGGTTTCTACCCATTCTCTCTGAAATACGGCTTTTCAGTAAACTGATAATGATGATCATGATCATGATCACGATCACGATGATGTCATGTTTGGTGTGGGAGAAGATAAATAAGAAATCTTCAAGCATGTCTAGTATTTGCCTTAGTCTTGGTTAGAACACAAAACTCATGAAGGAAGAGTCTTTAAGGATAGAAAATAACACCTGTTTCCTACGATTTTCTGTATGACAGATGCTTTGAATGGGAAGATAGTATAGCAGCACCATACTCTTGGAGGCTAAATAACAGAATAAATCCATATAGCATGATTTTTTGCTTGCTTAGTCCTAAAAGATACTTTTACAGGAAAAGTAATATATTTGGTAAAGAGGCTTGTCTACACCTCAAAAATGAGTATATGAAAGCAGTCTACTGTGAACTTTCAGTTTGCTTAATTAATTGCTTGGATCACTTCATAATTAAGTAATATAGACTCTATTGTGAAAATGCCTGAGAATTCCTAAGGAAATAGCCTGTGTGGATAGGTCATCAGCATGAGGGCAAAAATCAATAGAAATTGTCTAGAACTGAGACATAAAAACAAGCTTTTTTTCACTTAGGCAAAGAACATAAGATCAATCCCCAGATAAAAACTGCCTCATATGATCCAAAAATACAACTGTCTGGTTTTCTAGCTTTAGTACAATTGATTTTCATAGGCCATATACCTGTGTTTCACTTTGTAAAGTTCAACTATCATATTGGAAATATTTAGGGCCCACCAAATATCCCAAGTACTCTTTTGTTTTTCCTAATACCACCACTAGACCCTCTAGCAATGAGGGTTTGGGTCACCACCCCAGGTAAAGGATCATGACCAACTGAGGTGCTTGCTGAAGCCAAAGAGAATATATAGAATGAGAAATTGAAGAAGGTAGTTATAAATACTAGCTACAACCATGTAACCAGTTACATAAACAAGAACTGGAATTGTCAAGAGTATTTCCTCTTTATTTTGTTATGAATATGTGTGTGTGTGTGTGTGTGTGTGTGTGTGGTGTGTAAGTGTCCAATTTTAAGCAAGTATTTATTTTCTTTCCCTCTGATTCCTTCATCATATAACATAAGATGTATTAATATTATACCATGGTGTTTAAGTATTGTTAACTTTATATCATATTCAAATTACAGGATATCAAGGAGAAAAGTAAGCATCATTGACAGATTTTACCTCCTCTTCTGGGGAAGAAGTTTAGTGTGTTTTTGGTTGTAAGTAAGATAGTTGTATTATATTAGGTATAAAAATAATCCTGTTATTGTACTTATTTGAAGGTTAAATCTGGATTAAAGATATATAGATGAGTCCCTAGATGACACAGTGTGGACTTGTGATAGCTAATTTTATGTGTCAACTTGACTAGGACATGAGGTGCCAGATACTTGGTCAAACATTGTTCTGGGTGTTCCTATGAGGGTGTTTTGGATGAGATTAACATTCAAATTGGTAGGTAGACTGAGTAAAGCAGATTTTTCTCCCTCATATAGTGGGCCACATTAATCAGTTGAAGGCATGAATAGAACAAAAAGGCTAACCCTCCCCTGAGTAAGAGAGAGAATTCTACCTGCCTGTCTTCAAACTGTGACATTGTTTGTTTTCCCTGTGTTTGGACTGGAACTAAACTATTAATTCTCCTGGTCTCTAACTTGCTAAGTCAGCCTACAGACCTTAGGACTTGCCTGCTTCCATAATCAAGTGAGCCAATTCTTTATAATAAATCCAAAGAGAGATAGATAAATAAATAAATAGATAATCTGTATCCTATTTTGGTACCAAGAGTGAGGTGCCTCCTCTATCCTTTGTTCTCTCTGTTGTGGTGAATATAGAAGTCAGGGCTTCCACATGGCATAACTCAAAATGAAAGATACCTGATCTGTAGCAGATTCACCTGAGAAACAAACCTTTATATGTCACATCACTGAGACAGCTACCACCAAGTCTTCTAACAGAATATTTTGAGATCTAGGCTTTATTCTGACTATGTCTAGGACCATAAGATTCAAACTAAAATGGGCTAAAATATGTAATCCAAATATTAGTTTATATAATCTGACAAGTACAAATAAACCTACACTGGAATCAATAAACCAATATTCCTACAATTGTTCTCATGCCAGCAGAATCATCAGGCCCTTTATGATCCCCACAAGTTTTCCAGGACATCCCCCAAGGAATGTGACAACTGTGTTCGCAATCCAAGCCAAACAACAGCTACAGTATGTATGTTGTGCCCATCATGTTCTGCCTCTACTCTGGATCTTGCTTTGGAAGAGTGATGCCCAACAAATCACTTTAAAAGCCTGTTCAGTGCTGCCACCCCTGAAACATATGCACAAAGAGGGCTGTCTCTCAGTGTTATCAAAACTACAGTGTTGGGGTTTTCAGCATAGGTTGATGAGAACTGACTTTTGTTTGTTTGCTTATTTTTGTCTTCTGGATCCCCAACAAAATGTGCTGTACACAGATTTCCAAAGTCTCTCATCAAAACAGTTTCTCTAACACCAAGTGATCAAAAACAATAATAAAGTCTGAAGGAACAAAAGCTATGCCATGCCCCTCCATTTATGTCCCTCTCTGCTCCAACAAAACTGCTTCTATTTTCTTGATTTATGAAACAAAACCCCATATATAGCTCAATGAATACACATACATACTTATGTATGGTACAGGTAAATATAAGGAAGAAAGTATCTCTTTTTTAATATTAAAAAGTAAACCTATTTTTAATTCATATGACTTGCAGAAGACATAACTCTTTTCCCCAATTCTTCTATATTTTATCTAATACTTCTTTATACCAGAATATTATCATGATGAGCTACTTCTCACCTTCCCTATGAGCATTCTATGATATATAAGAGGTGCCAGATATTTGACATATGATATCTATATGACCATCATCTAGTCATGCAAATTAAGCTATCTAAGCACTGAAATAAGAGCAAATTATAAAAAATGATAAAAGAACCAAATAGTGATTTTTAATGCTCTCAAACATCAAAAAACAGCACAACTTTATTTTTTCAAGATTTTATTTGAGAGATTGAGACAAAGATGGCAAAAGAGAGCATGAGCAGGAGGTAGAGTAAGGGAGAGGGAGAAGCAGACTCCCCGCTGAGCAGGGAGGGCAGTGTGGGGCTGGACCCGAGGACCCCGGCATCATGACCTGAGCCAAAGTGAGAGGCTTAACCCACTGAGCCATCCAAGCACTCCATAAAACAGCACAGGGCACCTGGGTGGCTCAGTGGATTAAGCCTCTGCCTTTGGCTCAGGTCATGATCTCAGGGTCCTGGGATCAAGCCCCACATCAGGCTCTCTGCTCAGCAGGGAGCCTGCTTCCCTCTCTCTCTCTCTGCCTGCTGCTCTGCCTGCTTGTGATCTCTCTTTTTGTCAAATAAATAAATAAAATCTATTTTAAAAAAACAGCACGACTTTAATTAGGTCCCTCAGTAATTATATGTAATAGTTCAGGTCACAGTAATTCCAGAAGAAAGATAAAAAGTGCAATAGAAGGAGCTTATTCTATATGCAACCTATAATAAATTTTCCCATGAAACAAGTACAATGATTACATTTTTTGTCTAATTATTATTGAAAAGATAATGTCACCCAGTACTCAGGAACACTGAATTATGATGAATCCCTTCAGAAAAATATTTTAATTAAGATAAAATTGCTATTTTTTCCCAAATTTCTAAATGATGTCATTATACACTAATGATATATAGAAAGCTATTTTCAAAACATATATTTATACCAAAAAACCACTGTTAACCCTAATTATTGCCAAGCATATGAAACTCGTACTTAGAATATTAATATTATCCTTTGTGTATACTCTCCAGTTAATATACAGCAGTGTACCAGTGGGTACAGCAATATGGGAAGCAGCATTTTCCAAATGGTGTTCTTCTCAAAGGACAGATAACTTAATGCACAATGAACATTTTTTCTTGGTTTTCTCTCATTTGCTATCAAAGAGCATCAAGCACCTGCACCTGCAGAAAGAGAACAGGAAGGATAGAATATCTAGGAGCTCATTTAACAGGAAAGTACACAGTGACAAGACAACACAGTTTATTTTTAATGTGGTTGCCTGATACGGTTTCTCTAGATGACCTCCACATGCTACCATGCTGTCATCCTTCCAGCTCCCATCTTTTGCTTTTCAGGAAAGGTAAGGGGCTTGAGGGCCAATGCCTGCATTTGGTTTTGATTATGCATTAATGTTGGAATCTGATATTCGAGAAAAATCTTATTATTCCAATTGATTACAGTCATCTCCAAGATACTACAGGTCAGTAACTGTTTTACTGAATTAAAGCTTGAATATGCAGATTTTCAAAAAATTCCTTTAGTTGCTTTTGTGAAATTTCTTTCACTTTGAGAAATTGTAACATTTCATAGTAGGCTTTCAGGGTTGTTGTTGTTGTTTTTCACATTCCATCAATACCTAGAATTTCTTTTCACTTGATTTTGTGTTTTGTTTTGTTTTTTTTTTTCTCCTTGCACTCACCAGGACAGATCAACCTAGAGTATATTTCTATTTATGCACTAAACTGATGATCTTGATTTTTATTCTGAACTGTACTGAAAGGCATAATTATCTCCACTGGGAAAAGCAGTTACCGTTTTGGGACAAGCCATGCCCTTGCTTCACTTAAAACAGTTGCAGTATGATTTGCTTAAGATATGCTATAACATCCATGGCAGCAGAGTTTAGTATCTTTAAAATTAAGTGGCAGTGGTTTAAGCATGTTATAGAAAAGTTGATGGTGATTTTCCAAAAGTAGACAGTAAAAGCAGAAATTAACAAAATGGGCAAATAACTGGAACACACATCATTTTTTTAATTCAGTCTTAAGAAAAGAAAGGAGAATTGATATATATTAGTTTCCTTTTTTCAATAT
The DNA here is from genome assembly GCF_002288905.1 of Enhydra lutris kenyoni. Classification (NCBI taxonomy): domain Eukaryota; kingdom Metazoa; phylum Chordata; class Mammalia; order Carnivora; family Mustelidae; genus Enhydra; species Enhydra lutris. The sequence continues at coordinate 11,771,208 of NW_019154091.1, read as the reverse complement.
ACTTTAAGAGAGGGGGAGGAGTCAAGATGGCGGAGAAGTACCAGGCTGAGACTACTTCAGGTAGCAGGAGATCAGCTAGATAGCTTATCTAAAGATTGCAAACACCTACAAATCCAACGGGAGATCGAAGAGAAGAACAGCAACTCTAGAAACACAAAATCAACCACTTTCTGAAAGGTAGGACTGGCGGAGAAGTGAATCCAAAGCGACGGGAAGATAGACCGCGGGGGGAGGGGCCGGCTCCCGGCAAGCAGCGGAGCAACGGAGCACAAAATCAGGACTTTTAAAAGTCTGTTCCACTGAGGGACATCGCTCCAGAGGCTTAACCGGGGTGAAGCCCATGTGGGGTCAGCGTGGCCTCAGGTCCCGCAGGGTCACAGAAGGATCGGGGGCGTCTGAGTGTCGCAGAGCTTACAGGTAGTAGAACGGGGAAGCCGGCTACAGAGACAGAGCCGAGGAGTAAGCTCTAATCTTGGGGTTACCTTGAACCGGTCGCAGGCTCGGTCAGCTCGGAGCGCGGCCGGAGGCAGGGTCACGGGAGTAAATCGGCGCTGTTCTCTGAGGGCGCACTGAGGAGTGGGACCCCGGGCTCTCGGCTCCTCCGGGCCGGAGACCGGGAGGCCGCCATCTTCATTCCCGCCCTCTGGAACTCTACGGAAAGCACTCAAGGAACAAAAGCTCCCGAAAGCAAACCCGAGCGGATTACTCAGACCAGCCCGGGTAAGGGCGGTGCAACTCCGCCCGGGGCAAAGACACTTGAGAATCACTACAACAGGCCCCTCCCCCAGAAGATCAACAAGAAACCCAGCCAGGACCAAGTTCACCTACCAAGGAGTGCAGTTTCAATACCAACGAGAGCAGCGGAATCCCAGAGGAGGAGAAAGCAAAGCACAGAACTCATGGCTTTCTCCCCATGATACTTTAGCCTTGCAGTTAATTTAATTTTTAATTTTTTTTTCATTTTCAATTTTTTTTTCTTCTTCTGCTAAATTTTTTTAAATTTTACCCTTTTCTTTTTTAATGTTTTTTAACTAGTTTATCTAATATATATATATTTTTTCCTTTTTATATTTTTTCTTTATTGGTTTTCTTTTTTTAATTGTTTATTTTTTCTTTTCTTTTTTTTTTTTTTTTTCTTTCTGAACCTATTTTTATCCCCTTTCTCCCCCCTCACGATTTCGGATCTCTTCTGATTTGGCTAAAACATATTTTCCTGTGGTTGTTGCCACCCTTTTAGTATTTTACTTGCTCCTTCATATACTCTTCTCTGGACAAAATGACAAGGCGGAAAAATTCACCACAAAAAAAAGAACAAGAGGCAGTACCAAAGGCTAGGGACCTAATCAATACAGACATTGGTAATATGTCAGATCTAGAGTTCAGAATGATGATTCTCAAGGTTCTAGCCGGACTCGAAAAAGGCATGGAAGATATTAGAGAAACCCTCTCGGGAGATATAAAATCACTTTCTGGAGAAATAAAAGAACTAAAATCTAACCAAGTTGAAACCAAAAAAGCTATTAATGAAGTGCAATCAAAAATGGAGGCTCTCACTGCTAGGATAAATGAGGCAGAAGAAAGAATTAACGATATAGAAGACCAAATGACAGAGAATAAAGAAGCTAAGCAAAAGAGGGACAAACAGCTCCTGGACCACGAGGGGAGAATTCGAGAGATAAGTGACACCATAAGACGAAACATTAGAATAATTGGGATTCCAGAAGAAGAGGAAACAGAGAGGGGAGCAGACGGTATATTGGAGAGAATTATTGGAGAGAATTTCCCCAATATGGCAAAGGGAACAAACATCAAAATCCAGGAGGTTCAGAGAACCCCCCTCAAAATCAATAAGAATAGGTACACACCCCGTCACCTAATAGTAAAATTTACAAGTCTTAGTGACAAAGAGAAGATCCTGAAAGCAGCCCGGGAAAAAAAGTCTGTAACGTACAATGGTAAAAATATTAGATTGGCAGCAGACTTATCCACAGAGACCTGGCAGGCCATAAAGAGCTGGCATGATATATTCAGAGTACTAAATGAGAAAAACATGCAGCCAAGAATACTATATCCAGCTAGGCTATCATTGAAAATAGAAGGAGAGATTAAAAGCTTCCAGGACAAACAAAAACTGAAAGAATTTGCAAACACCAAAACAGCTCTACAGGAAATATTGAAAGGGGTCCTCTAAGCAAAGAGAGACCCTAAAAGTAGTAGATCAGAAAGAAACAGAGACAATATACAATAACAGTCACCTTACAGGCAATACAATGGCACTAAATTCATATCTCTCAATACTTACCCTGAATGTTAATGGGCTAAATGCCCCAATCAAAAGACACAGGGTGTCAGAATGGATAAAAAAACAAAACCCATCTATATGTTGCCTACAAGAAACTCATCTTAAACCCGAAGACACCTCCAAATTTAAAGTGAGGGGGTGGGAAAGAATTTACCATGCTAATGGACATCAGAAGAAAGCAGGAGTGGCAATCCTTATATCAGATCAATTAGATTTTAAGCCAAAGACTATAATAAGAGATGAGGAAGGACACTATATCATACTCAAAGGATCTGTCCAACAAGAAGATCTAACAATTTTAAATATCTATGCCCCTAACGTGGGAGCAGCCAACTATATAAACCAATTAATAACAAAATCAAAGAAACACATCGACAATAATACAATAATCGTAGGGGACTTTAACACTCCCCTCACTGAAATGGACAGATCATCCAAGCAAAAGATCAACAAGGAAATAAAAGCCTTAAATGACACACTGGACCAGATGGACATCACAGATATATTCAGAACATTTCATCCCAAAGCAACAGAATACACATTCTTCTCTAGTGCACATGGAACATTCTCCAGAATAGATCATATTCTCGGTCCTAAATCAGGTCTCAACCGTTATCAAAAGATTGGAATCATTCCCTGCATATTTTCAGACCACAATGCTCTGAAGCTAGAACTCAATCACAAGAGGAAATTTGGAAAGAACCCAAATACATGGAGACTAAACAGCATCCTTCTAAAGAATGAATGGGTCAACCGGGAAATTAAAGAAGAATTGAAAAAATTCATGGAAACAAATGATAATGAAAACACAATGGTTCAGAATCTGTGGGACACAACAAAGGCAGTCCTGAGAGGAAAATATATAGCGGTACAAGCCTTTCTCAAGAAACAAGAAAGGTCTCAGGTACACAACCTAACCCTACACCTAAAGGTGCTGGAGTAAGAACAAGAAAGAAACCCTAAACCCAGCAGGAGAAGAGAAATCATAAAGATCAGAGCAGAAATCAATGAAATAGAAACCAAAAAAAAACAATAGAACAAATCAACGAAACTAGGAGCTGGTTCTTTGAAAGAATTAATAAGATCGATAAACCCCTGGCCAGACTTATCAAAAAGAAAAGAGAAAGGACCCAAATAAATAAAATCATGAATGAAAGAGGAGAGATCACAACTAACACCAAAGAAATACAGACAATTATAAGAACATACTATGAGCAACTCTACGCCAACAAATTTGACAATCTGGAAGAAATGGATGCATTCCTAGAGACATATAAACTACCACAACTGAACCGGGAAGAAATAGAAAGCCTGAACAGACCCATAACCAGTAAGGAGATTGAAACAGTCATCAAAAATCTCCAAACAAACAAAAGCCCAGGGCCAGATGGCTTCCTGGGGGAATTCTACCAAACATTTAAAGAAGAACTAATTCCTATTCTCCTGAAACTATTCCAAAAAATAGGAATGGAAGGAAAACTTCCAAACTCATTTTATGAGGCCAGCATCACCTTGATCCCAAAACCAGACAAGGATCCCATCAAAAAAGAGAACTACAGACCAATATCCTTGATGAACACAGATGCAAAAATTCTCCCCAAAATACTAGCCAATAGGATTCAACAGTACATTAAAAGGATTATTCACCACGACCAAGTGGGATTTATTCCAGGGCTGCAAGGTTGGTTCAACATCCGCAAATCAATCAATGTGATACAACACATTAATAAAAGAAAGAACAAGAACCATATGATACTCTCCATAGATGCTGAAAAAGCATTTGACAAAGTACAGCATCCCTTCCTGATCAAAACTCTTCAAAGTGTAGGGATAGAGGGCACATACCTCAATACTATCAAAGCCATCTATGAAAAACCCACCACAAATATCATTCTCAATGGAGAAAAACTGAAAGCTTTTCCGCTAAGGTCAGGAACATGGCAGGGATGTCCGTTATCACCACTGCTATTCAACATAGTACTAGAAGTCCTAGCCTCAGCAATCAGACAACAAAAGGAAATTAAAGGCATCCAAATCGGCAAAGAAGAAGTCAAACTATCACTCTTTGCAGATGATATACTATATGTGGAAAACCCAAAAGACTCCACTCCAAAACTGCTAGAACTTGTACAGGAATTCAGTAAAGTGTCAGGATATAAAATCAATGCACAGAAATCAGTTGCATTTCTCTACACCAACAACAAGACAGAAGAAAGAGAAATTAAGGAGTCCATCCCATTTACAATTGCACCCAAAACTATAAGATACCTAGGAATAAATCTAACCAAAGAGACTAAGAATCTATACACAGAAAACTATAAAGTACTCATGAAGGAAATTGAGGAAGACATAAAGAAATGGAAAAATGTTCCATGCTCCTGGATTGGAAGAATAAATATTGCGAAAATGTCTATGCTACCTAAAGCAATCTACACATTTAATGCAATTCCTATTAAAGTACCATCCATTTTTTTCAAAGAAATGGAACAAATAATCCTAAAATTTATATGGAACCAGAAAAGACCTCGAATAGCCAAAGGAATATTGAAAAAGAAAGCCAAAGTTGGTGGCATCACAATTCCGGACTTCAAGCTCTATTACAAAGCTGTCATCATCAAGACAGCATGGTACTGGCACAAAAACAGACACATAGATCAATGGAACAGAATAGAGAGCCCAGAAATAGACCCTCAACTCTATGGTCAACTCATCTTCGACAAAGCAGGAAAGAATATCCAATGGAAAAAAGACAGCCTCTTCAACAAATGGTGTTGGGAAAATTGGACAGCCACATGCAGAAAAATGAAATTGGATCATTTCCTTACACCACACACAAAAATAGACTCAAAATGGATGAAGGACCTCAATGTGAGAAAGGAATCCATCAAAATCCTTGAGGAGAACACAGGCAGCAACCTCTTCGACCTCAGCCGCAGCAACATCTTCCTAGGAACATCGCCAAAGGCAAGGGAAGCAAGGGCAAAAATGAACTATTGGGATTTTATCAAGATCAAAAGCTTTTGCACAGCAAAGGAAACAGTTAACAAAACCAAAAGACAACTGACAGAATGGGAGAAGATATTTGCAAATGACATATCAGATAAAGGGCTAGTGTCCAAAATCTATAAAGAACTTAGCAAACTCAACACCCAAAGAACAAATAATCCAATCAAGAAATGGGCAGAGGACATGAACAGACATTTCTGCAAAGAAGACATCCAGATGGCCAACAGACACATGAAAAAGTGCTCCATATCACTCGGCATCAGGGAAATACAAATCAAAACCAAAATGAGATATCACCTCACACCAGTCAGAATGGCTAAAATTAACAAGTCAGGAAATGACAGATGCTGGCGAGGATGCAGTGAAAGGGGAACCCTCCTACACTGTTGGTGGGAATGCAAGCTGGTGCAACCACTCTGGAAAACAGCATGGAGGTTCCTCAAAATGTTGAAAATAGAACTCCCCTATGACCCAGCAATTGCACTGCTGGGTATTTACCCTAAAGATACAAACGTAGTGATCCGAAGGGGCACGTGCACCCGAATGTTTATAGCAGCAATGTCTACAATAGCCAAACTATGGAAAGAACCTAGATGTCCATCAACAGACGAATGGATAAAGAAGATGTGGTATATATACACAATGGAATACTATGCAGCCATCAAAAGAAATGAAATCTTGCCATTTGCGACGACTTGGATGGAACTAGAGGGTATCATGCTCAGCGAAATAAGTCAATCGGAGAAAGACAACTATCATATGATCTCCCTGATATGAGGGAGAGGAGATGCAACATGGGGGGTTAAGGGGGTAGGAGAAGAGTAAATGAAACAAGATGGGATTGGGAGGGAGACAAACCATAAGTGACTCCTAATCTCACAAAACAAACTGAGGGTTGATGGGGGGAGGGGGGTTTGGAGAGGGGAGGTGGGGTTATGGACATTGGGGAGGGTATGTGCTATGGTGAGTGCTGTGAAGTGTGTAAACCTGGCGATTCACAGACCTGTACCCCTGGGGATAAAAATATATGTTTATAAAAAATAAAATTTAATAAAAAAATATTTTTAAAAAGAAAAAAATATATATATACTTTAAGAGAAAGAGATACAAAGAGATTTGGTTTTGTTTCCTTTATCAAATGAGCATAGGGTGGCTTCAGTAGTCAGTTGAACAGCTTAATGAAATAACTGAGATAGTAAAAACGCTAACTACTTTTTATTCAATTAGAAGGTATCTATATAAAAGCCTGCCCAGAGTAGATATGCATCAAGCTTTCAATACCACTAGCTCCTAGCATGGCACTGAAAGATTTATGAACTTAAAGAGCAGAACTCAGGATGTAGAAATGAATTCTGAGAGAATATTAGAAGTTTAGTTTTATATACAGATGTATATATGCATAAGCATACACACATACATGTGTATAAATATACATATATGTATACACGTACATGTTGTTTTTTAAGATTTTATTTATTTATTTGAGTGAGAGTAAGAGCATGCACATGAGCAGGAGGAGGGGCAGAAGGAGAAGCAGACTGCCTGCTGAGCACAGAACCAGACATAGGACTCTATCTCAGGACCCTGGGATTATGACTGAACCAATGGCAGATGCTTAACTAACTGAGCCACCCAGGCGCCCCTACATGTACATGTTTAAGAGTAAATGCACTTATATGTGCCCCTCCAACTGTAATTGCTTAAATTTTGCTCCATTTTATCTTTTTTTCCTAGACCCTTCCTTTATAGTTTACTTTAATCAATATTTATACCGAATATTTTATTTAGAAGTTTTATGTTTATAGAAAAGCACACTTGGTTATGAAAACATTGATTTTATGTCTTGCTTCCTAATCTATGACTAGGTAAATGAATGGTGAAGTTAACTCCCTCTCCCAAATGGTTATAAAATTTGTATTTCAGGCAGAGTTCCAAGAGGTCATGGCTTGTTTGAAGACTTAACATATTTTCATGCAGATATATCACAGAAACCACCCCCTGCATCAGAGACTAACAAAATGTATGCTGGAAAAATTTGCCATGCAGATGGGATGAAATAAATAGAGCTCCAATAGTGTATCAATGGGACAGCTAATGCTGGGGAAGATATTGTTAAAGGGAAGATCCTTAAGAGGAACAACCCATAAATAAGTGGTCAGAAGCCCTGAAAAGCAGCAAGATAAGCTAATACCCTGGGTCAAGGTCAACCTAAACTTTTAATATTAAAAAAATAAAATGAGCTAAACATGAGACAGTACATGCATAAAGTAACAATCTGATATTACAGGAAGTTTTGTGCCTCATTTGGAAATAGTGTATTATTCCCTTAACGGGACTAATACAGAGCAATTAAAATTATAAACCCATGCTACTGATAGTTTTGTTATATACTGATACTGATGATGCTTTATACGAAAATGATGACAAAGTTCCATTGTCTCTACTACTGAAATATATCTCTGTCCCAACTCCTCACCAATTTCAATACTACACTCCTACCCCACAGTCTCATCATCTTTTGTTTGGATTCATACAGTAGTCACCAAAGTGGTCTTCCTGATTCTGTTCTTATCCCTCTACAGTCTGCCCTACAGAATGCAGCCAGAGGGATGTTTCTAAAACATACTCAAATCATGGTCCTTAATAACCCCCTCAAGCAATTTCTAATGGAAAGGGTGATAAAAGCAAATCCCTCTACTCACTTATTTATTTAACATGTTTCTTTCCATTTTTCCCTTAGAGCATACACTTTAGGGAGAATGTCTTCTACTCCCTTTCTTGAATATTCTACATTTATCCCCAACCAGGAGATGGCTGTCTTTCTGCTTGGAATCTCTGCTGCATGTCTTTGCATGGCCACCCCCTTCTAATCATTTAGGTCTCAACTAAGATGTCACCCTCCCAGGGAGATCTTCCATTACTCTTTAGATAAAGATGCCTACCCTGCCCCAGTCACTCATTGTCATATTTCCCTCCTTCATCTTTTTCACAGCACATTTCATTTTTTTTCATGCTGTAATTTTTAATGTTTTTTAATTTAAATTCAATTAATTAACATATAGTGCATTACTAGTTACAGAGGTAGAGTTCAGTGATTCATCAGTTGCATATAACACCCAGTGCTCATTACATCATGTGCCCTTAATGTCCATCACCCAGTTACCCCCTTCCCCTCACTCCCCCAGCAACTCACAGATTGTTTCCTCTGATTAAGAGTGTCTAAAGGTTTGTCTCCCTCTCTAATTTCTTCTTATTTTATTTTTCCCTCCCTTCATCTATGCTCCTCTCTTTTGTTTCTTAAGTTCCATATATGAGTGAAATCATATGATAATTGTCTTTTTCTGATTGACTTATTTTGCTTAGCATAATACCCTCTAGTTCCAACCACATTATTGCAAATGGCTAGATTTTACTTTTTGATGGCTGAGTAATATTCCTGTGTGTGTGTGTGTGTGTGTGTGTGTGTGTGTGTGTGTATCACATCTTTACCAATTCATCTGTTGATGGACCTTTCAGCTCTTTCCATGATTTGGCTATTGTAGACCTTGCTGTTATAAACATTGGGGTGCAGGGGCCCCTTTAGATTAATACATTCATATCTTTGGGGTAAATCTCTAGTAGTGCAATTGTTGGTTTGTAGAGTAGTTCTATGTATGTTTAAGCTCATAGAGTGGCTTAAACTCTTGAGGAATCTCCACACTCTTCCAGAGTGACTATACCAGCTTGCATTCCCACCAACCAGTGTAAGAGGGTTCCCCTTTCTCTGCATCCTCGCCAACATCTGTCATTTCCTGTCTTGTTAATTTAAGCCATTCTGACTGCTGTGAGGTGGTATGTCATTGTGGTTTTGATTTGTATTTCCCTGATGCCAACTGATGTTGAACATTTTTTCATGTGTCTGTCAGCCATTTGGATGTCTTATTTAGAGAAATGTCTATTCATGTCTTCCACCCATTTCTTGATTGGATTATTTTTTCTTTGGGTGTTGAGTTTGGTAAATTCTTTATAGATTTTGGATACTAGCCTTTTATCTGATATGTCATTTGCAAATACCTTCTCCCATTCTGTCAGTTGTCTTTTAGTCTTGTTGACTGTTTCCTCCACTGTGCAAAAGTTCTTTATCTTAATAAAGTCCCAGTAGTTCAATTTTGCCTTTGTTCCCATTGCCTTTGGAGATGTGTCTGGCATAGGAAAATGGTCCGATTTCATTCTTCTGCATGTGGCTGTCCAGTTTTCCCAACACCACCTGTTGAAGAAATTGCATTTTTTCCATAGGATATTCTTTCCTGCTTTGTCAAAGATTTGTTGACCGTAGAGTTGAGGGTCCATTTCTGAGTTCTTTATTCTGTTCCATTGATCTATGTGACTGTTTTTGTGCCAGTACCATACTGTCTTGATGATTACAGCTTTGTAAGAGAGCTTGAAGTATGGAATTGTGATGCCACCAGCTTTAGTTTTCTTTTTCTTTTTCCTTTTTTTTTTCTTCTTAAGATTTTAGTTATTTATTTGACAGACAGAAATCACAAGCAGGCAGAGAGGCAGGCGGCAGTTGGGGGGGTGGGGTAGCAGACTCCCTGCTGAGCAGAGAGCCCGATGCGGGACTCTATCCCATGATTCCTGGGATCATGACCTGAGCTGAAGGCAGAGGCTTAACCCATTGAGCCACCCAGGCGCCACTGGTTTTCTTTTTTCATGTTCCTTTGGCTATTTGGGTTTTTTTCTGGTTCCATACAAATTTTAGGGTTATCTGTTTAAGTTCTGTGAAAAAGTTGATGATCTTTTGATAGGGGTTGCACTGAATGTATAGATTGCTCTAGGTAGCATAGATATTTTAACAATATTTGTTCTAATTCATGAGCATGGAACATTTTTCCATCTCTTTGTGTCTGCCTCAATTTCTTTCACGAGTGTTCTATAGTTTTCAGAGTATAGATCCTTGGCCTCTTTGGCTAGGTTTATTCCTTGTATCTTATGGTTTTGGGTGAAATTGTAAATGGGATCAACTCCTTCTCTTTCTTTTGTCTCATTATTAGTAGATAGAAATGTAACTGATTTCTATGCATTGATTTTGTATCCTGCCACTTTGCTGAATTCCTGCGTGAGTTCTAGCAATTTTGGGGTGGAGTCTTTTGGGTTTTCCACGTAGAGTATCCTGTCATCTGCAAAGAGTGAGAGTTTGACTTCTTTGCCAATTCAGATGCCTTTATTTCTTTTTGTTGTCTGATTGCTAAGGCTAGGACTTCTAGTACTATGTTGAACAACAGTTGTGAAAGTGGACATCCCTCTTATGTTCCTAACCTTAATGGGAAACTTTCAGTCTTTTCCCATTGAGAATGTTATTCACTGTGGGCTTTACACTTATAGCTTGTATGATATTGAGGTATGTTCCCTCTATCCCCACATGGTGAAGAGTTTTAATCAAGAAAAGATGCTGTACTTTGTCTAATGCTTTTTCTGCATATATTGAGAAGATAATAATAGTTCTTGTTCTTTCTTTTATTAATGTAGTGTATCACATTGATTGATTTGTGGATGTTGAACCACCCTTGCAGTCCAGGAATAAATTCTACTTGGTTATGGTGAAGAATCTTTTTAATGTACTGTTGGATCCTATTGGCTAGTATCTCGGTGAGAATTTTTATAACCATGTTCATCAGGGATATTGGTTTGTGATTCTCCTTTTTGGTGGAGTCTTTGTCTGGTTTTAGAATCAAGGTAATATAGGTCTCATCAAATCAGTTTGGAAGTTTTCCTTCCATTTCTAGTTTTTATAACAACTTCAGAAGAATAGATATTAGTTCTTCTTTAAATGTTTGATAGAATTTCCCTAGGAAGCTATCCAGCCCTGGACTCTTGTTTGTTGAGAGATTTTTTATTACTGCTTCAATTTCTTTGCTGGTTATGGGTCTGTTCAGGTTTTGTATTTATTCCTGTTTCAGTTTTGGAAGTTTAAGTATCTCTAGGAATGCATCCATTTCTGGCAGATTGCCTAATTTGTTGGCATGAAGTTGCTCGTGATGTGTTCTTATAATTATTTGTATTTCTTCAGTGTTGGTTGTGATCTTCTTTAATTCATGATTTTATTTATTTGGGTCCCTCTTCTTTTCTTTTTGATATGCTTGGCCAGGGGCTTATCAATCTTATTAATTCTTTGAAAGAACAAGCTTCTAGTTTCATTGATCTGTTCTACTATGCTTTTGGTTTCTACTTCATTGATTTCTGCTCTAATCTATATTAATTCTCTTCTTCTGCTGGGTTTAGGCTTTATTTGCTCTTCTTCTTCCATCTCCTTTAGGTGTAAGTTTAGGTTGTCTGTTTGAGAACTTTCTTGTTTCTTGAAAAAGGCTTTTATTGCTATGTACTTTCCTCTTAGCAGCGCCTTTGCTGCATCCCAAAAGGTTTTTTTTTTCCTCTTTTCTTTTTAAGATTTTATTTATTTGTTTGACAGAGAGACAGCAAGAGAGGGAACGCAAGCAAGAGGAGCGGGAGAGGGAGAAGTAGGCTTCACACTGAGCAGGGAGCCCAGTGCAGGGTTTGATCCCACCTGAGCTGAAGACAGACACTTAACAACTGAGCCACCCGGGCGCCCCACAAAGGTTTTGAATAGTTGTGTTTTCATTTTCATTTGTTTACACAAATTTTTAAAATTCTTATTTAACTTCCTGGTTGACCCATTCATTCTTTAGTAGGATGCTCTTTAGCCTCCATGTATTTGAAGTCTTTCCAAATTTCCTCTTGTGATTGAGTTCAAGTTTCAAAGCATCATGGTCTGAAAATATGCAGGGAATGATCTCAATCTTTTAATACCTGAGGCCTTATTTGTGACACAGTATGTGATCTATTCTGGAGAATGTTCCATATGAACTCAAGAAGAATGTGTATTCTGCTGCTTTAAGAGGGAATGTTGTGAATGTATCTGTGAAGTCCATCTGGTCCAGTGTGTCATTCAAAACCCTTGCTTCCTTGTTGATCTTCTGCTTAGGTGATCTGTCCATTGAAGTGAGTAGTGTGTTAACGTCCCCTACTATTGTATTTTTATCAGTGTGTTTCTTTAATGCTGTTATTAATTGGTTTATATAGTTGGCTATTCCCATTTTAGGAGACAAATATTTACAATTGTGAGCTCTGGTTGGATAGCCACTTTAATTATAATACAGTGTCCTTCCTCATATCTTATTAAGATCTTTGGTTTAAAATTCGGTGTGGTGCATAAACAATGAATCTTTGAACACTGAAAAAATAAAATAAAAAAAAAATCTAATTTGTCTGATATAAGGAATGATACCCCAGCTTTCTTTTCATGTCCATTACCATGATAAATGGTTTTCCATCCCCTCACTTTCAATCCGGAGATGTCTTTGAGTCTAAAATGAGTCACTTATAGACAGCATATTGATGGGTCTTGCTTTTTATCCAATCTGAAACCCTGTGTCTTTTGATTGGTGCATTTAGACCATTTACATTCAGAGTCACTATTAAAAGATATGAATTTAGTGCCATTGTATTACCTATAAAGTCACTCTTTCTGTATACTGTCTCCATTCCTTTTTGGTCTATGTTACTTTTGGGCTCTCTCTTTGCTTAAAGTATCCCCTTTAATATTTCTTGCAGGGTTGGTTTGGTGATCACAAATTCTCTTCATTTCTGTTTGTCCTGGAAGCTATTTATCTCTTCTTCTATTTTCAATGACATCTAGCTGGATAAAATTTCCTTGACTGCATATTTTTCTCACTTAACTCTCTGAATATATCATGCCAGTCTTTCTGCCCTACCAGGTCTCTGTGGATAAGTCTTCTGCCAGTCTCATGTTTCTACCCATGTAAGTTAAGGACCTCTTGTTCGGCATTGCTTTCAGGATTTTCTGTCTCAAATTTGCAAGCATCACTATTACATGTTGAGGTGCAGCAATTCTTTTCTTAGATCTCTGGTTGAGTTCACAAGTGTTCAGAATGATTTGATAGTTATCTAGCTATCAGACAAACTAGGGTCTCCTACTCCTCTGCCATCTTCCTCTGCCTCCCACAGCACATTTTTGTATCATAAACCATCATACCTGTTAATATATTTATTTTCTATCTCTCTGGAAGATAAACTCCTTAAGAACTGAGAGTATCTTATTCATTACTGTATTTTCAGTTCTTGGACCTGTGCCTGATAAAGAGTAGGTAATTAATAAATATTTTGACGGAGTGGTAGAGAGTTTGTCTAATTAACCTCTGTTCCTTCAGTGGCTAGCATAACACCAGATACATATTAGATACATAAGAAATATTCGTTGATTGAATTAGTGTTCTCTCTGAGAATAATCTTCTGACAATATGTGATGTTATAGGTTGAAGTATGCTTCCCAAAAAGATATGCTGAATTCCTAAACCCTGGTAACATGTGAATGTGATCTTATGGAATCAATGTCTTTACCAATGTAGTCAAGTTAATATGAGGTCAGTCTCTATTAAGTTGGCCCTTAACCAAGTATGACTAGTGTCCTTATAAAAACAGAAGAGAAACAGAGACAGACACAAAGGGACAATGCCATGTGACAATAGAGATAGAGACTGGAGTGATGTGTGTACAAGCCAAGGACTGCCGATAACACCAGAAGCTAAGAGAAAGGCATGGAACAGACTGTCCTCAGAGATTTTGAAGAAGGAACCAACCTTGCTACCACCTTGATTTTTTACTTCTGGCCTCCACAACAGTGAGGGAATAAATTTCTGTTGTTGTTGTTTTAGGATTTTATTTATTTACTTGAGAGAGAAAGATAGCACGAGCTGGGGGAGCATCAGGCAGAGGGAGAGGGAGAGATAAGACTCCCCACCAAGCAGGGAGCCTGATGCAGGGCTCAATCCCAGGACCCTGGGATCATGATCTGAGCCAAAGGCAGATAGATGCTTAACCAAATGAGCCACCCACGCTCCCCTAAATTTTTGTTGTTTTAAGCCATGTAGCTTGTGATACTTTGTTAGGGCAGCCCTCGGAAACTAATGCATGTGGCAAAGAGAAAAAGGAAAGGTGGGGAAGATGGATAAAGATTAAAATGTGAGATGCCAATTTATTATCATTCCATTATGAAATGTAAGAGAATGTTCCAGTTTTCATTATTTACTAGAAATGTAACTATAAGTATACATTTTTTTACCTCTCTGACCCTGTTTTCTCATTTATAAAATGTGGTTTATAATGTCCAACCTATAAGGTTGTGATATTAACAAAGTTAATTTAGGTAATACCCTCAAAACAGTGTCCAGTATGTAGTGAATATTTTAAAAATATTAGCCATTATTCTTCCTCAGGGGCTGAAAACTGTGACTGTGAGTAAAGACTGGTACAATAGCCATGAGCTACATAAATTTTGCTTGTCACTCAGCCATTTATTCCTCCAGCAAAGATTTATGAGTTCCAAGTATTGTACTTCTCTTTGTTCCAATGCCAGGTTGAGCTCTTAGCAATGTTTCTTCAGAATCTTCTCTTCAAGATTTAAGGAATCTGGAGTCAGATTTCAGCCTAATATAAGGTTCAACATAATATGAGTTATTTCTTTATAATGTACACAGAAATACCCGTGAGTTTGCATTATCATTCTCCAGGAGGCTGTAGAGGTGATTCATATCTAGTTCTGGTAAAGCAGGTGCATTGCCATATGTAGTGGATACTCTAATATGCTGTCCAAGCCCCTTTCAGAACTGAGGAGCATAATTCCTAATCAGATGCAAGTACATCTGGCTATCAGTCCATCCTGGAAATTGCTCTTGTCTGAAGAGAGCTAATTCACCTAAAGCTATGTCCTCTTCCAGGGGCAGTATACATCCAAGATTGGCTGTTATGGGGATAAAAAGCCTCAGTCTCTTCTTCCCAACTCAGGACAACTCTGAAGGATCATCCCACTTTTGAATTCCTTGTGGGATCAGCCAAGAACTTTCATCAGTTAGAGTAAGGTGACCTTTTCCCTCTGTGCCATCCTATTTCCTTCTCTTCCCCCAAAGGTGTTGACCTCAAGAGCATTGCCTAACAGCCTTCTCACAGTCAAATCACTATCTCAGTCTTCTTCAGGAGGAACCCAATTTATAACACCATCTGAAGCAATCCAACCAACCTCATATAAATTAATTAGCTCAGATGGGCTTTTAGAGCCTAAGTACTTTCCAGAAATTTGAAACTTTGGTCTCAATATGAATAAGAGGAGCTCATTTGTCATGGTGTGAGGGTGGGAGTAAAAGAGAAAAACAGTTGCCCATAATTTATTCACATAAAAATAAAATGTGAATGCATCCTCCTTTCATTGTGTCATTCAAGAGTTGAGGCTAACAGTAAAATTTGCAAGTCAAAAATTATTGCTTTTTATGTTGATAGACACATAAAAATGGATGAATGGAAAGAAAGCAGAAGATGTCATAACCCTTGCTAATACCACCTTTACATTTCTATGGCACATTGGTGTCTATAAAGCCTTTCATATGTCTGCTTTCATTTGAATTTTTTCTAGTGCTGATAGAGGTGAAGAATGAGCATCATTATTCCCTTTTCAGAAATGAGAGAGCTGAACTTCTGAGGTTTTTTTCTTTAAAGTCCAGTGGAGGAACTAAGAATCCATTCTGATTTTCTAAGCAAGAGCTTGTTGGTCCATGGCTCTCCCTGTATAAAACAACTGAAACTGTGGCGACAACATCTTCATTCATGAAATAATTAGTGAACAATGAAAAGGTTTTGATTACATGAAGAGACACCTGTTAAATGGTACAGACTCTGAATGCATTAGCACTGGAGAGGGATGAGGGGAATATTGGAAGGGGACTAATAAAGAAAATTACCTAAGAAGACTTTTTTTGTTGCTGTTGCTATATCCAGATGATAAAGCTAGCATTGACTTTCAGACATTTGTGCCACATGGTTTACACACATTACATAAATTTTTCCCAGGCACAACCAAATAAGGTAGATACTAATTAGCCTACTGAAAATCCATTCTGTCAGGGCACCTGGGTGGCTCAGTCAGTTAAGTAGGTCCCTTCAGCTCAGTGGGGAGTCTGCTTCTCCCTCTGCCTCTGCCCCTCCTCACTGCTCATTCATTCTCTCTCTCTCTCCATTTCTCTCTCTCAAATAAATAAATAAATAAATAAGATCTTTAAAAAAAATCCATTCTGTCATTAAAGTCAAGGATTTGGAAAAGTTCCTTTCAAATCCTGCTGGCATGCTTGTGTGACCCTGGGCAATACTCGACATCTCTAAGCATCAGTTATCCCTTCAGCAAAAGAATGGGTGGGTGTATAATGCTGCCTACTTCATAATGTTATCACGAAGACTGAGAGAGATTAAGTATGAAAAGTGCATAGCACATAATACAACCTCAATACAACACAGTTCTATCTATTTTACAGATGAAAGAATATAGGCACAGAAAATTGATAACTTTCCCTAGATCATACAGCTAGCTAGTGGCAGTGGATTTTCCAAACCATCAGATCTCCTTAGTCCAATATTTTTTGTGTGTATTTACCATCAGGCCATTTTTCTGACATCTTTAAATGAGGGATCCTTAAGACACAAAGAAGGTGGTCCCTTTGGCCACATTATAACTGGGATTTGGTTCACAGGGAACTAGTGGATGGACCCTTCTGCTGTGACTTTTCCCTCCAACTCAGCAAAGAGCCCACATTCTACAGGCTCTCTCCCAGTGATGCTGTAGGATTCTGGCTGGCAGCCACTGCCCTAAGCTACTGACTTCACAGGTGTATGCAGAGACAGGGGAGGTTTGCAATGGAATAAAAAGGAACAGTCCTTTGTGGACTGACAGATAGATTCTAACTCAGAAAAAAAAGAACCCCAGTTTGTGAAGGATGATTTGTTTAGGAGATATTTCATATCCAATATATTCATTTTCCAAGCTCTTTCACTTCTCAGACTAGAAATGTGGTACTCAAATGAAATATTTTTTTAATCCTCCAAAAACACCACTATTAAACTGATCTTAATTAACACATTTTCTATTAACTAGAATGATCTAAAATTCTGAATCCATCATGCAAGACACGAACAGACTTGGACTGCACACTAAAAATGTGCATACTTCAGTGTTGTACATCTGCCTGGGTCACCTTTAGAACAATTAAACAGTGAATGTATAAGTAAATTGCCATACTGCATTTTCTGTTTAATTTCAAGGTTGAAGTGTCTTCCCATCACGAATGTGGGTAAAACCCTAGAATGCTGGGGGACAGAACAGGAATTAATGGCTCATTCTGGTTGTTTTGATTTCTACATATTTGATGGTTTTGTGTAATTTGAATAATTGTAAGCTTCCAGCATGCTGATAAGGTTCACCTACATTATTCATTTGCATGAAGTGCTGATCAATTAAAGCTTCTCTCTTAAAAAAAAAAAAATCATCATCCCATCCTGTAGCAAAAAAGCTTAGATTACTCCTAGCTGTCTCTACTCTCATTACTCAGGAATTTCTTCAGGAGATATTTATCAACCTTTTTCTTTTTCTTTTTTTTTAAACTTTTATCCAACCTATTTGTGTTCCTACCCTTGGTCTATTCTTTTTCACTTCACTCTTATAGTCTGATTACTTCACTTTTAACACTTACTTCAGGAAAGCCTTTAGTAAACATGACCATTATTGGAAGGAGATTGTTAATTCCATGGTTACTGATTTACTGGAAGCATGAAAAGTACATACATCTAAATACATCTGTGATGAAATACAGAACTAGGTTCTTAAAATGGGGAAATTTGTTTTCCTCCTTTATCTTATAGGTATGATGCTTAATTTTATGTGTCAGCTTGGTTGGGCCATGGTACCCAGATATGTAGTCAAATGTTATTCTGGATGTTTCTGTAAGTATGTTTTGGATGAGATTAACATTTAAACCAGTGGACTTTGAGTAAAGTACAGTGCCATCCCTACTGTGGGATGCAGTTGAAGGCCTGACTAGAACAAAAGACTGACCTCCCTGGAGCAAGGGGAAATTCTGCAGCAGATGGCCTTTAGACTTGAACTGCAGCAATGGCTACTCTGTGGGTCTCTAGTCTGACAGGCTAACCTACAGATTTCAGACCTGTGAGCTTCCATAATAGCTGAACCAATTCCTTAAAGTAAATCTCCCCATATATATATGTATATATATGTGTATGTGCATATATATATATATGCACATACACACATACATCCTATCAGTTCTGTTTCTTTGGAGAATGCTAATATAAAAGGTAATCAACAGAGAATGATTATATCTATTTTATAATTGTAAAAAGGATTCAGCTAGCCAATATGTCTAGAAGGCCTTCCCAAAGAAGGTAATAGACATTTCATGTAGAAGTTTGTGGTCAAATAAGTTTGAGAAACAGGAATTAAGATTAACCTTATTTTCTTTATAGTAGACCGAAGTCAAAAAGGAAGAAGATGGGCTAGGAAAACTGGTAGACTTAGGGATAATAATCCAGGCAGGA
This sequence comes from Enhydra lutris kenyoni, assembly GCF_002288905.1. NCBI lineage: Eukaryota > Metazoa > Chordata > Mammalia > Carnivora > Mustelidae > Enhydra > Enhydra lutris. Next base: position 11,752,451 of record NW_019154091.1, on the reverse strand, counting down.
GAAGATCTCACACAAAGGCAAATGAGTGCCCATCAAGTAAGAGGAGAAACAGTTTTGTTTCCCTAGAACCTAGATGGGGAGGCTAGGTCAGGGTCTTGCCTTTGGAACCCCCTTCTGTGGCATCCACTGCACTCAAGATATACTTTATACTACTTTATACTCCTTGCTGTAATCTATAAGAGCCAGAAGGCTCTTCTCCTTGTCTACCTCACTAACCTCTTCTCCTACTACTTTTCCTTTTCTGTCTCCCCAGGGCTTTAAGTTCATTCCCATCTGAGGGTCTTTTGTACACCTCTCCCTCGCACACATACCACTGAAATGAGATCATCTCATTGTTGGCTCCTTCTCATTACTCAAGTCATCCTCTCTCACAGAGATCATCCCTATTTATCCTACAGAGAAAGCAAGAACCTTCTTGTCTCTATCTAACACTGTTCTGTTTTAGTTTCTTCATAGAGTGATCCAGTATTAGTATCATATTTATTTGTTCATATTTAATGGCAATAATATGAGTTCTTAAAGCCATCTAAAATTATTACTCAGGGTCTGAAACAGTCTATGAATTAATTTATGAAACATTTTGCTAACACCATATCATTAAGAGTCATTATCATTGAAGGCTATTCATAAGATAGTCACATCTAACAGGAGAAGAGGAAGGGAAGCATGTTAGGACCATTAAAGGCAGAGAGATCCAAACTTCATGAGTAAAATTCAGTTAGAAATGAGGGTTGGAGGAGAAGCTCATAAGCAAAATGCAAAGAAGGACAAGTGGAGATATCAAAGAAAGAGGATAACCCAGGCTGCGCCACTAGGAAAGCAAGGCTGAATTAGACTATACAGTAAAAATGATGGTTTGAGATTATGCAAACAGGTCCTAGACAAGGGGGCACAAGGGAGAAAATGGAAAGAGGCATTAGTCTTGAGCAGAAGACAAAACTGATGAAAACACTATATCCAAAGTTAGCAGTATATGTAGTACTGCTACATATATCATTATAAGTAGTACCACAGGTAAGGTGATTTTAAGTAGTATACAGATGAATTTCTTAAGAAATTATTAGTTGAGGAATTAGCTAATGTATGCTAGAATGCCTTAATTAATGTCTCAAAATTATGAGTTAGAACAATGCTAAATTTTTAAAAAAATCAATTTAACAAAAAAGGAAGCACATATGTTTTATAGTTAATATGCAACTATGTACAAAAATATTCATGAAGGATGCAAATAAAATATGAGGTTAGAATATAAGGTTAAAGAAAATGGAACATGTTATCCTTTCCATATCATACTCTTAAAAAGTATTCTTATCTTAACATATAACAAGTTCAAGGCCTGGATCCCAAGCCATGTTGCCTTCTTCCTATAACCTGCCATCCAAATTCTAGCACTTTCCTATTTCTATTGACTTAAACTTGGTACAAAGAGGCTTGCATTTAGAAGTAAAACTATGGCCCTGCCACTTATTACATGCATAACTTACAAAAAGATATTTCGCTGCTCTGTTTCACAGCCCCTTATCTGTGATCTGACCTCAGTCCACTCTCGCCCAGCTTCCCTCCCTATCCAGTCACTACCATTCTATTCCTTCTACTTTCCACTTCTTCCATCCCAGTCATTCTCAAACTCCAATGCCTATCAGAATAAGTGCTACTTCCTGGGACCATGCCCACAAATTTTGATTCCTACAGGTCTGAGTGGGGTCTGATAATGTGCATTCTAGCAAGCGCCCTTGTGTTTCTGAAGCAGAGGCAACATACTAAGAAATACTCCTCAGTTAACAGTATCAGCATGAAAGCTAACAAAGAAGAATATGGTTGTCAAGTCATTATGAAGTCAACTCTGAACCAGCAGTCCCTCCTTTCCCACCATCTGTGTCTCCTAACTCTCTATTCCTGCCTGTGAACTGTCTTCTTTTTCTTTTTCTTCCTATGGTGGGTTAGTCTAGCCACACACCTTGGCCTCTCCAGCCCATCTATCACACTGTCCATCCTGTGGCTGTCTTTGCCATCCCTCCAGATCAACAGACCCACAAGAGAAAGAAAGGTCACTACAACTGAAAAGGAGACATAATGAGCTACACAGTCCACACCTGACCTTGGATGGAGAAAAAACAGACATCCCTAAACTCAAGAGCTCCAATCTACAGGCTTCTCTGATCCCAGAATCTGGAGCAAATCTGGCTAACCCCAGATAATTGTTCAGCTGCCCCTTGCAGCTGCTCTCAAAGCCTGTGTGTAGATAATCAGTGATGCACTGCTCAAAACGCTAATAAGGTTAATATCTACTTTGGGGGGACAATATAAGAAGAGGAAAGTAGAGGAGTCATAATTAGGAGGGGCGGGTAGCTTCTTTTCTTTCCCCATGACACAATCTAAAACTAATTAGGGGATCCTTGGCATGTACAGGCTGAGGTGCTGGGTTCTGAACAGTTGTTATAACACATCCCATAAAAAAGGCAGATAGCCTTCTGGTCCACCTCCCCTTTGTTGAAGCATGTTCTCCTCCCCTAAGTCTTCCCAGAAGATCTGAGCACAAGCTCTTTTTATGCACATGTATCCTGCTGAGGGCTGCAGAGTCACAAAACAGCCCAGAAAAACAACATGCAGCACACAATATGCACATTGTTTTGATTGAGACATTGCTGTTTGAAATGCATTTGTTTCTGCCTCTCGTAAATACTCCTCCACAGTAGAAGAAAAAATAACAAATACATTGTAAATAGAGGCCCAGACGTCTTATACTTAAATTACAGTCACGTCATCCCAGTCCTATCCGATCTTTCAATTATAGTCATTAATTGAGGATGTAACCAAGAAACAATTACATCCATGAAATTCTAATGAGTCTCCTGTAGTTAATATAAAAAGAAAACAATGGGAAATGCATGCTGATGCTGGAGTCTAATCCAATTCTGTCGATTAAAATAAAGGACAGCATTTTGTAACATGTAAATCTGATTCTTTTTTCCTCTACTCAGTTTCATTTCTCAGGGAGTGACAGACTCTCTGCATAGATTTGCTTATCTAACAAGCTTATCGAGCTGCCTCCTCTCAATTATGTCCAGAGCATATCTTGAAAACTCACCAGTGGGAAATATATTTTGCCAAGGGATTCATTTTTTAGAGTCTCTTATTTCCACAGGAAAAGTCCATTCTTTATTTACCTGACCTAAGCAAGAATATCCTTCATATTTTCACTATGACAAAAATAATTATATTAATTATGATTCTGGAAGAGCAGGATGGCTGCTTAATTCTGAATCTGTCTGGTTCTGCTAGAAATAGAGCAACAAGATAATGAAAAGAAAAGAACAAAAAAAAAAATCACAAACTCCATTTTCACTTAAAATAGGAGACAAAGAAAACCCACAAACTTCAAATTATGTGTTCATGCTGCCAAAAGCAACTGAAACCAGCAAAGCCTGGCAGGAAGGCCCCAGAGCAGCCATGCTGCAGTGGTAGGGAAGATTAGGGAGTGCTGACACTGCAGAGGCTAATCTCAGAAACCAATAGCAAAATAAATATCTACTCTCCAAAAGGTGAGGGCCCCAAACTGTGGGCAAGCTTCTTTGAACAGTGTTGAAAGACAGTTGGGCATGAGCAACTGGGGGTAGAAGGAAGACTTAAAAATTGCCTAGACAAGTGCAGAGGAGAATATATTTAGAGAAATGTCAGTAAAACTCCATTTTATAAAAGTGAGTGGATTACACTGGAAAGTAAGACCTATCCTTGGGTAGCGACAGCCAACAGAATAAGCAGAGGAGACAGAGAACTGGATGTGGAAGTTCTCCAGAGCCAAGTGAGGTTCTAAGAGGCAAAGAAGGGATGCTTACATAGAAGTGCCACAGTATAACAAAGCATTTTTTTTTTAATTCAGGGCTGATTTTCAAGAAAAAGTCATTCCCAAATATTTTAAATTTTTTTTTTTCCCTCTAAACCTATAATGGTTGGCTGAGATGTCTGTTTTAAATTGGTTGGTTTCCATACCTTACCAATGCCTATACTATTCTTCCTGGGTTGCACTGTGAATCAGGGAAGTTATTACTGTCCACTCTATTCCATCTCATACTCACATCTAGGAAAACGCTGTTCTCATTTATGAGAACCAAAAAAGGAAAGGGTAAAGACACACAAACACACACACAAAATTAAAATGGTGGGGCACCTGGGTGGCTCAGTGGGTTAAGCCTCTGCCTTAGGCTCACGTCGTGATCTCAGGGTCCTGGGATCAAGCTCCACGTCCAGCTCTCTGCTCAGCAGGGAGCCCATTTCCCCTCTCTCTCTGCCTGCTTCTCTGCTTGCTCAAAACCTCTCTCTATATATATCAAATAAATAAAATAAAATCTTTAAAAAAATTAAAATGGTGTCAGAAAAAAACGTGAAAAAAAATGAAAGAAATTTTCGAACACAAAGGAACATTTGCTAAAAATATCTTATAAAATAGCAGTTAAAAATTTTAACCCAATATTCCAATAAGAATTTTAAAAACAACAGATTATTTGCAGCTACAAAGGAAGATCACAAAGCAGAAATACAAGAGTTCTAAGATAACACAGACAATAAGAGGTGATGGTCAGAAAACCAGCAAAGGCAAAAAAGAATTGTCAGAACTCAAGGGAAAAAGTGAAAAAATTTTAAAACTGAAAGAGAATGATGACATGGAGACTATAACTAAGAATCTGACAATTAGAAATAAGAATAGGAAACAAATGAGGAGATGGAAACAAATAAGTATTAAATGAATGATAGAAGACAAGTAAAGGAAATGTAGTATATGTATAATTGAAGATTCCAAAAAAGAAAAACAGTAAGAGAGAATTAATATTTTAAAATATCATTTTAAGAAGTTATTTGAACTAAAAGAGGAAGTAAATCTATACACTAAATCTGTATGCCAAGACAAATTGGCCCCAAGACATATCCTAATAAAATTATTGGGCTTTAAGAGTAAAGACAACAATTCACTGGATAGGCAAAAATATCAACATTCTTATAAGGGGTGAAAATAAGATTAGTATCTGTTATGGGCTGAATGTTTGTGCCCCCTCCCCAGCAAATTCATATGTTAAATTCTAATGCCTAATATGATGGTATTATGAGGTGGGAAATTTAGGAAATAACTAGGTCATGAGGGTGGCTTCTGAAGCTAAGTTATCAAAGGTGATAGAGCTCCCATCTGGTTCTCTCAGGACACTTGCCTTTAGGACCTGAATACTAGGTACTATATCCAAGGCTGCCATGCTGTGAGGCAGCCCAGGCAACACAGATAAGCCATATATAGGTATCTAAATGACAGCCCCAGCTGAGATTCCTGAGAACAGTCAGTATCAACACTGACTACATCGGTGTAGTATCAACAGTTAGACATGTGAATGAAGGTACCTCCAAATGATTTCTGCCCCAGCCACTGATTCACGTCCAGCCCTCAACTCTTCAACTGATGTCAGGGAGAAGAAAGAGAGTGCTGTCATTATTCTTTCCTTTCCAAATTCCTGAGCCACAGAATCTATGAGCATAACAAAATGGCTGTTTTACACCACTAAGCTTGGGTGGTTCTACAGTATAAATATAAATATACATAAAAATATAAATATACAATACAAATATAAATAACTGCAATATAAATAACTAATATAAATAACCAACTGCAATATAAATAACTACAATATAAAATAATTAGAAATACTTAATAAGAAATATCCAAATCCTTTGTGAGGAAAAATTTTAAAAACAGTTCTGAAAGACACAAGAGTGTACTTGACCAAGAAAAAAACAAGTCTGTTCTTTTGTTTTGTTTTGTTTTGTTTTGTTTTGTTTTCAGGGGGAGGAGAGGGTTGTTTATTATTGCTGTTTTGTTTTGGAACTAAGAAAGGTGATTCTAAAATGTCCATGGGAAATTTTTTAAAAGAAAAATATTTTAGAGAACTATGAAAAAAATGAGAAATTATTGATACTAACTCTACTAGATATTAAGCACATAACAAAGTTTTTACAATAAACAGTAGATTCACTAATAGAAAGATCAATAAAATAGAATATGGAGTCCAGAAATAGAACAAATATGTATGGAAATTTAGCATATGATACAGTTAGCATTTTGAAACAGAAGACTAAAAATACATGGTATTGAGGAAATTGCACAGCCATCTGGGGAAAAAAAAGACAAAATTGATCTATACCACTAATCAAACACCAGAACACTCTCTAAAGGTATAAAAATAGAGTATCAGAAGTAAAACCAGAGAAGTAATGGACTAAAACATGAATAAATTCCTTTATAATGTGAGAGAAAGAAAAGCCTATTTATTTGTGAATAAAAACACATAAACCTTAACTTAAAAATAATAAAGTATACAAAAATAAAATTTGCATGAAAAACATCTATGCAAAAACAAAGTTAAGTAAAATGGAAAACAAAATTTGTAATTTCTTTTCTTTTTTTTTTTTAAGATTTTATTTATTTGACAGAGAGAGAAAGAGCACACAAGTAGGCAGAGTGGCAGGGAGAGGAGGAGAGAGAAGCCGGCTCCCGCGTGAGCAGAGAGCCTGATGCAAGGCTCCATTCCAGAACCCTGACCTGAGCCAAAGGCAGCTGATTAAGCAACTGAGCCACCCAGATGCCCCCCAAATTTGCAATTTCTATCACAAACATAAGGTTAATCTCTGTAATGAAACACTTTTTAAAAAAATAGTATTGAGAGACTACAATCTGGTATTGGTGTGCCCATAACAACTGCTGTCATTGATTCTAGGGCTTTTTATGGACAGAGCTAAAAATATATTGTATTGGGCAAAAATGAGAATTAGTGATGATTTTATACTGATATTATAGTCTATATTTCAAATCATAGGTTTTAATTAATTTGATTTTATACATTTCCCATGTCCTGAAAATACTGATTTTTGTAAAACTGACAATATATTTGAAATAATAATGGAACTACTGGGGCACCTGGGTGGCATAGTCAGTTAAGTGTCCAACTCTTGATTTCTGCTTAAGTCATGATCTCAGGGTCATGAGATGGAAGTCCATGTTGAGCTCCATGATGGGCATGGAGCCTGCTTAGCATTCTCTCTCTCTCTCTCTCTCTTCCTCTGTCCCTTCCTCCCACTCATACATTCGTGAAATAAATAAATAATGAAAGAACTACTAAAAACAATTCTACTGAATTCAGTCAATTATTTTTTAAATAGATGTTTACTTTAAAATATTTATTAGAGTTATACAGCAGAAATATTGCATTTTAAATAACATGAGGTCATCTTTTTTTCTACATGATTATTCAACACACAATATAAAATTTGAATTAATTGTTTAATATGTATTCCATTTTAGAAATTATTTCTAAATGATTCCAAAATAAAACACAATGCAATATATATCCAAAGTCTTTGCTTCCATCCTGATTCCTTCATCTTATCTTCTCTCTCCCACTCCATAGGCGGGGAGAATTTTCTGCAGTTTTTTCATCATTTAAACAAATACTCTGATATCACCTCAGATCAGTGGATAGAGCTCTTCTTCATTACATTTTACAGAGGATTGATGCTATATTATGGGGAAATATAATTTACTTTGAACCAGTTCACTATAGGTGGACATATAAGTGGTTTCCAGGCTTTTGCTATTTTAAATATTGTCAAAATCAACATCCTTGTACATACATCATTTTGTATTTTTGCAAAGGTATCTCCAGGTAGATTACTAGAAGGAATTGCTAAATAAAAGAATAAAGACATATATTTTACTGGATATTTCCCAATTCCCTTAGAATGACATTTTACATTCCTACCCAGCAATAAATGAAAGTGCCTATTTCCCCAGAGCCTTGCCAAAACATTTATAAGTTCTTGATGTATTATCTCATTACAATTTGCACTTAAAAATCTATCATTGCAAATGATAGATTGTAAATGAGTTTTACATTCACATGATAAGATGCTTAAACTTTTGTAAATGAATTTAAGCATCTTACTCATGTTTTGGGGCTACTTGCATTATGTTTATTGAGTTGCCAATAACTAATATTTTCCTCCTCTTTTTAAAGAAATTATGTATTAGGGTTTTAATCTTTGTGATATAAATTAAAAATATTCTTCTTCTAATTGTAACTATAATTGTATTTTGCTTGTTGAATTCTATTTCTCTTTCATGCAAAAGGTTTTTGAAACTATTTTGAGGTGCATTTTCAAGTTCTTACTATGATGATGACTTCCACCTGGGAATCTCCAATCCAGGCTTCTACCCTGAACTTGAGATATGTAGATATGGTGGCCTACTCAAAATCCCCACTAGTCTGAAACAGTCCACCTAATTCCCATTTACCCCTTCAGCCTTCCTAAATACTTAACAGCAATTCTATCTTTCCAGTAGCTCCAGATTTTTTTTTAAAAGTGTCTCTCTGTACTTTCCTTCCTCACATCTAATTAACTTCAAAATAACTTCAGGATCTGTTAACTTTTCACAGTCCTCTGTGTCACACCTTGGTTCAAGAGCACATCCTCTTACTCGGGTTATTGCAAAAGTCTCCATACACTATTTCCACCTCTGTCCTCCCTATTGTATATTCTCAATAAAGTAACTAAAATAACCCTGTTAAAATGTTGATCAGATAATTTCATCCTCCTGTTAAAAAAAAATTCAGATTTACAAGTGAAAGCTAAATCATTCCATTGGCCTCTATGGCCCTACGTGATCCAGTCCACTCCCACCTACCTCTCTAACTTCATCTCCTACAACTTTCCTCCTTGTAGAGCTTATGTGCAAAAAGACCGGGTTACTAGAATATACTAGCTAGTGTTCCTCATCAGGGTCTTTCCAATTGCTTCTCACTCTGACTGGTTGTCCTTTCCAAAGACACTAGCATGTTTCACCCTCTCATCTCTGCTTAATCTTTATCCTAAGTCCATCATATAAATGAGGGTTCTCCTGTCCAATCTGGGAAAATTGTACTGTAAAATGCCAAATAATCTCTCTCTGAGCTATATTCTCCTAAATGTAAGTTATAACATGAATTTAACCTACTATATATTTACTTATTTTGCTTATCACTTTTTTCTATACACACCCACACAAACAACACTAAAAAACACGCATGGTTCTAAGCACTGTTGAAGGCTATTACTTCTATTTATTTGCTAACTACTGTCTATATTTACTACACCTAGAGTAGTGCCTGTCATGGAGCCAGAACTCAATATATATTGTTGGATGAAGGAAGGAAGGAAGGAAGGAAATAGATGGAGAAAAAAATTAACCATTTTCTGTAAAGTTCTATTATACTGAAGGGTTATTTTTCCATCTCTACTCCTTGCCATAAAGCACTTTTTTTTCACATTTGCAACTTGACTGATGGATTCATATCTTATAGCTCTTAAACTGAAATTACTGATTTTCTCTTCTTTTTAACTAATCAGAGAAACAAAAAGATCTCACTTGTTTCAAAAATGAGAAAATATTATATGATAAAAATAACTAACGTTTGTTTTGAGTGCTTACTAAGCCCTAGGTATCATAACTTTAAAAGTATCAACTTACCAAATTCTCACAAAAACCTTCAGCAAGGTCATATAACTATTATGTGTAGCACATAAATTCAAATATAGGAAATCCATCCCCAGGGCCAATGTGGTTGGCCATCAAAACTAAACCATCAAACAAAACCATCAAAACACTGCCTCTATAGTCTCATGTTGTAGGAAGTATTGCTATTCTCATTTTAAAGATGAGAAAATTGAAGGGCCTAGATTTTAAAACCTTCTACTTTTATAAGGCTGGTAAGTGGAACCAGAGCTAAAGCCAGGCTTTTATCCACAACATATACTAACTCTCACTATGTTATTCTTTAGGAAAAAGTAAACATTTTTTTAAAAGATTTTATTTATTTGACAGACAGAGATCACAAGTAGGCAGAGAGGCAGGCAGAGAGAGAGAGGGGGAAGCAGGCTCCCTGCTGAGCAGAGAGCCAGATGCGGGGCTCGATCCCAGGACCCTGGGGCTCGATCCCAGGACCCTGGGATCGTGACCTGAGCCGAAGGCAGAGGCTTTAACCCACTGAGCCATCCAGGCACCCCCCAAAAGTAAACATTTTAATATGCTTTAACACTAGATAAATCCATCCATCCATTTATCCACCTATTTATTCATCTAGATAGTCATCTAGATAGTCATTTATTGAGCACTGATTATGGGAACAGAGTCCATGCTTACTGCTAGGAATTCAAAAGTGAAGAAGACAGACATAATTGTCACCTTCAGGGAGTTTATAATCTAGGGAGGAAATATATGGATATATAGTGGTACTGAGGAAGCTAAGAACATGACAGTCATTCCAAGCATCCACGGTAAGCTATTTATCATGATAGTGTATTTTGATGTCCAAGAGACTTATTTAAATTTATAACTATCCTACAAATCTTAGGGTTTTTTTACATGAGTAGCTATACTAACAACACATTTTCCGTATTATTAATTGCCTTTTTGATACTTAGAGATTAAGGATTAACTTTCACAAAGAACAAATATTAATTAGGAAATAGAACGTAAATAATAATTAGAAAAAAACCATGTGTCATTTGATTTCTGGTCAAAAAACTCCTCACTGAAAACAACAGATTTTACATTTTCAAGCTCTGAGTAATCTATTTTCAGAACATTTTCACTCATGGAAAATTAGCTGCCTTTCTTTGGTAACCTCTGAGAATGGACATTATAAATATAATAGAATGACACTTAGGATTCCAATGAAAAGAAAAACAAATAAATAACTCCCCTTCAGCTAGGGGACCAGAAAGTAAACAGTTCTCATAAAACTGTGTGCAATTATAGCTCTTCTGGTATTTTGGAACTCTTCTAAATGTTTATGCTCTTGTGCGGGTCAAGAGTTGAACAGAGATTCCATATGCTGCTTGCGTACATAATCATATAGAGACAGTGTAATTTCTAATACTGTCCTACGGTTTGGTGAAATGTGGAGGCTAACCATCTGTCATCAATAATGCTGTCAAGAAGATTTGGAAAGTGTTTGATTGGGTTTTGGCAGTGAGTTATCTGTTAAAATATTGTTGGAGGCAAAACTGGGAAGTTCTGATGTATTTTAAGGAGACACAAATGTCTCTGCACATGGGCGCCCTGATACTGGGACAGTAAAGTGTCTTATTTAGTAGAGGCACAGATTTCAGTGCAAGTCAATAAAGAAAAGAAGTAGTGCTGTGTTTGTATATTTAAGCATATACGCTAGGCTCCACAATAGAGCACTTTTCGGTACTCAGAAAAGATGGCATTGGGAAGTAGCATCTGTTAAACACATTAAGGGAAACTTCTGAACTGAAGGAGAAACTGGAGGATAAGAGAGATTCGAGGGAAGGCCTGGCTGAAAATTGGGCATGAAGACACAGAAGTCAGCTTCTGCTAATCAGACAAAAGGAAATGGGTTTGATAAAATTACGCCATTTCAGACTCCCAGGTGTTACTACTACATCGGAAGACAGAAAAGACAGAAGAGGTCAGGGTGGGGACAGAAAGCAGGAACACTAAGGAAGAAGAGTCCAATTAAAGACAAGTTGTGGGTCATTTACAAGAAGGGCTTGATGGAAGTCTCAGGGAACCTTTCTCATTCCAGGCTCTGGAAAACAGCCAAACCAAACCGACCACTGGATATCAACAACTACTGCAGGATCCAGTGCGCTCAATTTTCAGAGGGTTTCTAGGTTTGTGTCTCAAGTCCTTTGGAAGCAGTGAAAATCACCAGATGCATCTACATTACTCAGCAAGACTAATAAATACCTAAGCACAAAAACTTGAAACCAAACTCATTTTTATATATGGGAATATGGACAGTGAGGGCAAAGTTAACCCACGGTCACCATATTTACCATCAGTGGAGTGTGATTTAAGCAGTTTTTATTAAAACATTAAGGAAGATTTTTAGTGGAAGAAATAAGGTGTAAGAGAGAAAAATTATGCCACCTAAGGATTTTCCTCCATTGATGAGAGTTTTCTAAGAGATGATTTAGACTTAAAAAAATAATAATAAGCTGGATTGATGGAAAGAATTCTAGCATTAAGTAAAACAAAAACAAAAACCTCTTCCTCATTTTTTATAAAATTTTTGATTAACTCTCTGTGGAATGTAGGCAAGTGCTTTCTTTCTTTTTTTCTTTCTATAAAATAGGAATAAATCTGATTACCCTGGGCTCTGAGAACTTAAAAAGAAGAAAATACTTACTGCAAGGTCAAATCAAGTTAAACTTGAGTTTTCTTAAATAGCATATGTTTTATATCTAAATATATATGAATATATGTACATATATAGGTAATGATTACCCCTTAAATGAGGCATCTTCCTTCCTGGAAATTTACAAGAAAGAGATAAACACTCATCAATCTGTTTTGACTTAATGAAGCCTGATTGGAAGACAGATGATGATTTAAATGACTTCAGGAATACAGGCCTTTTAGTTTACACTGCTTTATGCTCAGTGTATCACTTATACTTATATGTCTCTTAGATAGTTAATATATTTCTGTAAAGTATGTATATGTTTCTTGATCCACTTGTAAATTAGAAAATTTTTTGCCACTGACAAAAAGAATAAAAGTGTTTCATTGATACATTTCAAGCGCATTTGATTGCCAAATTATTAAAGAGATTACCAAATTATCTAAAGAGATAACTGTATGAGAGAAGATGGAAGTGTCTCCACAATCAATCTTTCAAATATTCAAAGGGGGGAAAAATGAATGTTTTCTTTCAACATTAGTGTAAGCCTTAGGGACATGATGTTTTATCAAGAAAGGGCAAGAAGAATTCAATACCATCAGTAGAAAACAGAAAGTAATGAGGAAAAAACAATGTCTTATGGGAATCCTATGTGAAACAAACATACACACACACACACACACACACCTCTCTGATTGACTCCCCTAGCTGATTAACATGATTCTAAAATACCTTCTTAAATAATAAGCAGGAGTGTGCTAAGACATAAAGATTACTTTTAGCCTCATTTTAGATTAAGGGTTAAAACATACACAGATATTCACAAAATAAATCCACCAATTCCCCCTAAATCATGTGGTGCAATTCTAGACTGAACAAAATATACTTTGAGATTTATTTTGCTTTTGAACCACTGTTTTTTTGTTTTTTGTTTTTTTACGGGTAAGGAAAACCCGAAGTTGGCTGTAATTATGTATATTATTTGCATATGTTAGAGCTAAAGACAAAACTCGAGCAACCCCTCAGCAGGAAAAAAATAGCTCACAAACTCAAAAACAACATTTTTATTCCCTTAAGTAATTACTTAGTTAATGCCTTCTGTCTTGATTATGGCTTTAATAAATGAAAATATCTTGCATTTTTACCAGTATATTTGAACTTTCCACATTTCTTATATCCTAGAATCAAAGTAGACAGTATTGTTTAAACAATAAGCAACCAAAAAAAAAAAAAAATCACCCTGGGAATACACATATAATATCACTACATCAAGCAACATAAGCTAACCAAAAATTCTAATAACTCAATTTTATAGTATTGAATACATTATTAGGTATCAATTTGCAGACTATAGGAACTACAGAAAAACATAATCCCTCTTTTCTTCATAGTAAACTGATAAGGGGAAATAAGTGAACTGAAGCAATTAGACAAACAGAAAGAGGCTTCACAAACATGACAGGTAAGGTTCATTGAGTATTTACTATTTGCCAGGCAGTTTTAAGCACTTTACCTGTTTTCATTGTAAGTCATTAATCCTCACAACAGCAATCATCTAAGGTGGGTAGAAGTCACAGAAAACCAAGAGTCTAAGTATCTTGATCCTGGTCACCTGGCTGCTACAACCAGAATTCAAACTCTAGGACTGCTGGGCCATACTACAAACATCCCTTCACAAACATCCCCAAATCTAAGCCTATGTGTTGGATTTATTACTTGTTTTGTGTTATTGTGTGAAAGAAATTTGTGTGGAGATTGAATCAATGAAATGTTTCAGGTCAAAAGAGATATATGTTACCTCTTGCATTCATCATGGTTCTACAGAGAAATAGAACCAACAGGATATGCATAGAGAGAAAGAGATTTATTTTAAGGAATTGGCTCACTTGATTTGTGGAAGCTGCCAAGTCCAAAATCTTCAGATTAGGCCAGGAGACTGAGGATCCAGAGAAGAGTTGCAGTTCATATCCAAAGGTTGCCTCCTGGCAGAATTTTCTCTTCCTCAAGGAGGTGAGTCTTTTGCCTAAGGTCTTTAACTGACTAGATGAGGCCCACCCACATGAAGTACAATCTGCTTTGGTCAAAGTCTATTGATCTAAATGCTAATCTGACAGAAAAAAATACCTTCATGGAGACATCTAGATTAATGTTTGACCAAATACCTGGATCTTGTGGCCTGGCCAAGTTAACACATAAAATTAACTATTACAACTATACACACGTACATGTTTGCATATTTGTATGTTATGGCTGAAAACAAATTAGTAAACTTCTTAACTGGGAAAGAATTAGCCAACTTTGAAATAACATTTACTGAGCATATCAGGACTCTTTGCTGCCTTGCAGGACTCTAAGGAAGGTCCAATGTTTCAAGGTTCTTATAATCTGGGTGTGAGAGGAGAGGGAAACAGACAGGTAATGTCAACAACCAACTATGCTACACTACAATGAGTTTTAATGAAGACATTGGAACAGAGTTCCACAGGAAGATAGGAAAAACAGTAAAGTACTTCATGGCCAGCCCAGCGTGGAGAAGAATCTCAAAGAGGAAGAGACACTTGAACCCCATTAAAGAAGAAGGTGTAGAATAAAGATATGAAGACACTAACATAAATGGAGTTTAAGGATTTGTAGGAAATCCAGTGAAAATAGAGTGCAGAATTCATGATGAACAGAGACTGGAACAACTTTTTAAGTTGTGGCATAAAGTTTGTGGTTTACACTAAAGCTACTGGGTAATTGTTGAAGCTTCCAGCTGAGGGAATGGCATGATCACAGATAGGTTTCAGAAAGATTCTATTAATGACAAAAGAAGAAACAAAACTGAAAGACACTAATGGAAGCAGGAAAATAATTTAGAAGAGATGGATGAACTCTTGAACCAAGACAGCAAAGAAAGATGAGGGAGCAAATTGGGGAAAAAGACTCAAAAATATTTTTTTGAGTTAAGACAGACATTTAATGATATGCAATTTATAAGAAAATAAATTATTTTATTCAACAAACATAAATTGAAAATCTACTATGTGTTTGGCTCTCTGATACAAATACTGGACTATAAAGATAAATAAAAGAATATAAATAAACCATTCTAATGTGCGATCAATATAGTAATAGAAGAAAAGCAAGACATGAACATGACAAAGAAGAAAGAGAACCGCAGGCTGTATTGTGACAAATAACTAACAGCATGAGAAAGACAACACTGGCAAAGGAATTCCAAGCAGAGAGGTAGCATTCAGAAAGGCACTTAGGTATAGACAAAACCTTTGTTCAGAGGTTAGAGGTAGTCAAGATTATAAAGTGTGCAGAGAAGAATAAGAAAAGGATGTTAGGCTATGTTGAGAAGAGCCTTCTTTGCATTTTACTGAAAGACAGTGATCACAGACAGAGTATGATCTGAGTTTTGACAGAAGCACAGAGGACGGATTGATGAATAAAACTAGTAGGGAGGTATGTTAGTTTCCAAAACTGCATAACAAGTTGCCACATACTTTGTGACTTAAAGTAACAGAAAGGTACTCAAGATATGAACAGGGCCATGCTCCTTCTGAAGGCTTTAGAAGAGAATCTTACTTCTTTCAGCTTCTGGTACCTCCTGGTATCCCTTAGCTTTGCAAAGATTCTATTTCCAAATAAAGGTATATTCTGAGGTTCCAGGCAGGCATGCATTTTGTGAAACACTATTCAACCTACCACAAGAGCCCATTACAATAGCCTGGACAAGGGAATGTGAGGACCTGAGATAAAGCAGGGGAGAGGAGATAAAGAAAAATGGGTAGGAAGGAGGTCACAGTGACAGGAAGTCATGTCTGAAGTAGAGGAAGAGATGAAGTCACAAACTAAGCACAATTCCAATATTTCCAGCTGGGGAAACCAGGTGGATTTGGGCACCACTGGTTGGGATACCCCTGAGAACAGATTTGAGAGATGGGTTCTGAGGTGTGGAGGATGTAGAAAAGTTCAGTTTTATACAAGGAAAAGTGTCTTAAGTGAGGATATCCTCAAGGGAAAAGAAGATGATTTAGAATGACTTAGATGGCTGGGTAGGTGGTAATGCCATTAGTTGTAATTGAATGTACACTGGAATAAAGATTTTTTTTTAATAGGGTTGGTTTTGAAAATCTTAAGTTTGAAGGATGTATTTTATATGCAAGAGAAGAGGTAGAGCATGGAACAGGAAACATACCTTTGGTACTCTGGAAAAGAACTGACAATGTGTTTAGCAGCTTAATGGTAGAAGGCATACATTCTCATAGGAAACTAAGATGTGTGGAAAAGAACAATAAGAACAGTGTCAGTGAAGTTAAGAAAGGTGCATCAATAAGGGAAGGTCAGTAGTATGAAAAGCTTCAACAAGGAGGAGAACTAGGATGATCTCATCACATAGTATTAGAGATCATCAGTGCGCCTGGGACAAAGTGGCTGGTTTGTATATAGCATTGGTGCTCCAGTATGGCACTGGTGCTGTGTGCTGCAGTAAGATGAAGGGAAACAGATACTTAGGAAGTGGATACAAACAGTACAGATAGATGGGAAATCAAGTTGTTAGACAATCTGTGCAGATCCCAAATAAAAATCTGCTGAAGTATATGTGCAATGAAAAGACCAGAAATAACATCAACTTCAAAAATAAATAGTAACGTGTATCACTTTTTTTTTTCTACTAGTGCCAATTATTATAAATATCTCACATGCACTTACATTGACCTAATTTCACAGCAATTCCCTGAGGGACTGCTATTATGTATTTTGCAGAAGGGGAAACAAAGGCACAGAGGTGTGATGTGACTTGACTGTACTCACACATCTGGTGTGTGACAGAGTCAGGATTCAAACCTTGAATCTAACTCTGGAGGCCGCTCTCTTAAGCCAATGTTACAGTGCTGTCCATTATCTCAGTATTTTCCTCTAAATGGTGGGATTATGAGTGGTGTTTATTTCTCTTTTTATAACTCTTAAACATTTTCCCTCAATTTTCTATACTCATTTTATAATTTTTTTAAATTTTATTTTTTATAAACATATATTTTTATCCCCAGTGGTACAGGTCTGTGAATCGCCAGGTTTACACACTTCATAGCACTCACCATAGCACACACCCTCCCCAATGTCCATAACCCCACCCCCCCTCCCAACCCCCCTCCCCCATCAACCCTCAGTTTGTTTTGTGAGATTAAGAGTCACTTATGGTTTGTCTCCCTCCCAATCCCATCCTGTTTCATTTACTCTTCTCCTAAGATTTAAGTAATATATTTTTAAAGAAAGGATGGTTGGTGAGTGTACATCTCTCATAGACAAGGAGAGAAGATTGTAGCAATTTCACGAGTGAGCAATATTCAAGAAAAACTAAGTTTTGTCACTTTTTTTTAAGGAGAATTTACACATATTTGAAGGCTAAGGTTATAGACTCAGTGGAGAAAGAGAAATCAAGGATACAAGAAAAAAAGAGGGAATGAGGTGTAAAAGGGAGCAGCAGATGGGTTATAACAGTTGAGTAAGAGCGCCCCTGCAGGACAAGTGTGGAAGAATGTTCTAGGCTGAATGGTGGAGTTTAGACACCCTGGGGTGTGAAACAGGCAGCTTTGTCCATGGATCTCAAGGAGTCCGGAGCATAAGTGTGAACAAGGAAATTTAAAAACTGAGTAATATCTTTGCAAAGGGATAAGGATAATATCAAAAGAAAAGAACTGAATGCAGTTAGTCTAAGATAAATTTTGAAGAAGGCTCTGATTCTGCCTGGCTATTTTTTTCAGTGAATAAAATAAGTTGCAAGGTCTGATAAAATTGAGGGGGCTTGGTTTGGTTGAAGGCAAATGAATGTATCATTTAGAGAACCTCCAGGTGGAATGAGGACGTGAAGTGCCTGGGGATGAATGAAATGTGAATGTCTGAGTGGAAAGAGGGTCCTTTCTTACCACTGTGATAGTGATTTGTTCATTTCACTGTAAGCTCCCTCAAAGTTAGCCATTCTGTCTTTTTCACCTCTGTGACCCAATGCTTAAAACACAAGTTCTCTCACCATTACCAGCTTATAGATAAAATGGGAGCACAGAAGTGGCAGTGACTCTGAATTCACTGGTTCTTGCTCCCACCTGCTAAAGAGAGCTGCTGAGTCACTAAATTTTTATTATGGGAGTCATCAAGCACCCCCAAGAAATGGCATGATGCTTACAAAAGACACATCATGCCATGTGAGGCAGAATGAGCTCTGTCACTGGTCTCAGGGCAGAAGGCTGAGCTAGCATTTCTTGGTACTCTGACAACCAAACATGTCTGTTAAGTCTACTAAACAGGATGACTGGCCTAATTTGATTTTCCACTTCTTTTCCACTGTATGTAACATAATCAGTTTCAAAGAAACTTGTCCACCTCTATCTGATCCCACTACCACCAGCATATCTAGAAATTGTTGAGAGAGCCAAAATAATGTTTTGATGGCAAGGCTGACTTGACATGAAGTCAAAACAAATGACTTAAAATATTTCTATTGTTTTATCCACACAATGTCAACCAACCAATTCAACTGACGATGGCAGGAATTATGTCAGGGCTGGGGGGTAGAAGAGGAACCCATCAAACACTTTTATTGTTCTTATCTTTAACTAAATGGATGAAATTAATGGTCAAATCACTATTGGATGTCCTGGAAGATGGAGTTAAGTGAGGAAATGGAATTCTATGACCTCTGGACCATGTACCTTAGTGTCTTTAAAAGGCAATTGTGAGTTTAAAAACTATTTAAACTTTGTGGGACAATTTTCTCAGGAATGTGGAATGCTAACTAAAGATTAAGGTTCTTTTATTAGCAGATGGCCCAAACAGCCTTCTGCTAATGGAGATTTATTAATTTTTTTTAAGATTTTATTTACTCATTTGACAGACAGAGATTACAAGTAGGCAGAGAGGCAGTCAGAGAGAGGAGGAAGCAGGCTTCCTGCTGAGTAGAGAGCCCGATGCGGGGCTTGATCCCAGGACCCTGGGATCATGACCTGAGCCGAAGGCAGAGGCTTTAACCCACTGAGCCAACCAGGCGCCCCAAGATTTATTAAATTTGAGTTATTTGAATTTGTAGCCAGGGCCCTGATCCTAAATTATAAGCCTTCAAGGAAAACACTGGAAAAGATATTCTAACTAAAAATACCACTACAAAAACTCATCACATCACACCTCCAGGATTGCATGCTTCTGGTGCTCATGAGGTCCCAGAGATAACAGGAGCTACATGAATACACCCTATCTCTATGTAAGTCATACATGATTCAGTCCCTAAAAAATAATTTAACTTTGAAAAAGTTACAATTTCCCCTAGAAAGAAAGATAAATGTTTTCCATAACAAGGTACAGAGACCTTAGACACTGATTTATGCCTTTTCCCCTCAAAAAATTTATGGGGGTGAGTGGGACTGAGGATGGAGGGTTTTATTTTGGAAATGTACCCAATTCCCATGCGTCACATCTGTTTCCTTCCCACTCTGAATTTCTGTGACCAGTCATAAAGGGTACAGTCAACCTTTCCTAAATAACTAATGCTAGGAACATTTATTATACCTAGCTCCTTATACTATGAAAATGACAAGTACATAACATTTTCTATGCAAGAGCTTCTGTGATTTACTTAGCAAGCATCCTGAGCTAAGTAGGGGCTGAATGAGTTCTGCTGCTGGCTTATACATATCAAAATTTAATTAAGCTTCTGACCTAATATCCCCCTTGTTTCATCGATTAGGGAAGTCATGGGTGGACCACGTCATTCTCAGAAGGACTGTGCGATTATGAAATCTGAGTATTTTTTGCCCGAGTGTTCTTTTCAAATCTCATTAGTTTATTATGAGTGTTACAGCTGCGCTAATCTTTTTCTAAGAAATGAACTTTTAAAATTGCACATTTTTAAAGTGACTTCTAGAGTAACCATGGCAGCTTCATTATAATGCACAGAGATGAACATTATCACAGCTATGCCTGATCTATCCAGGGTTGTCAGGAAATGAGAATTCCACATAAAGTGCATTCTCCAGTAGGGCTCATAAAACTTGCTAGATCAAGTGCCTAGACTTTCAGTTTAACAATTTTAAATGAAAAGCTTTCATCATATGCTGCACACATCTCTGTTTCCTTCAATGTATTCTTGATGACTCAGAGTCTGTTATCAATAGCTTATTGTACTTAGAGCTACACACAGTGCTGCTTGATTTTTTTTTTTTTTTTTTTTTTTTTTTGGTCTTCTTTTTCATCTCAGTTTGCTAGCTGCTTATGATGACCAGGGACACTCAGACTCATTTCAGACCTCAAGGGAGTAAGTTTTGTGTCCCTCACCTCCCAGCAAGAATAGACTTATGTAGATATGTTACCTAGACAAGCCAGGTCCTTTCCTAGGACCTGGTAGCCAGAAATGACAGCTTTGTACTGACATGCAATGTAGTTGGTTCTCGAGTCCTCTTTCCAGAAGCAGGATTGGTATTTTGTACTGGTTTCCTGGCTCTCAGAGTCCAAGACAGTCACTCTTTACCCAGACCTTAGACTTAACCACATTCTGATGGGCTATGATTTAATTTCCCGGCACCAAGTACCTTAAAGATTCCCTTACATAGATGCTTTTAGAGCTCTGACAAGAGGCTAGGACATACCATTCATCATGAAACTTAGGAACACAAGGACACTGCTTGGACACTGCTTAACCTTTCTAGAACTCTACTCCTCAGCTCTAAAATAATGTTATTCTAATGAAATGCAATTATATATTGGAAAAACATAGAACAATCCTTAACTCATAAGAAAAACTCAATCAATGGAAACAACTCTATGTGTGGAACATGACAGAAGTCATAGATAGAAAAGACTGGTAAAAAGTATTATTGTAAAGACTACTTTAGGACCTTCAAGTTTTATTGGGTTTAAGTACCGAGCTGCCATGAAGTGATTATTTAGCTATGTGTGGCAACATTTCATGTTTGTTGGTACTATATGAAGTCCGTGGCAAGAAATTAGTGTAGGCCATCCTATAAGTAAACTTGTAATGAAATTAGAGATTACAGGTCCAACATAATGCATTAAGAACAAATCACGGTCATGGCGTAGTAAAAAATTGTGACTTTGGTTTGTGAGAGAACTAAGTTTAATTCTTGCCTGAATCACTAACACAGCTCTCTATTCGTGGGGCATGACTCATCATCTCAGACCCTGCTTTATCTTGTCTCTAATGTAAGGAAAATAATAACTCCTTCCAAGATCGGAAAAAAGAATGTACATAGTAAGCAGATGAGAAAGTTATTGCCATGTATTTAATTTCTAGATGTAACTATATTTAAAATAAGAATGCCATTTTTGTACATTCAGATGCAACTGAAAAATAAATTCTGGGCTCACTCCTAGATGAATTTTTGGCTCATCAGAAAGAATGATATATAAAATTATAGAGTGGAGTTTTCCTCTATTGCAAAAGCAGTGGATCATTGATAATATTAGTTGGGAGAAGAACACTTTCTTCCCCTATTCTTTCTTACATGCAGAATAGTAAATACACAGAAGAGACTGACATTTATCACCCACTGGCCAAAATAATTGGGTCTTCCTCTACTGTTCCTGCTTTTTCAGTTCCTTCAAGCTTTGCTCAAAGGTACTTTTACAACTGATACTCCTATTTAAAACTGCAACCCTCTATCCACTACTCTTGGTACTTATCACTTCCAATCCACTACATAGTCTACATTTTGTAGATTTTTGGGGGGGGGTGGATTTACCATCTGTTTCCCCACAATGTAAGCTCCACAAAGGTAGACATAATTTTCTTGGGTTTTTTGTTGTTTGTTTTTGGTTTTTGCTTTGTGTTTTACCCAGTGATGCATGTCAAATACCTAAGGCAGTATCTGGCATTGAATAGTATTTATTGAGAGTATGAATTAAAGTTTTAGTATCTCTTTTCACAGACTGTATTTAGAAAGAAAAAAAGAGAACAAAAAATAGTATAATTATTTTGGGACTAAATTTATAAAAGTTATTAAGGACTAATTTTAATTGATAATAAATTAAATTACCAATATGAATATATTAATCTAAAACGAAGAGAGCCTGTTTTTATTATTTTGAGTCCTTAACTTTTTTTGCAACTAAAACTTCTGGTTTTAGTTTATTCATACTCCTGTCTTCATTTGGTCTTTCTGCAGTTAACATTTTCTGCACATGGATCTTAACATAACTATAAAGAATTTGCGTGTGTATTTGAATTTCCTTCTTTGATGAGATATCCTCAAGGACACACTCTTCCATACCAGACCTGCTCAGATAATTAATGTGGAGTGTTGTAATCTTGAGGACTATAAATACGGTGGTCAACCCTTTATCCTTGGGGGGCACTTTCTAAGACCCCCAGTGCATGTCTGAAACCTCAGATAGCATTATCTCTCTCAAAATACCTTTCTGAACTATACCCACCCTTCTTCTTGTGATGATGAAATGATAAATGCTGAGGGGACAGATGAAATGTGGTGCATGACACAGGGCTTGTGATGCAGGCTTGGGACTGATGCTGCATCAGGAGGATCGTCTACCAGTGATAACTGAATGCACGGAAAGCAAAACTGCAGATAAGGTCAAAACGCTCTACCTTTGGTAGCTGGTGTTGGTCACACAATGGTGTGTTTTAAGGGATAAATGTTTTTTATCTCTAGGTAGCTTTAAACAGTGGCCCAGATCAGTGTTTCTTAAACTTTAATGTATATTCAAATTACCTGGGGAATCTTGTAAAAATACATATAAGGAATAGGTAGATCTAAGGTAGGGCTCTAGGTTCTGCATCTCTTTCTCTCTTTTTTTAAGATATTTATTTATTTATATGAGAGAAAGAGAGAGAGCCCATATGCGTACAGGGGAGGGGCAGTGGGGGCAGGACAAGCCGACTCTGTGCTGAGCACAGAGCTGGACATGGGGCTCCAGACAGGACTCCATCCCATGACCCATTAAATCATGACCTGAGCTAAAATCAAGAGTCAGAGGCTCAACCAAGCCACCCAGGCACCCCTCTAGATTCTACATTTCTAATCAGCTTGAAGGTGATGCTGATGCTATTAATGCAGAAACCACACTTTGTATGATAAGGGTCTAGATTAAAATTATGTATTGGCATTAATATGTTTCCTCCTAAATTGAACTTCAATTAGATTTATTCAAGGGCAGTGAAGAGAGAATTTACACTTTTTTTTTCTTTCATAGTTTAAAACTCAACTCTGGTAACCTTTTTATTCAGTGATATTAATAATGGATCTCAAGTCTGTATATAGTAGCATTTACTATAAAATGGGAGAGTGCTAGTTTTTAGCAATGCTCTAAAGACAGGTGTAGATTTTATTCTCTAATGAGGTTCAAATTTAGGACTATAATGAACCTCACTAAAAAAGTGAAGCAGGAAATGGCAGATTTGTTTTGATGGAGACCAAGAATTTTAAGTGTGTGTTGGCTTTACACTGTCTTTGAAACTCTGTGCTATGAAAACACAGGAGCCAGGAAATGAGCCCAGCCAAGTGATTCCACGTTCTAAAGATGTCAAAGTCAGTTCTTTGCAATATCCAAATGTTCCTCTTTCAGAAGTAAAATGAGAAAAGACCTATCATTGGTAGCTAAGTATACCAAGAGTTCTAATGTAAATCAGTCACAGTCCTTTAAATAAAAAACGTTCTTCCTCTTGAAGTCTGCTGAAACTTAACATCTCTTACTTTAGCTCACACTTTGTTTTCTCTGAAAATGGACAGAACTATTAATTAATTTTGTTGTTGTTGTTCCTCCTTCAGGAAAAATGAACGAGCATAGAGAACTGAAGAATTGGGGTGTGTATGTGAAGGAGAGTTGGGTGTCCCAGGTACCTTAGAATTTCTTTTTTTGATTTCAGCTCAGAATTTTAAAACAGTAATTGCTTTCACCCAACTGGCCTGTATTGGGCAGGTATGAGTTGCTCCCTGGGAAGTCAGGTTCTGTGTGTCTGCTGACCAAGCATTCCCCCTACTATTAGTAACTGTCTTCATTTATGACTCAGTGTGACTCTCATGTTTGGGCTTTAAAGTTCTTACTTAATTCAACTTGATGCAATCTACCTGGAAACAGACGGTGTTCCCCCTTTTTCTTAAACATTTCGGTAGCATCACTGTGGCTGAAGTTACAACAGGAAATGAAATCATGGTTTTACCTAGGATTTTCATGTGATAAAGTGTAGGAGATCTTACAGTCACACTACCGCATTGACACTGAAGTATTCCCTTTGAAATCGGGTAAACTGAGCTTAAAGTCTGCATGAGACAAATGAGATGTAATATCTTAAGGTCTTACAAGTCCTTTTTCAGAGAACATCTGTTTTCTGAAGGAAAGCTGGCAGACCATGTTGCAACAAAAAGCTGAGATCATTTACGACAAAATCAACCTCAGTAGTTAATGTAACACTCTAAAAGAGAGGTTCTTAACGCAGGAGCTATGCCTAGACACTTCTGAAATTATATGAGACATTTGTATCATTTACTCAGAAATGGTACATTGATTTTCATCAGACTTTCAAATGGTTCTGTGACTCTCCCAAAAAAGCAAAGAACCATTACACTTATGTCTATTAAAATTGATAACATTCATGACTTTGAGCTAAACACTTCATTTCCAGGGTTACATTCTACATAAATATCCATCCTAGTAAATAAAGATGATACACATTTTTTTCCTCTGATTTGTTTGTAATAGTAAAAGAATAGGAAGAACCTAAATATCCATCAATGGAAAATACTTTAAATCATTATAGCATATTTGAAATACTGTATTACCATTAAAAATAATAAGGTTTATGTGGAAAACTCTCTAAGATGTATAGTTAATTTAACAGTCTTTCAAAAAAAAATAAAGAAGATAAGTCTTTCATTCATCAGATAATCAACTAAGGATCTACAGTGTACAAAAATACTGTGTTTGGTACTAGGGCTAAAACTGAGGAAATACTGACCTTCCTCTATTTTCATTTTACTTGAGGGTAGATGAGATCAGTATGTATTAATAATATGTGGATAAAAATAAGTGCTAGTTCTTGTTTATAGGGGTATATTTGCATATATAGATCAAAAGTTTAGAAGGATATAAGTCAAGAAACAAAATTATAATATCTGGGATTTGGAAAGAAAGAAGTGATATTTTCAATTTTTCCCTTAATTTTGTTTGAATTTTATGTAAAAGCATATATTACTTTCATAATACTTAAATATCTTAACCATTTACTTAAAACTCAGGAGTGAAAACATTTCTTTTAAGCTAAATGTGTAACTAGTTGTTATAGTCTGCATACAGTAACAACTGTAGGCTTAAATACTGATTTCTTTTAAAAATCAGTATTTTGACAGATCTTAAATAGCAAGTTTACCTGCTGTTTTGTGTTTAAGACAATTTTTAGAACTGTCCACTGGCTTTCTATTTTATTCCCATGTAACAAGGATTACACATGAAGCTTCTTCCTCTCCTTCTTCTTTGAGTATATCAGAGACATATCAAATAGTTTCCCAATCCACAGTTCTGACATACATAGTACTTATTTCAATTCTAGAAGAATTAATAGTCATTTGAGTTAAATATACAAGTGTTTTTGTGAAGTATGTAAGCATCAACTATATGCTCTTGTAGACTTTTCTACTATGTGCTCAGTTCACTAAGTACACTTTGTAACTCTAAAACTCGGGCCTTAGTACTCAAGTATTAGCTGAGTACAGTATTGAGTACTGTATCATGCATTACCAATATAAGTCTTTGTGGGGATGTCTGCAGAGATAGATTGTGCCCATTACATGATGTTGTCATTCACTGATTCTTCCATAAAAGCAATGCATATGTATTGGTTGAGCCATACTGGAGGCCATAACAGGGAGGCTGGAGTTAACAGTCCATGGATGGTGAGCATTACCTAAAGAGTCACTTAAAAATCCATGAAAAAATGGTTCTTGTATGTTACTCCCTGAGATAGTGACCCCTAATTTTCATCACTATCAGTTCTTTTCTTCCAGGGCAACTTGCAGTCTTATAGGGCTACATGCTAGTTCTGGCGAATGCACTGAGCATAAACTAACTAACATGTATTAATTCTAAAGCAAAACCCACCTGAGATGTGTTAGACCTTGCACTTGGTACCAGGGATACATAGGTGAATAGCTCTAAGCTGAAGGAACACTTGCATTAGACTCACCGGAAATGCTGCTAAAAAATAAAAAAAATTCCTGGAACCTAATTCAGACTTACTAGAATAGAACAGTCTTGGCAAATAAGTCTTGGACACCCTCATATTTGGGACTAATATAATGGTAAATAGGGCACATAGATTATTTTCATTTATGCCTCTGGATTTAAAGACAGAGTTCTATACCTGTCCTATGAGAATTATGAGATACCCACTGGAGTTCTGCTTAACAGACTAGATAATAATGATACCATGAAGACATGTGTCCTGGGCAGGACTACTGCAATGGCCATACAAAGACAGCTCTGTTTAAAACACAAGTCAGACTGCCATTTCTCAAATAAATGGAAGAACTGAATAGCTTTTCATTGTCATGGACCTGTGCTAATTTATATTTAAAGAAACAATGATTTTTAAGTTACTATAAATTTCTAATCTTAATTTAAAACTAATTTATCCATTTTACACTACACCAATAATGGGGTTGTGATACAGTGGCTAAAAGGGAAATAATACATATTTTCAAGGAACTTTCCTGAATCTGGATTTGGATGTGAAAACAGAAACCACTAATTCTTAAACATCCATGTGCTAAAAGGAATTGAAACAGAAGGAAATCTTACTTTTCCAGCAGGCACATTTAAACTCTGACACATGCTAGGGAGATGCTCTCGTCCATGTTTTTCCCAAAATTATTATGAACTTTCAACATATTCATGCCTTTGTTCTAGTATCAGTACAAATAGAATGCACTATGCAGATCAATAAATAATTATCATATTCAGAATTTATATGTACCATTCCCATTACTTAGCTGTCTGCGGTCTGTCAACTGCATTTGGGCAGAATTGAGATTTGAGTGAACATAATTGTAAATGGCTTGTCATGACCTATATAGGGTTTTATGAGATGGGAAAGTAGGGAAGCTCTCTTTTTACCATCCTGATGACAGCAGAAACTGGAGTTATCTGGAAGGTAAACAAAAATTTAGCTCTACGGTCTCGATTTCCAGGCCCACTGTATATTGATTTTCTGTCAAGAAGATGTACAGCTCTTGGAAACACGCTGCCTATATTCTTATTTATTTATATATTTATTTACTCATTCATTCATTTTGTGGTGGGGTTGCTGTGACTGCCAAATAAAATAAGCTTCTGGAGAAGTAGAATATATCAAAGCCTTTAAAATGTGCACCCAATATGGGAAAACACTCCTTTAGGAATGAGGTAAAACTCATTATGGGGGGTAGATGGTTTCTATCTACTGTGAACTTTGTGTGGAGATTAATATGTATACCAATAACTCACTTTTAAAAAATGAAGGTTTTGGAATGAATCAGGATTGCACTGTGGATAAGACACACGGTCCAATGGAAATGGAGCAAGAAATCATGGACTGCTATCTAAATTTCATTCGATCTCCTTCTTTACACCATTTTTTTTTTCTCCAGATTAAAGAGAAGGTGGGAGGTTGTCACATCTCTAACTTCCAACAGACAGCTAAAAAAGTGCAACAACAGTAAGATAGTGATTTATTTCAGGAGCTCTAAACATTGCAGATTTGTGGTGCATATTAACACAGTAAAGGCTCTGAAAAGTCCTGTGGGGATGGCACATGTTTCCTCTGTTTATTTGACTATTTCTTATGCCACCTATTAACTTCCCATAGAATATATGGAAAAGGGCCTGATTAGCTCTCCAGGCTCCTCTTTACTGTTCTGTTTCTTAAAATATAGGGCACAGACACACATCACTCAATCCTCACAGCTTTTACATATGCTGTTCTTTTTTTTTTTTTTAAGATTTTATTTATTTATTCGAGAGAGAGACAGTGAGAGAGAGCATGAGCGAGGAGAAGGTCAGAGGGAGAAGCAGACTCCCCATGGAGCTGGGAGCCCGATGCGGGACTCGATCCCAGGACTCCGAGATCATGACCTGAGCCGGAGGCAGTCGTCCAACCAACTGAGCCACCCAGGCGTCCCCATATGCTGTTCTTTTCAGCGAGATTTCATTTTGTTTTGCTTGCTCCCCTCTTATCCTGCTATCCCAGCTTTAATGGGTTAAACCTTACCTGCAGTCTAGGTCATAGCTTGGCTGTCACTTTGCCTAGGAAGATTTCCCTAACACCCCAATTATGCACACCTGTGCTCTGTTTCTCTACTTAATCCAGCACTTCTGTCATAGCGACAATCACCTTATATTGTAATTGTATGTTTAATGATCTCACTTCGCTGTTGGGAGGATAAGCTCCATAGACGTGTATGCTCTGTTGTCTTATTCAATATTTTAACTCCAGCATCTCATATGGTTCTTGGCACCTCATAAGCACTAAATAGATATTTATTATATGGAAATGAATATTTTTAACCACAGGTTTAGAGAAATGCTCTTGAGGCTGTTAGACCACAAGAGCCACAGGTTCTCAGTAAATTATTGTGCTTTTAAACTAAATGAGTTACATTAGATCATATAAATTACTTCATTTTACTTTATGTTTTTGCTTTATTATTGAATTTTATTTTATTTTATTTTATTTTACTTTTGTACCTATCTTGAGATCACAGTATTGTTTACCAGCAAAAGCCAAAGTTTTCCAGACTTTGGGAGCCCCAACACCCTGTTCTACTTGGTGTCATTCCATGATATGCTCATCTCTCCCTAAAAATACCACATGGTGTTTGTTTCTCATTTACATTTAAACACACTTATATGGACATGCTTATGCAATGTAGCTATCATAACTCAATTAATTGATGTTTCTTTTTGGTTTTTTGTTTGGTTTGTTTGTTTTTTATAAAGAACTCCTCAAACTCAACAGTCAAAAAACAGAAAATCACGTCAAAAAATGGGCAGAAGATATGAACAGACACTTCTCCAAAGAAGACATACAAATGGCCAACAGACACATGAAAAGATGTTCATCATCACTAGCCATCAGGGAGATTCAAATCAAAACCACATTGAGATTCCACCTTACACCAGTTAGAATGCCCAAAATTAGCAAGACAGTAAACAACAAGTTTGGAGAGGATGTGGAGAAAGGGGAACCCTCTTACACTGTTGGTGGGAATGCAAGTTGGTGCAGCCACTTTGGAAAACAGTGTGGAGATTCCTTAAGAAATTAAAAATAGAGCTTCTCCATGACCCTGCAATTGCACTACTTCGGTATTCACCCCAAAGATACTGATGTAGTGAAAAGAGGGGCCTTCTGTATCCCAGTGTTCATTGCAGCAATGGCCACGGTCGCCAAACTGTGGAAAGAACCAAGATGCCCTTCAATGGACAAATGGATAAAGAAGATGTGGTTCATATATACAATGGAGTATTATGCCTCTATCAGAAAAGATGAATACCCAACTTTTGCATCAACATGGATGGGACTGAAAGAGATTATGCTGAGTGAAATAAGTCAAGCAGAGAGAGTCAAGTATCATGGTTTCACTTACTTATGGAGCATAAGGAATAACACGGAGGACATTGGGAGATGGAGAGAAGTGAGTTGGGGGAAATTAGAGGGGGAGATGAACCAGGAGAGACTATGGACTCTGAGAGACAAACCGAGGGTTTTTTTGGGGGGGGATGGGTGAACATGGTGGTGATTATGGAGGGCACATATTGCATGGAGCACTGGGTGTGGTGCATAAACAATGAATGCTGGAACACTGAAAAGAAATAAAATAAAATAAAGTGGAAAAAAATAACTGATGTTTCTTAGATGTTTTAATGGCACTGCTGTGAAGTGGGATCACAGCTGACGTTCTGACCAGTCTTTGCTTTTAGAATAGTTTAGTAATTCTGGCATCCTTGAACAGTCTGTCACCCTGCTTCAGTTTCTCTGGACAATTTTTAATACTAAACCTCTGTGATGGCTAATTTTATGTGTCACATTGATGGGGCTAAGAGATACCCAGAGAGATGGCAAAACATTATTTCTAGTTTTGACTGTGAAAGTGTTTCTAGAAGAGATTAGCATTTGCATGGGTAGACTGAGTTAAGAGGATCACCCTCCCCAGTGTGGGTGGGAATTATCCAATCCCTTGAGGGCCTGAATAGAACAGAAAGGTAGAGGGAAGAATTTGCTCTCCCTATTAGAGTTGGGACATCAATCTTCTTCTGTCCTCTGACAGGCTCTCTTGATTCTTGGGTCTTCTGACTCAGTGCGAATTACACCATTGGGTCCCAGGTTATCAGTCCTTTGGGGGTTTGGAGTAAAACTACATCACCAGGTATCCTGGGCCTCCAGCTTACAGATGGCAAACTGCAGGACTTTTCAGTCTCCATAATCATATGAGCAATATTTCATCCAAATCCTTTTGCTTTCTCTTTC
Organism: Enhydra lutris kenyoni; assembly: GCF_002288905.1. Taxonomy (NCBI): domain Eukaryota; kingdom Metazoa; phylum Chordata; class Mammalia; order Carnivora; family Mustelidae; genus Enhydra; species Enhydra lutris. Next base: position 11,721,716 of record NW_019154091.1, on the reverse strand, counting down.
TTTATTTCTCTCTCCCTCTCTCCCACTCTCCTCCCACCCATTGGTTCTGTTTCTATGGAGAACACTGACTAATACATCCTCCCTATAAATAAACTTATTCAACGAAAAAGTATTTTGACCTATCATGGTGTTAGGGGTTATACCTATAGGGTAAAGAAGGATTAAGTCTGAGAATTATGGATATAGATACAATGAAAAAAAAAAAAAAGAAAGAAAAGCTATAGCTCTAAGCGAAAATGGCATGGATGAGAAGAAAGTTTACATTTACCATCAAGCGTTCTTAGATTGCACTTATAAAACAATACCTGTCCTTCAGTAAGGAACAAAGTAGAGCATGTGTTTGGGAGTCAGTAGAAACTTTCTATCTTTGGAGCTGTCTCTTCAATGCTTTCCAGTGTTCATAACTATATGTTTGCCTCGCATAGTGAGAGGCATTTTCTAGAATATTTTTGTATGATTTAAAAAGGAAAAAAAAAAATAAGAAGGATATGCCACTTACTTGGGCTATTCAAAGGCTCTATCTCATGACTGGATCGTGAAAAACAAAATGACTTAAAAAAAAAACAAAATAAAATAATAACAACACAACAACAAAAGAGAATTTAAAATAACTATAAGGTACAATTCAGAAAAAAATGACTAAAACAAAATTGAAAGTAAAATACATTAAATTATTCAGAGTGGCTACCTATGATAAGTCATTTCTTCCTCCTACTATTATGAACTATCAAAATTTTATATAGTGGAAGGACTAAAAGATTTTTAAAAAGTTTATTTTAGTCATTTTCAATTATGAAATGTAAATGTACACCTTATAATTGTACACAATATTTATAAATATGTGTGTGTGTGTGTGTGTGTGTGTGTGTGTGTATACTGTGTCTTTTAAAAAATCAGGATGAATTGTTCCGATTAAATACAGACTGTCACACACAATGGGAGGCCTTACCTCTGCACTAACCCTGGAAGCTGTTCCTTCACACGAAAGACTATTAAAGAGTCTACCAATGCCAGCATAAAGGTCCTAACAGCATCTTATAACTGTTGCCCATCCCCCATTCCCTCATCCTGTCCCTACTCACTCATACACACTCTGCACCTTATTATATCATCAAAACCTCCCTCTCTCAATTATCCTCTCCAGCATCTCTGAAGCCTTGCCCATAAAACTACCTTGCTCATCTTTGGAACCACTCTCTCAGCACATGTAAACACACTCAGAAACATATAATTCTCAGCCACCATCATAAAGCACACTGCTGTTGGCAGCAGCACATCTGTGCACGTATGTTGTATCCTCTCCCCAGAAAGCAACCCGTTCATTTAGACTCCATAATAATGAAGAATGATTTACCCGGCTTATTCCCAATATTCATATTTTATTTATTATCGTAATTAGCTCAATGCATATCAGAAAGACAGAGGGCCATTTGTATTTTTTGTGGGTAGGTTTCTGTTTTTCCCCTTTATCTTTCAGTGCCCCATTAAGAAACTTAGTAAAAAATAAGAGGAGGGCTCAGTGCAAAGTGGAATTCCTGTTCTACCCCTGCAACTCTTCTGTAAACCTAAAATTATTCCAAAATGAAATGTGTTGAAAAATAAGAGAAGGAGGAAGAGGAGAACCAGTAGCAAGTATATGAGGAAGGAACGAGCAAGGGAGAAGGTGAAGAAAAAAACAGAGTGTGTAGTTTCAAGGACCAAGAGACATGGGGCCTTCATATATTAACGGTATAATCATTACGCCCGCATTTGTGTGTGTCTGCTGATTTGTGGCAATCAGTTTTTAGTATTGAGCTATAGTGTTAATTAGGGCTTATGCACCTCCAAGTCAATTAAATTTGGTTTATTAATGCATAATTCAATATTGTTATGTATAGCAGAACACTTAAAAGGATTTTAAAATTCTATCTTCTGATGTGGCCTGAAATATTACAAGGAAACACCCACTGTCAAGTGAGTGAAAATGAATAATTATGGGAGCCCTAAAACCCCACAGTTGAGCAGACAAGACAGCTGCTATTATTAAGCACTCCAAATTGAAAGTATGGATTCTATCATTATAAGAACAAAGCCAGTGCTGGCATAATTACGGAAACGCTATAGCTTCCATTTTTGCTAATGTTTTTAGTAGAATGTTTAAAGCCACAAAAGGTTAAGATAGAGAGCTCAATTTTTGTATCTTGTTACTCACTTAGATGAATGCATTTTCTACCAATTGTAGTCACAACAGAGCTTGCAATCCCTGCGACATCATGATAAGAAAGTGCCGATTTGGGCAAGAAATTAAATGATAATAAACATAGTGTAAGCTCAGTGGGGGTGATATTGTTTAACGTCAGTGGTGATGGAAACTACCTTTTGGATGACTGAAGCTTTGTTGGCCTCGTCTGTTTATATTAATTTCTCCTTTTCAAAGGCCATTATCTTAAATTGCATGTTATATAACTTGTGCCGCCTCACTCCAGCCCGCAGCACTGCTTCTTTAAGCAACTTGATGATGCATATTGTACAAAAAAAGTCTTTCCTAGGCTCAGCATCCAAGGAGATTACAATCTTGAGACTGTGATAGGAATGGATTAAACTTTGCACAATTTTCCTTTTGCCACGTGAATTGAATCCTGTTGTGCTATTTTCTATTCTCCTTTCAATCTTTGTCACAGAAATGATCTATGGAAGCGTTAGCAATGCTTAAGTAACCCCGGCCTGGCTCTAACTCAGTCAGGATCTTACAGTTTGACTGGCTCTGGATTTTCCTTCCCTGAGAAAACAAAGCAAGAAGATGGGGACAAACCCTCCGCACAGATGATAGTACATGGGAAAGGTCATTGTCCTTTGGCTCAGGCAGGCTTAACGAGGACAATCAATGAATGATCTTCATGTTGATCTCATACCAGAAAAACAAAAACAAAAACAAAAACAAAACAAAAAAACCCTGAAACGGAAGGGGAAATGTCGCCACATAAATCCAATCCTGTGACAGCAGTAGCACCCCTCTGCAAAAGGGAGGCTGAAACCATACAAAGGTCCTTCGTTCTCAGCACAGCTTCAGGTTTTCAGATTCCAGTCGCAGACTCTTCCTCAGAAGTCACTTTCCACAGTTTCATGCACTACCACTCCTACTTCTAAGGTTAAGATGGAGTCACTCAAATGTCAATGGTGTCCACAGATTTTTTATATTGCCTTGAACTGACCCACAGACACAGACAAAACAAAACCATGTATATTAAGAAGGAGAATAAAAAAATTCCTTCCTCAGAACTTGATTTTGTTTTGATCTCGAGAGTGTCTTTGATGTGGTGCAAAGCTGCTATATGCAATGCACGGTCTCCGGGACTTTGGTTACATGCAAATTAAACTCATTTGGTGGAAGTTCAAACATAAAATATTTTTGCTATTTATTTTTGTGTCAACTTCATAAAATTCCATGACCACCAATAAGTAAATAATTTCTCCAAAAAGAATCCATAAAATTCACCACTTAAGGCATGCAGTGATAAAGAATGCTACACTCTAAGTTAGCTGCCACCTAAAGTTGTTCATCTTTTATTATATGAACCTAGGTGAATTGCTTTCTCTGATCTCCAACTTGTCTTAGCATTATTCATTTGCAGGCACATGTTTTTCAACCCCCATATAGTTTCCAAATAGCTCCCTAGAACGTGGGATTATGGATCAGGAAACCAAGGCTATAGGTGATAAAATTTTGGATGGGTGAGAAATTTTTACCACATGATCATAGATTTGGTCTGTCCCCCTTTCTCAGGACTAACTCAGAAATGGTCCTGCTAGTCTTTAGTTCTATAACAAATCACTAGAGGGGTGGCTAAATCTTTCTGAAAAGATATTTACCAACAAAGAAACCACCCTTATATCCACCCTACCCTGTTTCACACTTATGTGCTGTGTGGATACAAAAAATCTTAAATAGACACAGGTTATACAGTCATATGGTACACCAACCAGAGTGGTCACAAACTGCCCTAAAGGGTATTGTATTCAAACCATATCCTTTTTATCCTCCAGGATTTTGTCTAAAAATAAAACTTGATGCAACTGAGGAGCCAACCAATAATATTAATATTTACTGAGGGCTAGAAAAAGAGGGATATCCACTCACTTCTTTTATTCAACATAGTACTGGAAGTCCCCGCCACAGTAATGAGACAAAGAAAAAATAGGCATCCAAATCAGCAAGGATGTAAAACTCACTATTTACAGATGACATGATACTATATATTAAAAAACCCAAAAGACTCCATCAAGAAACTGCTAGAACTGATAAACTGATATCCTGCCATTAAGTCACAGGATATGAAATCAAGGTATAGAAATCTGTTACATTTCTATACACCAATAATAAAGCATTAGAAAGAGCAATTAAGGAATCGATCCCATCTGCAATTGTACCAAAAACAATCAGATATTTAGGAATAAACCTAATCAAACAGGTGAAAGACCTGTACTCTGAAAACTACAGAACACTTATGAAAGATAGTCTCAACAAAACTGAACAGCAACATGAAAAAAATGAAAATGGACCACTTTCTTACACCATATACAAAAATAAATTCAAAATGGATGAAAGACATAAATGTGAGACCTGAAACCATAAAAATCCTAGAAGGGAATACAGGCAGTAACTGCTTTGACATTGACTGAAGCAACTTCTTTCTAGATATGTTTCCTGAGGCAAAGGAAACAAAAGCAAAAATAAACTATTTGAACTACATCAAAATAAAATGTTTCTGCACAGTCAAGGAAACCATTAACAAAACTAAAAGGCAACCTATGGAATGGGAGAAGATACTTGCAAATGACATATCTGAAAAAGGGCTAGTATGCAAAATATATAAAGAACTTATAAAAGTCAACACTCACAATATGAATAATCCAATCAAAAATGGGCAAAGGCTTAAGTAGGCATCTTTCCAAAGAAGACATACAGATGGCCAAGAGAAACATGAAAAGATACTCAACATCACTTATCATCAGGAAAATGCAAATCAAAACTACAATGAGCTATCACCTCACATCTGTAAGAATGGCTGAAATCAACAACACAAGAAATAACAAATGTTGGTGAAGATGTAGAGAAAGGGAACACTCTTGCCCGATTGGTGTGAATACAAACTCGTGCAGCCACTCAGTATGGGGGTTCCCACAAAGAGTTAAAACTAGAATTATCCTATGATCTAATCACACTATTTGGTATTTGCCCAAAAAATTAAAAAAAAAAAAACTAATTCAAAGGGAAATGTGCACCCTGTTGTTTATAGGAACATCATCCACAATAGCCAAATTATAGAAACAACCCAAGTATCCATCCACTGATGAATGGATAAAGAAGATATGATGCATGATAAAATATAACTCAGTGTGTATATATATGAAATACATATACATTTAAATATTACTCAGTGTGTGTGTAATATACATATTATACACAATGGAATATTAGTTATAAAAAAGAATAAAATCTTGCCATTTACAACTACATAGATAGAGCTAGGGAGTATTATGCTAAGCAAAATAAGTCAGAGAAAGACAAGTACTATATTTCAGTCATATGTGGAATTTAAGAAACAAAACAAATGAGCAAAAGAAAAAACAGAGCGATGGAGAAGCAAACCAAAAACAGAATCTAACTATAGAGAACAATCTGATGGTTACCAGAGCGGAAGGGGCTGGCGGGATGGGTGAAACAGGAGATGAAGATTAAAGAGTGTACTTGTTGTGATGATCACTGGGTGTTGCAAGGACTTGTTGAATCACTGCATTGTACACACAGAACTAATATTACACTGTCTGTTAACTAACTGGAATTTTAAAACTTTAAAAAAAAATGTGTTTACTGAGTTCTTATCTTGTAGTAGTCATTAACTAGGCACTTTACATATGTATCTCCTCACAGTTCTACGACATTTACACAGGAGTTACTACTATTGCATCATTTTACACAAAAACAAACAAACAACTAAAGCTCAAACTACATAATAATTTACCCATATTAGAACAGCTAGGAAGCAGTCAAGGTAGGTCCAAAATTAAGTAATAATTTTACTGCCTCTCTACACTACACTTGCTCTTTATATTGGATTATCTACTGACTAACAGGAAGAGTTGCCCAGGGCCTGTTAAAACTTCAGTTGACTTTAACCAAACTTTCAGTTAAAAAATTGTATTGTTGAAAGGATAAGGAGGCTACATAATTGAAGTTGGTCATTTTTTGTGTATTCCAGGCACTAAGATATCCCATGTGCTGCCACAAGAAAATAAACAGTTATAAATATAGGTAAAGATATGGATATAAACACAGACATTAGTTCAACTACCTAAACTAGAAGACAGGAAATTGTTTTTTTGCAATCATAACCAAATAAGAGTCTGAAAGCAGTCTTAATTTCAACGTGCGTCTTTCAACCTTACAGTTAGAACTGCTCATTATGCTCCATTATGTCAGGTTATAATGCAAAGCAACTGCTTGGACACCTGGAACAAGTCTCTTTTTACGAATCTTTTGATTCTACATTCCATCAGGATTATTTTTCTGTGTGTATGGACTGGTCTGGTGCTCTTACCATCAGGGTTCTCTGGAAACAGGACTAGGTCAATGCATGGAAACTCTCCTTAGACACCAATGTTTCCACTTAAGAGTTCTTGCTCTTTAAAAATCCCTATAACTTGGGGCACCTGGCTGGCTCAGTTGGTGGAGCATGCAACTCTTATATTGGATATATTAGGGTTGTGAGTTCGAGCCCCATTTTGGGTGTAGATTACAGAAATTATTTTACTAAAAATAAAATTAAAAAAAAAAAAACTTCTATAACTTGTAATGGTACATCAAGACTTGTGTAATCTCCCAAAGTCTTGCAATAGAGTTTAGCCATTTCCTAAACTAACAATATTTGGTGGTGCCTGGGTGGCTCAGTGTGTTAAAGCCTCTGCCTTCGGCTCAGGTCATGATCCCAGGATCCTGGGATCAAGCCCCGCATCCAGAGCCCCACTGAGCAGAGAGCCTGCTTCCTCCTCTCTCTCTGCCTGTCTCTGCCTACTTGAGGTCTCTGTCAAATAAATAAATAAAATCTTTAAAAAAGATCTTTAAAAAAAAAACAAAAACAGTATTTGTATTACGTTGCTCCTGTGCCTGAAACCACTTGTCAATTGTTCAGATAAAAAATAACAAATAAGTAACTTTTTAGAAATAATGTCTTTGTATTTTGGAAAGCTGGGAATAACTAAATTTAAAAACAAAAGGTGATATGATACTAATAAACAACAGAAAGGACTATTGACAAATGATTTTATTATAAACTAAACTGATGTCAGTTGGAATTATGGTTTAATTTCCTTTCAGAAATGGGAAAGGTAATGATTAGCAACAAGAGTAGTACTGGCTATTTGTAGTAGTACTGGGAATTTCAGAATTTTTTGGAGGGCATTTTTGGGTTATATCAAGTATGAATGTGGTAAGGCATTTAGTGAGTAAAAATAATAAATGCTAAGTGTTCTGTAAATGCGCAGAGTTGTCCCATTCAACTTTTAAATATCTTCCCAGAGTTTCAGGTACAGGTATCACATGGAATCATTTATGTTCTACTCTGCTCATGCACATTATTTTAATAATATTACTTCCCTTATGTTTCTTAAAATTTTCAAAGTTAGGATATTACATTGATTTAAAAAATTACCTTGTTGGTAGTTTTGTCATCTATTAATTTCATTCCAGAAAGGTAAAGAGTATATTACCAAATATTCATTATAAAACGTTTTTTGTTTTTTTTTTTAACCTAATAAAGCTGAGAGCTACAGAGTAAAAAATGAAGAAGGCATTAGGGTAGAAAAGCATTAAGACTGAATCTTAGAAGCACCTAAACTAGAAAGTGTCCAAAAAGTGTCCTGATGGCAACTAACGAGGTGTGAAATCTCCTGATACAAAGTTGGGGTGCCCAGGTTTGTTTTAATAGTCTGACCTTCTCAGCTCTCTCAGTGAACCAAGGAAGCAAAAGTTGATTTCAGTGATATTTTCGATAGTTTCTAGGAGTACCATTTCAAACTGTTCAGGGAAAATCTTCTCAAAGATATTTGCTATGCCAGGCTTTTGTTGTATGTTGTTGGTGATAATGGTGACTTTATATCCACTTCAGTCTCTGGAGAATTATTCATGACATTTCCAAATGGAATTCTTTAAAATTAAAGTGATGTGTCAGAAAATCAGTCTAGAAATCCTAGTATTAACAGCTCAAACTTTGACATATTTACATTCCTTTGTATTTTAGCCCATCTGGGCTATATGCCTGAAGTCTTGCCCCAAAATGTGACCTTTTGAATAAGCTTTAAATACTCAGTGGGCCAGTTAAAACACATGCTCATGAGCATCAAAGAACTCTCTTTTTAAAGAATGATCAGGATGAAGGCAAAGGTAACCATTCCTAATGGGATTCTGTCCATCTTCTTAATAATTCAATCACTGCATAATTATAAAGCCTAAAATATACTCACCTCTGTATTCCTTTTATTTATTAAACAAACACTGACATCTAACTGTATAATACAGAATTATCTCCAAAGAACATCTTTTCTTGGTTCTTTTTTCTCTGAAGCTAAAGGATGATTCATGCAGATAAGGTGTAACTCAAGAGAAAGCATCTTATTAATTAAAATCCTATATTGAACAACATAAGAAGACTGTTTCTAACCAAAAGCTTAACAGTGATTCTTCTATAAACAAATATATATGAACATATAAAGTGTCCAATAACTTGTTTCTTGAATGAATGAGTATAGTAATTAATGAATGAATACATCTATGGAGTATTTGTAAGGACTAATTAAAATTCCATTTTGGAAATATGCTAAGCTAAAACAAAGAATGTTCGTAATATACTTTTTCATATAGAGAGATCATAAAAAGAATATAGTTAATCATATTGGAGTAAATAATTATAAAATTTTAAACATATCTGGTGCTTTCTATGTGTGTCTGATACTGTTTTCAGATTTTTATATACAAACTCACTTCATTCTTACCACAAATCTATGAAGTGCTGTATGCCATTTTACAGACTAAGAATCTTGTTAAGGGACTTTCCCTAGAATACATATGACTTTGGGATGCATTAAAATAAAAATGTCACTGCTTGAGCTACTGAGTAAGAAGATCGGGTGTACTGGTGAAAGTTCTATATTATAGACTTGCGGAGTTAAGACTTTTGCAGTAAGTACTAGAAACATGAATTAACTTGAGCAAAAACAAAAATAGGCCGTGTTTCTCTTGGACTGTCTTATAGACCCGAGGGCAGGATGATGGCCAGACATATGAAAGGACCAGAATCAAGAATAGAAAAACTGCCAGAAGCATCACAGGATTTTTCCTGTTTCTCAAATTTCCCTTAAAGCTTGGCTGTGATCTTCCTCTTTTTCTCTCTGCTCCCCAGTTCACATGACCATTGATGGCTTCCTACCCAATTTGTTACAATTCTTACACAAAAAGCAATTAAAATTCCTTCGGTTCAAATTTCAAATTCCTGGAGAAGAAGCTTTAACTGTCCAGATTGAGTCACGTGATAACTCCTGCTCCAAACGACAGTGTACTGTTGTGTGATTTTGTCCACCTTGTACTGCAGCCATCTCCTGCATGATTGTATGGCTCGCAGAACCAAGGTGGCTGCTGGAAGCCCTTTTGTGACCATGTGCAGTGATAAACTTGCAGGATTTCAAGTAGAAACCTTGGTAAGCACCTATTTCAAGAATCATACCCTTGGGGCGCCTGGGTGGCTCAGTGGGTTAAGCCGCTGCCTTCGGCTCAGGTCATGATCTCAGAGTCCTGGGATCGAGCCCCACATCGGGCTCTCTGCTCGGCAGGGAGCGTGCTTCCTCCTCTCTCTCTGCCTGCCTCTCTCCCTACTTGTGATCTCTCTGTCAAATAAATAAATAAAATCTTTAAAAAAAAAAAAAAAGAATCATACCCTTAAGATGTCAAATATTCAAGACAGGGTCTTGCTAATTGCTCTTGATAGGCTCTCCTATGTTGGCCTCTAGTGTTGTAATATAATTTTAGTGTGCTGGGCCATCAGGTTTTCTGATCAGAAACTACACTTGAGGGGCGTCTGGGTGATTCAGTCAGTTAAGTGTCTGCCTTTGGCTCAGGTCATGATCCCAGGGTCCTGGTACCAAGACCCATGTCAGGCTCCCTGCTTAGCAGGGAGCCTTCTTCTCTCTCTCCCTCTGCTCTCAACACATACTCTCCCTTGCTCTCTCTCTCACAAATAAATAAAATCTTAATTTCTTTTTAATTAAAAAAAAATACACTTGATCCGGTTATCTATAGATAGCATTTCATGTTCTAGGGAATTAACATTAGGTCATAGAAGCAGCTTCAAAAATTAAAATAAAATAAAATATAATATCAAGTCAAATCTTATCCCCATTTAATACAATGACAAAGAGGCCTGAATCAAGAATCATGACTGATTCTGGATGTAAGCCTTCTCAGGACACTAAGTTATAGACCAACTGCTTGATTTAAAAAAAATAGGCACAATTACATCAGATAACCATTAGTAGGTGCATTGTCCTTTCTCAAAGAAAAGGACATTTTTATCTAAAGAAGTAGGGCAAACCTCTCCTGGACAAGGGAGAAGTATCCACTAAGTAATGCAGTATAAACACTGAGAGTTCTTATTCTTCTCCCTTTTCATGCAGTCGGCCTTCTCTGAGTAACAACTGCTTTAGTTACATCCCAGACCTAACGATGCCATTGTGATCCTATTGGAGCATTCCCCCAGGCTTCTTCAATAGAATACTTGCAAATATCTTTTGACATATATCATTTTTCAGAGGGATGCTTTCATCTTTTTATTCTGATTTTTATTAGTTTTCCATCAGAGAGTGAACTTTCATGTATGTGTGTGTTACAAGAAATACAGCTTGATTACTATCAAGAACACTCTGTAACTGAAGACCTAAGTAAGAGGTATAGTCAAGAATCAGGAAGTAGATAGGATCAGAACCAAAGTGTGGCTATAAGAATAAATGGAGCTGGTCCAGGAAGACTGCCACAAATATTGCTAGTATAAAAATCATCTAATAGGCAAACTAGTATGTCTGCTTATGTCAAGCTGGATAAAAATACAAGATCAAGATGTGCCTAGGCAAATACAGCATAGTACAGGATGGCCAAGAACCCATCAGCTGAAATTACAGGGAAGCAATCGTATACAACCTGACAAAAGAGTTGTGTTTGGTTGTATGGATGGTGTACTGTACGGGTCTAAAGGGCACTTTACATGTTAGTCATCATATATTTGTATATTTATGGCAGATAATAAGAGCGTATCTTGAGGAGGGAGTGTCTTTTTCAAATTCACATAAAGTTGATATACAGGCTACAGTGTGGTACCAATTACCATTTTTGTACAGGTAGAATGCAAATGCTACTAAAGACTGTAAAGGAAAGCAGTTATCTTAACCTCCGGGCAATGTTAACAACTCCACTTTTCAAGAATGGACAATATATTATGTGCTAGGCATGAAACTGGACATTTCATCTTTTGTCTCTCATCAGCGCAAACCACCAAGTTACCTACCTAACTATAGTAGCCAGCACTTGATGGCTTACAATTTCGGTTAAATAGATACTGAAACTACAATCTGATTCACAATAGCTAAAATTTCTACTCTCATAATTAAAAAATAAATTTCTGTCTTAGAATTTTATTGAAAATTCTAAAGAAACCCCCTCCAATTTTTTCCTCCCCGCCCCCCTCCTTGAGGTAAATTGTGAATTTTTAGAACTTCTTTGAATCACCTTACAATACATGATTTGTGTGGTAGAGCGACCAAAGAAAGGAAGAGATCCCAAGAAAGTAAGCTTTAGTAATTGAACTTGAGATGTTGAGGAAAGAAGGCAGAGGATGCCTCTATTAACAGTGCTTGAACAGTGTGGTTTCTATCGCCCCTGTTGTGGGATTGACTAACCAACAGTTTATTTTATAATTTGAAAGCCAAACTAAAGGTGAAAGAAAACTCCTCTATCTTGCCAATAATTCCAGGCTTGGAGATGCACATATTCCCATGGGAGGCACGCAGCAGGTGTGAGAGCATGGAGCTATTGCTGTTGGCTGTTGATTACTCTCTGTGTAATCTGAAAAGCCTTCTATTCCCACAGCTTTATGTAATATATCAACAGTAATAGATTCATAATCATTATCCAGCCTACTGGAGGTTTGGCCACTGCGACAGATGTCTTCTCAATTTCACGTTGTGAGCTCTCATTTATTACCCCTCCCTCTGAAAAATATCTTACATAAAAATCTAGCATTAATGTATCTGATGTGATGTTTACATTCGCCAGTGACATTAGTTATCAATTTCTAATTTCCAATGGATAGTTAATTACCTATAATGAGCCAAAGACACCGGCACCGATTCGGCATACTTTACCCTCACTAGAGTTTATGGTAAAGATTACTAGATGATGAACAATTAAACTGTGAATTATGTTTGCGTTTTTAATATTTGGAATGATCCATATTTTGGCTGAATATTTAAAGGCATTATTTTCTTTTAGACTCTCAGAGATCTGTCCTTGATTACTTTGTGTGTCTTAGATTTTTATCTTAGAGATATTCCATCACTGTGGAAATGTAGAGAAATCCTCAAACATCTCCACCAGGTCCAGCAGTAACCCCAAGACAGAAAATGTTGTCTGTACCACCAAAATTAGCATCTCTTTGGAAGGGAAACTGCATGCATTCTCACCACATTCTATTTTTTCTTTCTCATCTCTGACCCAGTGGACTTCTACTGAATATATGAGAAAGGAACAAATACATTTCCCTCTATTCACTGCTTAGTTTCTTAACAAACTCTTGAGTTTAAGACACACATGTTTATTTTTTTAAAGATTTAAGTATTTATTTGAGAGAGAGAGAAAGAGAGAAAGAGAGAGTTGGAGCAGAAGGGCAAAGGGAGGAAAAAGTCTTAAACAGGCTCCACACAGAACACAGAGCTCAACACAGGACTTGGCTCAATCTGAGGACCCTGATATATCACAACCTGAGCCAAAACCAAGAACGGGGTGTCTAACAGACTATGCCACCCAGGTGCCCCAGGACCTACATATATTTACTTTAAATATTCATAAAACTAATTGGGCTTGAAAAAATACTTTCAGGGTTCTTATATTCCTTTTATTATTGTGATTCCTTTATCTTTGAACAAAAATTATTATTGTTATTGTTTTTAAGTATTTACTGTCTGGTTTATTTCATCTGATTGCTGCCTCTTTTTTACTGAATGTTTAAATATATTTTACTAATTACTTCTTTTAAATAATTTTGAGCATCTTAGAAACAGTCATAGAAAATAATAATAATGAGTTATAGCCCTTACAGAGAGAGTAAGAAAGCAAGTGCTAGCTCTACACAGAAAGCAAGTCTGCCACATATAAAATTCTTTTGGTCTTTTTAGTTTATCATTAGATCACCCAGAAAGCATAGGTTAAAAGCTTAAAAAAAAAATCTCTCTCCCTCAGTTGGGTTTGAATGCTTTTTGAAGAGCTTACAACATTTCTTCTCCATTTGCATGTTTTCTTATTGCTCTGACAGTAAGTGGGAGGCCAGCTGGAAAGAACTGTGAAAAATACATGCTTGGTATGGATGAGTCTGAGATTTCCATAAGCAGTTCCATTTTCTAGTATCTGAGATCAATTTCTTATAATGACATTGAATAAAAACCTGTTAATGCATCACTTGTAATCTCTAAAGCTGCCTATTCTATAAAGTTTGTCTCCCATTGACTTCCATGTACGCTTTACCTCATTAGGAAGAGTATTTAGTTGTATTAAAATTAATTTCCTGAGTGACATTAAGAAATATGCCTAAATATTAATATTGCCTTTTTGATTCTTCTAATCCATGAGCATAAAATATATTTCTGTTTGTTTGTGTCATCTTCAATTTCTTTCATTGGCATTTTATAGTTTTCAGAGTATAGGCAGTTCACCTCCTTGGTTAAGTTTATTCATAGGTATTTTATTATTTTTGGTACAATTGTAAATAGGATTGTTTACTTAGTTTCTCTTTCTGTTACTTCATCTTAGTGTATATAAATGCAATAGATTTCTGTATATTCATTTTGTATCCTGGGAATTTACTGAACTTATTTATCACTTTTTGTAGTTTTTTGATGGAGTCTTCAGGGTTTTGCTAGGATTTTGCTAAAATGTCCACAATACCTGAAACAATCTACAGATTTAATGAAACCTCTATCAAAATACTAACAACATTTTTCACAGAACTATTACAAATAATACTAAAATATATGGAACCACAAATCACCCTGAATAATCAAAGCAATCTTGAGAAAAAAGAACAAAGCTAGAGGTTATCACCATCCCAGATTTCAGATATAGTGAAAAACTATAGTATCAAAACACTATGGTACTGGCACAAAAAACTGACACATAGATCAGTGAAACAAAGAGTCCAAAAATAAACTCGTTTTTATATAGTCGATTAATCTATGACAAGGAGGGGAAAAATATACAATGGGGAAAAGACAGTCTCTTCAACAAATGGTGCTGAGAAAACCAAACAGATAATTACAAAAGAATGAAACTGGACCACTTTCTTACACCATACACAAAAATAAACTCAAAATGGATTAAAGACTTAAATGTGAAATGTGAAACCATAAAAATCCTAAAAGAAAACATAGGAAGTCAATTTCTTTGACATTAGGCATAGAAACATTTTTCCACATATGTATTCTGAGGGAAATGGAACAAAAGCAAAATTAACTAGGGGATTAATAAAAAGCTTTTGCACAGCAAAGGAAAACATCAACAAAAGAAATAGGCAACTTACTAAGTGGGAGAAGACATTTGCAAATGACATATCCAATAAGGGGTTGATATCCAAAATATATAAACAACTTAAACAACTCAACACCAAAAAACCCCAAATAATCCAATTTAAAAAAATAAGAAGATCAGAACAGATATTTATCCAAAGAAGAAATACAAATACGAAACAGACACATGAGAAGATACTCAACATCACTCATCATCAGGGAAATGCAAATCAAAACCACAATGAGATGTTACCTCACACCTGTGAGAATGGCTAAAACCAAAAGCTCAAGAAAAAACAAGTGTGGGTGAGGATGTGGAGAAAAAAGGAAATTTTGTGACTCTCAGTGGGAATGCAAACTGCTGCAGCCACTGTGGAAAACAGTATGGAGGTTCCTCAAAAAATTAAAAACAGAACTACCCTATAATCCAGTAATCCCTCTATGGGGCCTTTATCCAAAGAATACAAAAATACTAATTTGAAGGGATATATGCACCCCTGTGTTTATAGCAGCATTATTACAACAGCCAAATTATAGAAGCAACCCAAGTGCCCATAGGTAGATGGACGGATAAAGATGATGTTGTGTGTGTGTATGTATAAACATAGATGTATACATATATATATCTATGATAAATGTGTATATGTATGTGTGCATATATATACATGTATAAGCATAGATTTATACATATATACATATAATAAAGATGTGTATGTGTGTGTGTATGTGTGTGTGTGTGTGTGTGTTCCATTGTGCATAATGGAATGTACCATGGAATATTATTCAGCCATCAAAAAGAATGAAATCTTGCCATTTGCAACTACATGGATGGATCTAGAGAATCTAATGCTAAGCAAAATAAGCCAGACAGAGAAAGACAAGTACCATACGATTTCCCCTCATATGTGGAATTTAATAAACAAAACAAATGAACAAAGAAGAAAAGAGACAAACCAAAAAAAAAACCAAAACAACAACAACAACAAAAAAAACAAAACAAAAACAGATTTTAATTATTGAGAACAAATAGATGATTACCAAAGGAGAGGTGAGTGGGGAGATGACTGAAATAGGTGAAGGAGATTAGGAGTCCTTACTTTGGATGAGCACTGAGTAATATATGTAATTGTTGAATCACTATATAGTACCCCTGAAACTATATGACACTGTATGTTAACTATACTGGAATTAAAATAAAATTTTAAAAAATACACAAAACAAACTGGTAGTGGCCAGTGAAATGGGTGAGGCAGTAAGTTAAAAAGATAAGGGAGATTAAGAGTATACTTATCTTGATGAGCACTGAGTTATGGATAGAATTGTAGATCATTATATTGCACATCTAAAATTAGTATAACACTGTATGTTAATTATACTTCAATTTAAAACAGAGAGAAAGAAAAGATTATCTTTTCGTCTGTATCAAAGTTCTTGGGTCTTATTGGAAAGCCAGTGACACTTTTCTATTAGAAGAGCAGAGACATCCTAGGGATAGAGAGGATGCAGAAAAGCATTTTTTCATCAGCATATCAAAGTTCATTTGCTAGTGGTTAGGTCATGGGCTCTGGCAATAAAACCCCTTGGTTGCAAAAAATACTCTCGATTGCAACAGTGAGGATGCAAGCATGGGCAAGAAAGAACCATGTCCTGCCACAATTTGAGAGAGAATTAGAACTTCTCTAAGATCTTGTTTGACCCCGACATGTCACGATTCTATAATTACTTTCACCTACGCAGAGAAATGCAGCCTTGTTTCTGCTAAAGCCAGGACCCAATACAACGAAACATAGTTTGTCCAAAAATCAGTTGTTAAATAAGGGGTCAGTATTCCAGTGAATTTTAAGGAGACTTTTGGGTGATCTAAGAGTAGATTATGAAGGATTAGTGGTAAAAAGTAGAGAGTTGGAAAGGAAAATAAAGACAAAGAACAGGAAACTAAAATAAAATCTATGGCCTGAATAAACATAACCTACTCAAAAGTGCAAAGAACTCCCTTTGCTATATTTTAATGTGATGTCTGTTTTATATGCTTTAAGTATGCTGTCTGGCACTACTTGTTTTTCTCTAAATTGTACATCAGTGATTTTAAAAAAGGAAAGAAACCTCTTTAGTTTTTCCATTTTAGATTAAATAATTCGATGTAATGCTTCAAAAGTGAAATCTAATCTCACATGACCTCTAAGGTCTTTTTGATCTCTGCTCTTCAAGATGCTAGGAGTCTATGACATGCTAAACACGCAACCCAAATCTGCCATGACCAAGTCGATTTCAGATTTCCATTGTTACCAAGCTTGTGGACTAGATGGATATGGGCTTCGTAGAGTGGCTTATAATTTATCTGGTTGTCTTTCTGTGCTTAATCCATCTGTGGGAGTGACAGCTTGACATAATCACTAGCTTCAAATAAGTAATTCCATTCACTATCAGTTTTTAATTTTATTTCCTCATTCCTTTATTGATGCAGTAAAATGCTGGTTAATCTGCAGAGCCCAGGCAAGCCCGGTGTTGTCAGTATTAATTTCACACTACTGCATCTTCATGTTTGGTCTTATACAGTAATTAAAGGAAATCATTATAAAGTTGAAATTAAGCTGGATGTATAATCTTTGGTTTTAGTTTGCATGAGACTAATAGATGATGTATAGCAATCTTTATGATTTTCTTCACATAGCCAAGATTTTCCTTCTCCAGTAAAATACTGAGTCATATGCATTTCTTTGTCAATGTCTCTTTTATTTTATAGTATGCATCCTTCCCCAAAATACCTATTCTCTAGGCATACAGGAGTTACTCTTTTAATTCTGTTAGACTTGTTTTCTAAGAGCCTTGGTTCTCAAAGTATGGCCAGAGGAGCAGCATTAAAATCACATGCAGTCTTAGTCTACTCAGGCTGCTATAACAGAATACCATAGGTCGGTGGCTTGTAAACAACAGGAAATTTATTTGTTACAGTTCTGATAGCAGAAGACTGAGCTCAGAGTGCTAGAATAGTAGAAATGATCAGGTGAGGACCTTCTTCCAGCTTGCAGACTAACAACTTCTCATCGTATTCTAGTAAGGTGGAAAGAAGGCTAGGGAGCTCTCTGGGGTTTCTTTTATAAGAGCACTAATCCCATTCATGAGGGCTCCACCCTGTCACCTAATTACCTCCCAGAGGTTCCACCTCCTAGTACCAACACTTTAGGATTGCAACATCTGAATTCAAGGAGACACACATTCAGTCCATAAACAGGGACATTTGCTAAAATGCAGATTCTACCAAAACTCTGGAGGCTGGCAAAACAGCAAGCTGTTTTCATAAGCCGTCTAAGTGATTCTAATGTATGCTTAAATTTGAGAACCACTGAGTTAGAGTTTTTATTTTTATTTATTTTAGTTAGAGTTGTTTAAGCATTTCGCACACTAGATCTACTTTACCATTATAACAGCTTGTGGAGCAGCCCCATTAACCCCATTTTATAAGTGAAGGAAGACGGGCTTAGAAAACTTAAGGATTTGCTTAAATTCTCAGAATTGGTAAACTGTAAGGCTTGGATTTAAACCTGAAACTTCACCATGTTTTTTCTTCCACATTTCTGGATTCAAAAAATATCTCAAAGGAAATATCATGTGGAGACCCAATACATAAATTAGATAAAATCAGATATTCCTTTTACTGAAATGTATATTAATATTCTTTTATTGAATATGGGAGTATGACTTCCATGAAATCACATCCGGCTTACTCCATGCCCCTTTTCCCCCATACACACATCGTCACCCGTAGTAAACAGTCAGCTATCTATTGATAGATTCTTCAAACCATAATACCCAGGCTCCATTTCAGGTTCTGCCCATACTGGTAAATGCCTTGAATGTCATGCTAAATAATTTGAACTTCGATGTTACAAATCAGTGAGTCTACCCTTCAGGGCCAACAGATGGATACTTTGTTACGGGCGGAGGACTGGAATTTTGCAAGAGGTCCACCAATCTTGAGTCATAGGAAGCAGTTACTTGAGACAGGATGAATAGCATCTTCTTTAAACATGTAATACAAATATGCAAATGTCTGGTGATTAATAAAATACCTATTTATCTAAGACTATACTAGATTCAGAGTAATATTATGTCATCATGGATTTTCTTAAGCAACAAATGCCAAAGTTGAACTACTAGCACATAGTTATTTGCAGAATTTATTGTTGTTAAAAGGTAAATTCAAACTCAAAGTTTGATAATTCTTGCCATTTATGCTTCCTTTGGTCCATACCTCCTGTCTCCATTCAAATTCAAGGTTTAATCTACCTTGACTATCAAAATAACTTGGGTGACCATATAATTTATCATCTAAACTAGGATACTTTTGAGAGTGAAAGAGGGCACTGTTAATAATTACACTGGGATAACTGCCATAAACCAGGACAAGCCCTAAGCAAACAGAGAAGTACGGTGGTCCCAGCAAAAACCACTTCCTTCCCCACCTCTGGCCTCTCTCTTTTGCTACCCAACATGCACACAGCTGGCACAGTTAATATATTATCCTGGTCATGTCACTTCCTTGCTCAAAGCTCTCCTCATTCCCTAACAGAAGAAAATTCAGGTTATTTATGCTGAACTTGAAGATCCTGCAGAAATTCAGGACTTTTATTTTAATCATTATCTCTAGTCAAGACTGGCTGCATAACTTTTGAGAGCCAATAAAAAATGAAAATGTAGGATCCCCTGTTCAAAACTTTTTACAAATTTCAAAATGGCAACCACAGGGCAATAAACCAAATGTAGGGCCCTGAGAAGCTCCAACCAAACCAGCCCACCCACTAGCCTCCTAAATATCGAAAACTCTCCTCCCTTTCTCAGGTCCTCCATGGAATGCCTATTCCTCATTTCTGTCCTTCGAAACTCAATTTGTATTTTAAAGTCCAGCTTAGAAACTATTTCTTCACCCATAAGGTTTATCTTAATTCTGCCATGATTTCTTCTTCCTTAGAAATCCCAATTCTGTTTTGTCTGCATACCTCTCTTAGGTCATGTTGTATTACCTTAATCATCTTCTTCTATTACCTTAATCATCCGTATCACCTAGTTTCCAGTTCAGTTTAGTTGGAGAAATATAATAAGAATTCCAAGAATATTTGCTGAATGAATGCACTGGTAAATTTTTAAATTTCACTTCCTTTCCAAAAACGCAGGATATTATTATTTGCTAACAATAATGCAATTTCATTATACATTTTTCAACATTGCCTAAGTAGATGTTGGTTTATCTTCATTTGGAGGAAAATCTTCATTTCATACTTCAATGTATACATATACTGCCTAAGATTTCCTTTGTTCTTATGCAATATAGAAAAGAGAAGTGCTACTAGGCACATATCAAGTGCCAAGCAATGTCACAGAAACATTCATAAAATGTATCTAATTTCCTGCTTGCAAAACCCATGTATTAATATGCCCAAGTTACAAATGGTAAAGTCACCTGCCCAAAATCACACAAGTGAGTCGGAAATCATAATGGTGTCTGTCTCCTGTCTGTGCCTCCCACCATATAACACTACTTTCAGAAGAAAAGCTCATTAAGTGAAGGTAGTGACAATCTGTCAATTTAATATTCAGTTTATGAAAAGATGACAACAAACTGTTAAGGCCTATGATTGGGCATTTCCACAGTGGCATCCACCTGGTGGAATCTTTTCCCTATGTTTCAGGTAAAGAGATGAGCCATCCTCAGGATGTGGCCAGTTCTGAGTCTCCTCTAAGTGCTAGAGGACCTGGCAGCAGATCCAAGGTAACCGCACAAGCCTGATCTCCTCTCCCTTCTAAATATATAACTTACAACTTTATGCCGGCCTTAGTTCTGCAGCCTGTAAATATTTGTTGGCTAAAAATGAGTAAGTAGAGACATTATAAAACTCTGAATTCCCACAGTGGACTCTAATGAGAAACACATCTCAGCTCATAATTCCAGATGGAAATAAACACTCAGGATCCCATAAGGGTCCATAGACCCCCTCCACAATGGAAGGCCAGCTTTCCTTAGGCAAGGATGGTTTCACTTCAGAGTCCCCAAATATTGATTACAACACGTCCTTAGTTCTTGAGTCCTTGGTTGTATTAAAGATTTTGCCTTTGGATCTGAATTTTTTAATTCTGATTTACCTAATAACTGTGCAGCCCCCAAAATTGCCCTCAGAATCAAGACATTTCATTTGCATTTGACAGTTATGAAACAGCTGATGCTCCAGAGAGGGAAAAAAAAACCTCAGAGTTATGAGAAGCTCACTTTAGGACAATTACCCAGGGTGGAAGTGAGGGTCTAAGGTCTCTAGGAAGTGGGGACAGGTCAGAACAATCAGACAAAGGCTTATGTTTAACTCACTAATTAGAAACCTCAGTCTCTAACATAAGGAGGCCCTTGTAAGCTCAACAGTGCCCTGGGGTGAATGGGGCTTTTAACCCATACTTCAGAGACTGCCTGCCCCCCATTTTCTCTTCAGATCCTGTGTTATCTCTAAGCTTTTCATTTCATTTCTGAGATAGATCACAGAGACAACACAATAGTCAGTGAAACTATTTCCCCTCTAACACTGGCATTGATTCATTCTTTGAGATTCAGCTCCAAAGTCAAATTTCTCTGATGTTTCCCTCAATTCCCAAAGAAGAGGTTATGAAATGTTATAGCAGAAAAGATTATGGATTTTGGATCCAGTTCAAATGCTGATTCTTTGATCTACTTGCTGGTGACCCTGGGCACATACTTAACTTCTCTGAGCCTCAGATATCTTAGATGATGATCCTTACCCAATCAAATGTTTATGTGATGGTAATAAATGTCAGCTCCTGGGGCACCTGGGTGGCTCAGTGGGTTAAAGCCTCTGCCTTCGGCTCGGGTCATGGTCCCAGTGTCTTGGGATTGAGCCCCACGTCGGGCTCTCTGCTCTGCGGGGAGCCTGCTTCCACCTCTCTCTCTATCTGTCTGCCTCTCTGCCTACTTGTGATCTCTGTCTGTCAAATAAATGGATAAAATCTTTGAAAAAATAAATGTCAGCTCCTGTCTCCTCATCATACCCCCATTATATCTAGTACCATCATTAACACATTTTAGACTCTACCTCTTAGTCAGGTTTGAATATACATGATTTGTTTTTTTCTTCTATGATGCAAACTGCCTTTCAAGAAAGGGAGATGTGCATCCTTGTTGGCTCAGTATGTATTTCACAGCATATGTTCAGTGCATGCTCCTTATTATATGGAATTAAATTAATTTTATTTATGGAAAAGAAATAAACTTTGCTTCAGAAGGCAAAGCAAATAATCATTAATATAGACATTAATCCAAAGAAGATATATAAATGGCCAACAGTTATATAAAAAGATGCTCAACATCACTAACCATCAGGGAAATGCAAATTAAACTATAATGAGGTCACCTGTTAGAAAGAAAGAAAGAAAGAAGAAAAGATAGATTGAGAGAAAAGATAAGAGAGAGGAGAAGAGAAGAGAAGAGAAAAATGCAGAGAGGGTAGGAGGAAGGGAGGGAGGGAGGAAGGAAGGAAAAGACAAGAAAAAGAAAAGAAACAAAATAACAAGTCTTGGCGAGGATGTGGAAAAATTGGGATCCTTGTGCACCACTTGGGAGAATATATAAGGATGTAACCACTATGGAAAAATGGTATGGGGGTTATCTAAAAATTCCAAATGGAACTATCATATGATCCAGCAACCCCATTTCTGCGCATTTATCCAAAAGAATTGGAAACAAAATCTCCAAGAGATATTTGCACTTTGACATTCATTACAGCATTCTATGCACTAGCCAAGAAATGGAAACAATCTCAAAGTCCATTGACAGATGAATGGATAAAGAAAATACAATATATACATAAACTGGAGTATTATTCAACCTTTAAAAAGAAGGAAATCCTGTCATACGCTACAACATGATGAACCTTGAGAACAGTATATTAAGTGAAGTAAGTTAATCACAGAAGGACAAATACTACATGGTCCCACTTATTTGAGACCTAAAGTAATGAAACTCATAAATACAAAAAGTAGATTGATAGCTGCCAGGATCCGGGAAGGGGGAAATGGAGAGTTGCTGTTCCAATGGGTAGAGTTTCAGTCATGCAAGATGGAAAAGAGATCTAGATACCTGCTGTACAACAATGTGCATAACACTACTCTACTGTACACTTAAAAAATTTGGTAAGAAGGTAGATTTCATGGTATGTGTTTTTACTACACACAAAAATTATTATTAATAATCTATTGCTCCTCTGGATTGCTTTTAAACTTGTATTTTGGGGGTGCCTGGGTGGCTCAGTGGGTTAAAGCCTCTGCCTTCGGCTCAGGTCATGGTCCCAGGGTCCTGGGATCAAGCCCCGCATCAGACTCTCTGCTCAGCGGGGAGCCTGCTTCCTCCTCTCTCTCTCTCTGCCTGCCTCTCTGCCTACTTGTGATCTCTGTCTGTCAAATAAATAAATAAAATCTTTTAAAAAAATAAATAAACTTGTATTTTGTACTTCATTTAAAAAAATAAAAATTAATTTAAAAAATTAAAAAAATCTTGAAAGAATAGAAGTATTTTTAGTGCCTTGCTACTTTAATACACTGGAACAAAACAAAGTCAAAATGTAGTCTTTTCTGACCAGCACTTGCCTCTAAACAGTGATACTTGATCTGAGTATCACAACAGTCAAACCAAGAGGTATTCCCAAAGTAAACTAGCTCAGTCAATATAACTAATATTATTTATTTTTATTCACAATAAGTAAAGAGTTCAGATTGCACATGATGATGTATGTGTATTTAATTATCTTGTTTTAAACAGGTTAACCTTGTGAAAGCATGACCCTCACATTTCTGTTATGGTTCAAATAACTATTCCATGATGTATTTATTTTGTCAAATTCAAATTTTTTTCACAGTGGGTCACTTTAATCTTTTCATCTACACATTATGAATCTTTGAAGACAGATTAGGTACACTTTTTTCTCTTCTCTCCTCGCTTCATCTCTACTCCAATATCTAGAAGAGTAGTTTGTCTATTGTAGGCTGTCAGTGACATTTTTTTTAATGGAAAAATATTTATAAATTTAATTTTTTTTAAAAGTACTGCAAGTATTTCATTAGACAAGAACAGAACTTGCTCATTTCTTCTCCAAGCATTTCAAATTCAGAATACTTTAAGGAATAGTTATGTAAACATTTGCCTTCTGAGGGAGCTATTGATGGAAGAGTTTCTATTTTACAGAACTGTATAGTCAGGAGGATTATAAGGAGCCTGACACTTCATGTATTATGATTTCTAGGCTTATAAAATAGGAAATTAAAACCCAAATTAACCTGGAGAATTGACTATCAAGGACTCAACCCAGGCTATGCCTGGCTGCATTTAGCTAAAATCCCTGGCTTTTGGGGGCACCTGGGTGGCTCAGCCAGTTGGGTAGCTGCCTTTGGCTCTGGTCGTGATCCCAAGGTACTGAGATGGAGCTCCACATCTGTCTCCCTGCTCAGCGGAGAGCCTGCTTCTCCCTCTGCCTCTGCCTACCGCTCTGCCTACCCATGCTCTCGCTCTCTCGCTCTCTCTCTCTCTCTCAATCTGTCAAATAAATAAGTAAAATTTTAAATAAAAAAATAAAAAAATAAAATCCCTGCCTTCACCACAGCAGAGACAGTAGCTAATATAACAGCTTTCAGTGGATCTCAGAGTATTTTTCTGGACAAAGAAATACGCTAGCATTTACTACATTGTACCATCTTAAAGTATCTTTCCTCTTCTCCTTTCAAAATTTCACACACACACACACACACACACACACACACACACACACACACCCCTTTTTTACACACTCAGCCAAGGAACATTTGCCAAGTCTTTCTGACCACCAGGGGGCCACCACGAGAACAGACAAGGCTGAAATACCTCTTAAGACACCAGCATCATTCTGTCAAGGAAATAATTGTGTGGATTACTAGAATATGAAAAATATTGCCTTTCAGAAACCAGAAGCTTTCTTTAAATGATGGTACTATAGCTGTGTGAAGTCATTCTGTCAGTAAAATATAGTGTAGCACAAAAATTTAGATTCAATACATTTTCACTCACTCACTGAATTCAAATTATCATTTCCTTCAGAGTGACTGAATCGTTTATAATTTTAAGGAATTATTATTTTTTGCATTTGCATGATTTATAAGGTGCATAACTGATTAATACAATAGTACATGTATATAATTTATCATTGTATATTTGCACATACATTGGAATAGAAATTATTAATTTTTGATGAGATAGATGGTATTGTGAATTTTTTTTAAGTCCTTAGCTTTTAAATATATTTTAACTATTTATGGATGAAAGTGAAACAGTGTCCAGGATTTGCTTCAAAATATTTCAAAAAGGAAGAAGTATATGGGAAAAGACATTAAAGAAATGTGACCAGGTGCATTATATAATGATCCAAACAATGCAAAATATTTTACACACTATATGCATATGTATGTAATATAACTTTTAACTTAATTTTTAAGGATTTATTTCTTTTATTATTATATATTTGAGGGGGAGAGAGGGGCAGAGGGCAAGAGAGAATCCTGAGGCAGACTCCCACTGAACACAGAGCTTAATCCCAGGACCCTAAGCTCATGACCTGAGCCAAAATCAAGAGCCAGACATTTAACTGAGTCACCCAGGAGCTCCTACAATTTTATATTTAAATGATATAGGTAGATGGATAGAAAGAAAAAGCTCATGATGAACCCCAATTGTAAAGAAAGGCTAGATTTTTAAGATAGGATTACAGATAATTTTTATCTTCTTTGACTTCTTTCTGTGTTTTATATAACAAATATGTATAAGCAATATAATCAGGAAGATACTATATACACAAAGCGTCCAAAAATTACAAGTATTTGGATATACCAAAAATTGTATAAAGATGATATTTAAACACACAGCTATAACCACATCCCTCTGGTATATTATAGAATGTGGTCATTTCAAATCACTGCTAGGAGGTAGCAATGGATTAGATGTTTTATATGCAAACTACAGGCAGAGTCCTTCTTTCCCTCCAGAGTATTTATGCTTTAAGAGTTTCTTAGAATAGTAGTTTCTAATAAAGGACAATCACTTTCACCCAGGAGATATTTGGCCACGTTTGGCAACATATGTAGTGCCACAACTGACATCTAGTTGGTGGAAACCAGGGAGTCTGCAAAACATCCTATAATGTACAGGATAGCCCCCACAACACAGAATTACCTAGCCCAAATCATCAGTAGCACCAAAGCTGAGAAACCCTGTCTTAGAATCCTGTTATTTCAGTCCTGGAAAAAGTCTTAGTTCTACATAATATTTCCATATTTGATATCAGAAAACTAAAATAATTCATTTTTTTCCCTCAGCAAGTATAAAATAGAATATTATCTGCTAGTGAATCAGACCTGAATAGATGAAAATCCTGAAGAAAATAGCTCATGGCAAACATTTCTCCTGACATACTGGTGTATCTAGAGCCTTCAACTGAGAAGATTCTCAACTCAAAATATTAGTGTAGTTAATTTTGGCCTTTCCCTTGCACAAAGTAAGTGCTCATTAAATCTGTTGACTCTAATACAGACTATACCCATTTCAATAAGAAATTTGGGTTTTGCCTCAGAACTCAACTCCCAATTTCAATGCCCCAGTTAGACCTGTTGAAAGGGATTTTGTTAGGAAGACTTCTTATGAATGACACTAGCCATTAATAAATATGGGAGGTTAGTTCAGAGACCAGTTTTTCAGCAGTTTTAAGTTGAACTCTTTGAGTATCTTTGAGATAACACAGAGCCTTTATAGAGTTACACAGAGGAGTGGAAATAACAAGGCTAACCTACCATACTTAATGTTAGAGAAATAATGTTTCCAAACCTCAGGAATACCAACAAAATAGCATAACAAGAACCAACAGTCAATACATTAATGATATATGCATGCATTTTAAAAAGTCCCTCACATAGAACATCTGAGCATGGAGTTTCAATGGCTGACCACATCACAAAAATAGAGATGATAGGCATGGTATGCCTCCAACTGGAGAACTCATCATCACTTGTATTTGCACCTCCCCTTTAAAAAAAAAGAACTTCAGTCTAATCAAATCTCTAGTGTTTAGGAATGCATACTGGGGTGAAAAAAAATGAAAGAAAGTGATTAAAGTACAGGGCAGAGGTTTCTCATGTAGGAAGAAGAGCACACCTGGAGTATCACTTGAGTAACTATCAAATGTCTTTTTCTTAGTCTGAGTGACAGATGCATCATGGGAATCTATGAAGCTCTACATGTGTTTTATTCAGTTTCCTGTATACTTTATAATAAATGTTTTATTAGAATTTTATTTTACAAGAATAATTATTTTATAAAAGCAAACCACTTACAGTCTGACATCTCTTCAAATAATTCAGTTTATCTCACTCACAGAATTGAGGAATGACATACGAAAGCCATGTGTAGTGGCCATGGTACAGAAGGTAGGCATCGCCCACTCAGACAACACGATACAAGGAGAATTTGAGATAAATGTTCTTAAGCCATACTTTCAACACACATTCTTTGACTCACATTCACAGTCTCTTACCACTTTAACTGACACAAGCTGGGGAAAAAAATGACTTTTTAATATAAAAGGTAGGTGTTCCTATAATTGTGGTGCTTAATCACTATTCCTATGACACTTTACTACCATTGGAAACTCGTATCTTCAATCCATCATGTATAATGATAAGTAGGCATGTTTAGCAAAATTACATTAGCATTTCATTAAATATACACAGTACAATGGGTGACATTTCAAAGGCCCTAATGACCTGTCATTTGCTGGAATTGTTTAGGTCAGTAACAGTGATGGCATTGCCTATTTGTAGCCAAGTCTCAATTATCCATCAGTAGATGATCCACGAGACACTGCATTAAAATTCACATCAATAGTCATTGCTTCTTGGCTATGGATCTGAATCCATACGGACACTTTAAAAAGCAATTGCTCCAGTGCTTAATTACATGATGAGGAAAATAAGACTCAAACAGATTAAATGACTTATCCAAGGTCAATCATCTGATAAACGGTGAAAAGGTGCAACTAGAATTCAGGTTGGCTTGATGCTGGAACCAGTACTCTTGCCACCAGGACCTTTGGAATAATTTACATACCGTGTGTTCTTTTTCAGGCTTTTCAGGATTTACCTGTGTATAGTGATGTTTATTTACACTGCACATGTTACCTGTGACCTGAAAATACCACCCGGCTGCTACCATGTAGGGGAAAACTACTTCAGCGGAAAAGTAAATACTGCCTATAGCACATCCCTCTTTATTTTAAAAATTTTGATTACATGGAAGCTGTTTTATAATTCCATAAGCTTTGGATAACTGAGAGCAATGCCAGAAGATCCTGTCAGTAGACATGTAAGCTCTGTCCAGTGGGAATTCCATTATTCTCCCTCCTCCACTGGAAGAAGAAGTGGAAGAGGCCAGTTTTGCTCCCTTTTCATATTCATTTTGATATTCCTAATTAACAAATGTGATTATTCTTTGTATTCCCTTTTGAACTGGGTACAGCATGTGGTTGGTTCCTTCACTGATTAATAAATTAAATAAAACTCAACACATGTTCCTTTTTATATCCATATAAAAGTCATGATTTACCTGATTTTTGAAAACTATCTTTTCAAACTGTTACTTATACTGCTATTAGTATTACTATTGTGATTTCTACTACCAGAGATATTAATACTACTGAATTAACTAGAAGTTTTGTGTGAGCAGAAATCCACCATATTCTTCAAATTAGGCCAATATTTTACTTTCACTTGCTCATTAATCTTCACAAAAATTTTAAGAAGTAGGTAATCCTATTATTAACTCTCTTTACAAAGGAAGAACCTGGGGCACAGAAAAGTCAATTCACTTGCATCTGGTAACATAGCCAGTATCTTGTCTAGACCTTAATACCCAGTTGCATCTAATTCCAGAATTCATGCTCTTAGTTATAATATTATGTTGACTGTTAGCACAACACCACTTAAGCAAAATTACTCCCTCCACTGGAGAATAGAAGTAGAAATATCAACTATCTAGAAATAAGCCAGACAACTCAAGTTGAGGTTTGTATCAGTTTATTATATGACTGTCCTCATATCTAGACTGAAAAATGAATCTGAATCTGGAGAGAGATGTGGGGGAAATCACCCCAAGGTTAAGACATAAAGTTGAATCTATTTGACCATCCTAAGTTTATTGTGTTTTAGTTATTATATTAAAAAATGTTGGAATACCTAAAATGCACAACTCTAAATAATAAGGTGAAAATATGCAAGAAAAAATATTCTCCACATGATAGTAGAAAAAAGTTCTAGAATTTTATTATGAGAGGTTATGTATTTCCTAATTTCTTTCATTATTATTAAAAATTATGATTAGGAAAAAAAATTATGATTAGGAAAAATTATCATTAGACAATATCACCAAGTAACTATACTATCTAGTTATATACAAATGCACTTCTATTCAACCAACAGAGACACTTTCAAGAGTATCTCTAAATATTTTCATTCAATAAAATAATATGTAGCTTTCTGATATTATTGTCTTTATCACTTTTTATGCAATGTCCATCTTTTGGCCTTTCATCTGTGCACTTCTAATCTTACCAATTTCTCCATCTTCTAGATTTTCACAGCATTCTTTTTTTTTTTTCTTTTTGGAACTAATCAAATTCCAGTTTTATTCATTATCAGGGTCATTTTCCCCTGAATTTCTGCCTGCAGGGGCACTAGCAAGATGACTGTAAAGTGATGTGGTAGCTTCAAGTTCAGTAGATCCTTTCTATGGCCACTGATGGAAATAGTCCACCACTGAGATTTTGGACTTCTAATTTGGCAGAATCTAAGGCTAAGGTGATGAGAAACATAAATCTGCAAATGGGTTAGTCATTAAGAATGATGATGAGAAGTTAGTGGTACTTCCATCCTTTAGTTCCCAGACTCCTATATTCTATCTAGCTAATGGGTCAACATGTATCAGTCACACATTCAACCTATATCTACACTCTGTAAGATACTGTCCCTGAGCACCACTGTAGCATTTTTCCATATCTATCCTCTCAATGCCATGTTCCATTGTTATCAAGTGTGACCCATTTTGTCTCCTAAATTTTCTCACACTTGACCTCAATACCACTACCTTATTTCAAGTCCTTATTATCCACTTGAATTTTGTAATGCTTTTAAGTGGTCCTTTTCCTTCTTGTCTCTCCTCCATTTTCAACAGTGTGCCAATAAAACATGATACAAATGAAATCTGCCCCTCCCCAAACTATTTCTAGATCTGCATTTGGACCTGCTTCCAATTCCTATTGACTTTTTACTACATTACTCATTATCCTACCCACAGCTTCAGCTTGTTCTTCAAACTTCACCACAAGCATTGATTTCTGCTTACTTTGGCTGCATTACCTTACCGTGTTTCAAATCCTCCCTCTGGCTACATTGCCAGAAGCTATTCTGGTCTGGACTAGACCTGGGAAAGTACCACAAGGTCTAGGACTACTACTAAGGACAATTCTCCTGCCAAATGTGTCCTGGACTACCAAGAACAATTGAGACACTTCTTACCACTGAACTGGTAAGTTATTTTATACTACATGGATGCTTTGTGCATGCAATTCCCTCTGTTTCAATATCCTTTGCTGCTTCCTACTAGCAAATCACTATTCAAGAATAAGCTCATATATTGCTTTCTCTAATAAGCCTTTTTTGGAAATAATGAAAATATTTAGGCCTTCCTACAATACTTAACACATATCAATGATATAATACTTTGTCACATTAATAATAATAACACATTGCAGTAATAACATGATGGCACAAGATGTATTAAATGCCTATTTCAAGCTGGTCTCTGTGTCAATCATTGGTCTGTGCGAATCAGTCAACCTCCAAACTGTGGGCTTCTTAAGGAGAGGAATGACATTTGATGTCTAACATACCATCCGTTTCAGGTCTTGATGATCCATGTTTGTGAATCATTGCTGAACTGAATTAAATTGAATTGTTTGAGATCCAGTATGTTTACCATCTTTCCTTCTACATGGTTAACAAAATAGTAATTCTTTTGTATTAACTTATTTAACAATGCAATTTCAAACTAAATTCTTGCCTAAGATTCATTCTTCCCAACAACTGGCTTCAGTCTTGTGTAACGATTGCATTTACTCTGATGGTAGCTTTTTTGTCTCAACAGTAACAGCTTCCGGGGCAACAGGAAGAACTTGAAAAGACTCGTTCTTCCAGTAGGGACTGGTGAAGGTGAGGCCAAGGAGAGCAGGCAAAAGCCCCATCATGTCCGCACATGGAGTGTTTTGCTGTATTTTGCCAGGGCCTCTGCTTAACTGAGTTGAGGATGAAAGTATTGAGGAAGCAAAGAATTGCTCAACTCCCCGGATAGGTGGCTCTCATTCAGTATCTGACAGGTAACTCTGTCATGTGAGTACAGTCTGTACTTGGAAAATCTCTGCATGGCCTGTGCAGTGTTTGCCGCTTACCAAGGTTGATAGCATTTTGTAGCGCTGCTCATGGGATACAGAGTCGGCCATGCCTCTAGGCAATGAACCCTGAAACAAATTATGTTTCCATCTCTCCCCTGACTGTGTGGGTCTGAACAATCTCTGAAGCAGTCTAGTAAACAGGCCGACAAGACTCTACTTGAGTTGCAATCCTATTTATAATCTAAAGCTAAGGACTTCTGAACTCACACACCAGGCTGGAGCATGTCAGATCTACAGTAAAGAATCCAAGATTTGCAATTTAGACATAGGGGTAGGGGAAGGCAGTGCTGTTAAATTAAAAGGGCTGCATTTTTTTTTTTTTTAACATGTCTCAATGTGAGAAGGAGTTCAGAAAAGCTACAGAGTAGTCAGAAAGTGATCTGTGCCACAGCAGAAGGGCAGTGGGCCTATGTAAATTAAAGCTCTAAGCCAATGTAGAAACCATGCTTTTAGGAAGTAAATAATGCCATTTAAGGAGACTGATTGCTAAAGCAACCTCACTGCCTTATGGGGGGCAAGTCATACATTCAACAAATATTTACTCCAGGCTTTGGAGCTGACATGGCAATATACGCAGTACAATGGTAGGAAATAACCCCACCCCTGGGGTCCCACTAGTTTTATATATTACACTAACCAAAAAAAAAAAAAAGAGGGAAAGATTTTTTTTAAAACCTTGTAATTTATAAAAAGAACCTGAAGGAAACAAAAAGTGCTGTTCTGTTTCTAATGATAGAGCTACTTGAGCAAAGTGTGTGTAGATATTCTGATCTGTATCTGTAGAGTGCTGCTCCCACCTGCACCCCAAAAGTACACACACACACATAGACCAGACCCTAATGTTTGTGACCCTTCACTTGAGGTTTGTTCCAACTCTAAGTTTTGACTGCCCTGGTCTTTCTCACCATTCAAGATGTGAGATTAGAGGATGTGAATTATATTTCAGAAGGACATATCTACCTACTGAAATATGGCTTTAAGCTTCAGTTTAGAAGTTTAAATTGTCTAGATCAAGACGACATAAATTACATAAAGTGAACAATTGCCCAGTTTTTGTTTCATTTAGTTCAGGTAGCCATGGATCCTGATTACTTAGTATTGGTAATAATTATAATGTCACCTTCACACAGACTGTGATAATTCTGTTAACAGGCTGAAAGAAAAATATACGGAAAAGAAAAGAATTGTAGTGGAGTGGACATGAAGTTATAAGAAACAAAATCATCGTCAAGAGATACAACCCTAAAACCAATCCTAGTTGAGAGAATGATCCATACGTTATGTTCATGAAATGTCATCTCTCAGAGGGGACATTCCTATCTTCTCATTCCAAACAAAATCCTAATAAAACCTGGCTTTAGAAAAGTCAGGTGCCTAGCTGTATGCCACATACTCTGTGACTGGTTAATACCATTAGTCCATAAATCTTCCAAACACAAATATCCATTCAAATGTCATTTTCATATATTATAAACATATTTAGATGCATTGTACCTCTTGTTTCTTCAATTGGAAATTTAAAAAAAAATCAACAGTAAATATCAACAGTAGGTTTTTTGTTTTCCTTTGTTGTCTTGCTTGGCTTTTAAAATGAACTTGTAATGAAGAGATTTGAATTAATTAATGGGTCATGATACATGATCAACACTGATCCATGCATAACCCTCTTTTATTTTATTTAGTTACTCATTCAACTCAATAATTGATAAACATCTGTGAACCCAACAACCAGGCCAAGAACTAGAACACTGACAAGTATTTACACGTTATCTCTGCATTCGTCCTATCCTGTCTCCCTGCCTACAGCTTAAACCCAAGTTACCTATCATAATGTCGTTTGTATTTTATTCCCGTTTTTCAATAATAGTCTTATTACATATAGCATATATCCTCAAGCAATGTGTTCTATGCTGTTTTTTTACTTTTTTAAGAAAAAAAGGCTATTACGTTATATACACAACCTCTAAGGTTTTCTTGTTACCCCAAACTAGATAGGATTCATCCATGCTGTATATTGTTGTGGTTCATGCATTTTCACTACTGTGTAATGCCATAATTTTAATGATTCTTTTTTTTTAAGATTTTATTTATTTATTTGTCAGACAGAGATCACAAGTAGGCTGAGAGGCAAGCAGAAAGAGAGGGGGAGAAGCAGGCTCCCCGCTGAGCAGAGAGCCCGATGAGGGCTCTCGATCCCAGGACCCCAAGATCACGACCTGAGCCAAAGGCAGAGGCTTTAACCCACTGAGCCACCCAGATGTCCCTTAATGATTCTTTTTATCTACTCTCCACTTGATGGTTATTTACATTTTACAAAGATTTTTTACTTTCTTTTTGTTATTATGACGGTACTTCTGTAAACATCCTTATACATGTCTCTTGGTGCATGTAAGCAAGTATGTCACTTGAATTTTTATCGAGGGGAAGAAACAGGATACGTGAATGTTCATTTTTGAAAGACAATGCCAAGTTGTTTTCCAAACTGGTTAAAAACAATATAGGAGAATAAAATGGTACAACTACTTTGATATACATCAGACTTCACTGACTCACATCTCTCCAACAATTAGTATTATCAAACTTTTGCTGCAATCAAATGGATGTAAAATGATATTTCCTTGCAGTCATGATTTATAGTAATCTGATTACTAATTAAGTTAGCTAAATCTTCACATGCTTGTTGTCTAATCACTTTCCAATCAGTTTGTTAGATAATTGTACTAAGCAGCCTAATAGGGAGTAATTGATTCTGGGTAGGGAAGTGTTTCTAGCCAAACATTCTCTAACTTACCTTCCAGAATATTAGCTTCTTAATAATCAATCAATTTTCAGGCATTCTATCCATATTGTTCAAACTGTATTGCTAATCTATTTGTCTCTGCTGTGTACTTAAAATCTTACTACCTAACAAGGCTAAAAAAAGAAAGCCCTCCGGAATGAAAGCTGGCAAATCCCAAAGGCAAAGGATGTTTTCTAAATGTTGCTTATCTTTTTGTTTATATATGTAAATTAGTTTCAACTTATTGGAGGTTTATGTGAATTATGGAATTCAATCATGCTAGATCTAAGATCTGTTCTTCAGTGAGTGTAGACTTTTCTTTTATGTCTTCAAATATCTCTAGATTTCTTTTGGGACTGAAATATATATAGCAACATGAAAGATCATAAAAAATAATTTTCATGTTCTTTCCTATTACATAGGAATTTATTTAATTCCTAGAAGATATGATTTATAAAATAATGTAAGCAGTTCCTCCTTAGGAAGCTATATATCACTGTTCTACTGATATTGTCATATGTAAGAATATCAGGAAACATCTACAATCCATTTCATGAACTCTACTATGGAAATATTATTCCTCACCCTGTCCAAAGGGTTGCAGGGAATGGTCTGATATGTTGTAGTTTATTTTTTTCTTCCATGGATATCCAATATCAACATATTTTTTCATCCTTCTATTGGAAAAGTAAGAGTAAGAAGTTGAGAAGAGCATTTAAAAGCCAGGATCACAGAATCATGGGAGACAAGTTGTTTTCAGTCCAAAGTCTAGGGATCTTCCCTCATTTGAGGGTTTGTGGCACCTCTCCAGGTAAAATGATGATATATTCATAAGGTGAGTAATGGTATACCCTCACTGGGCGAAAATGTAGAAATTGTGTAGCCAAAACTCAGTTACTAGTCTCTCAAAATAAAGATCTTTTCCTTCTCATAATTAGAACTTGTTATTATTTTTGGCAAATATTAAAGACCAGTTTGTTTTTGGAAGTCATTTTGAATGTATTTGTTATATACTAATCAGCACAGGATGGTCTGGTTGCTTTTCAGAAAAAAAATTATATTCCAATTATAAATGATATCTCCTAACAAATTTACTGTAAATCAGTTTGAATGATAAATAATTCTTGGATTTCTTACACCTTTCATTATAGGGTTTTATAACAGCCAAACAAAATAAGTCAATCTGAATCATTTAGTTGAATATCTAAATTTCTCCATTTTAACCAATATAGGCTTTTTGTGATTATTTCTCACATAAGTGTATTGCCAGTCATAAATAGAAACTAGCCCTTTGGTAAATTAAATAATTTCCACAGAATGATTATAGGATATGTTTTTATTTAAAGTATCCACTATTAATGTGCAATTTATTTTAAAGCATCTTTTATATAAATAACAAGATGTCTTCAGTAGATGCAAAGAATACCCAAGATGGTGCCAGAGTGACAAATGACTAGAACAGAAGAGAAACAGATTGGAGCTAAGTAGTTGGTTATAGCTGCAAATGGAACTTTGCAAAGGAGTATAACCCTGCACTCATTCTTTAAATCACCTATCATAAAATCACATAGGAAGAATCAGAGTCCTGACACATAGAATGTGGGGAAGTCGGAAGCATGTACTCAGTGAATTCTGACTCTAAGAGAATATATCCCTCATTTCCTATCTCCAGGACAAAAGAGTGCGCTGGCAGACTTTCACCAATCAACTAATGAATATTTATTGAGTATCTACCATGTGCTTCGCTTTGAGGGAAACAAATCCTATCCTTGAAAAAACACAATTTACATTTTTAAAAAGACTTGTAAGTATATAATTAATAGTTTTTCTCTCCCTTTCTTGTTTTGTGCATTCTTTTTTATTTAGTCATTCAACAAATGTATTTATTACATACTTAATGCAGAAAGTACCAAGAAGCCCTGCAGAGAATAAAAACATAAATGATATAATTTCCCTCTTTTTTGCTTTTTTTTAAAAGATTTTATTCATTTATTTGAGAGAGAGACAGTGAGAGAGAGCATGAAAGGGGAGAAGGTCAGAGGGAGAAGCAGACTCCCCGTGAAGCTGGGAGCATGATGTGGGATTCAATCCCAGGACTCCGTGATCATGACCTGAGCCGAAGGCAGTTGCTTAACCAACTGAGCCACCCAGGTGCCAAATTTCCCTCTTCTTAAAAGAGTTTAGGGTCTATTAGGGAAGGTAAATATATGTATATAAGTAATAGCAACGACAGCACTGAGTTTGGGGTTGGATAAAATGAGTTGATATATTTAACTCAGAACACAGAGGTGGGGATAGAGGGAGGAGAAATTGAATGAAAATGGTCAAAAGATACAAACTTCCAGTTATAAGATAAATAAGTACCAGGGATGTCATATATAACATGATGACTGTAGTTAATACTGCTATATGGTATACTGGAAAGTTGTTAAGAGAGTAGGACCTAAGAATTATCATCATAAGGGAAATAAAACCCTTTTCAAAATGTTTTCTTTTGGGGTGCCTGGGTGGCTCAGTGGGTTAAATCTTCTGCCCTCGGCTCAGGTCATGATCCCAAGGTCCTGGGATTGAGCCCCACATCGGGCTCTCTGCTTGGCAGGGAGCCTACTTCCCTCTCTCTCTCTGCCTGCCTCTCTGCCTACTTGTGATCTCTATCTGTCAAATAAATAAATAAAATCTTTTAAAAAAAGTTTTCTTTCTTTTGTGTATCTGTATAGTATGATGGGTATTAATTAAACTTATTGTGGTAATCCTTTCATAATATATGTAAGTCAAATCATTATGCTTAAGCTTAGACAGTGCTACATGTCAATTATATCTCAAAAAATTATATAAAAAGAAAAATAGAAAATAAAATAATGCATTTTAATATTAAATAAAAATATAATACTTAGTGTTTGATATATAAAAAAACTCATTATCCACTTATTATCATTTTATTAGTATTATTAGAGCTGGATCAACATGGTTGTTCAGGAGTTTGTCAGGTAGAGTATAGAGAGAAGGACATAGCTTCTACCTATACATTAACATCCTTAAGTCTGTGTGTCCTTATAGCTTCCACCTTTCTGCTAAATTTTAGATCTATATTCTCAACTTTGTATGGCTCCTCACTCTGGATGACAGGCAATATTGAGGGAAAGGCAAGAGAGGGATTTGCATAGAAACAAAAGATTAAAGTTCTATCTTTGGAGATAGAAGAAAACAGAGATAATAAAGTATCATTGATGCCAAAGTGAGGACAGGCTTTAGGGCTAAATGGAGACATTTATAGAGTCAGACTGACTCCTGTGCGTTACAGGAAGAGCTTTTCTCCCCTACATTAAAGCACACCTACACACAAGTGTTAGTTTCTATTTTCTGAAAGTGCAGCTCAAAGTATGTACAATGTACCTATTTACCCCAACCTCTCCTAAAGCGAGGACATTTCATCATTCATGGATCTTGTGGGATTATTTTAGACACACTCCTCGTCAGCACCAGTGGTGATTTAAATTTTGCAAACAAAATCAACAGCTGGTGAGGGCATTGCTGCTTATATTGCAGAGCTGTGCCATCTGTTTCGCAGGGAATTACAAGATTTCTTAGATGACATATTTCACGATCATTTTATATGTGGGGTTTCCCATCAATCCTTCTAGCAGTGTCCTTCTGAAAAAGGCCCTAATGACAAAATATGGCCATATATTACTGAAATTAAAAGAACGATGTCCTATAAATATCTTTAACACACAGGTGGAATTCTTGATGCTCAGAGCTGCTGGAGTAAAATCACATAATCAGAGATACTTCAAGATTTGCGGTCTCTATCCTTGCTATCACCAGGCTATATGTCCTTTTGTTTACCACCAGTTCCCTTTCATTTTTCCCTCAGAGGCTATACTATATAGGTTTGCTTCTCCTTAAATCCCAGGCTTGATGCCTCCTCCCTCATCCTTACTCACGGACACTATATTCCACGTGATCAAGAAGGTAAGACCAGAAAACAGGTCTTTTCCGCTTTATCCCCTCCTGCCTAGAGTGTATTTCATCTGTCTATACCCCCTCAGAATTTCCTCCTTTCATAGTGAAAGAGGATTTCCTTTTCCTATTTGAAGCACTCTACCCTGTGAATTCCAATGCCAAGATCCTCATGGACCTGTTTCATCAGTTACCCTGTCTGTTCTTTCCCACCTTCCCACTCCACCTCTTCCTTTTCTTCCCCTCTCTTTCCCCTATTGTCTTCTCCCTCACTCCCTTTCTTTCCCTCTTTTCCTCTCTCCTGGGCCTTTTCCTAAAATTGATATACATTTTTGTTTTATATAGAGTTAAGTCTCTTCAACCCAGAATAAGAAAAATGCCTCTCTGTGACCCCATATTCCTCTCTACCTCTACTTTTTTAGTGCCAAACTCGTTGATGAATTTCCTGCTATTTACCATCTCTACCTCCTAATAAGCAATTTATTCCTCACCCTGCTGTGATCTGACTTTTGTTCCCTGACTCCACTGTAACTGCTCCTACAGAGGTCACCAAGGACTTCTGTATTTCCAGACAATGGATAATTCTCAGTTCTTTTCTGACATAACTGTCTTGAAGCATTTGACCTATTTGATTAGTCTCTCCCCATTCTGAAAACTTCTATCCCCTCTGTATCTCTGAAAGACCATGTCTCTTGGCACTTTGTACCTTCATAGATGTCACGCCCTTTTGGCTTTTATTTGGCTTGATTTTTTTTTCCTGCCCTGGTTTGACTGGTGCCCTCATTCCAGGATACATAGAACAGATTCATTAATTCTGTTTTGTACTTGTACCAGAGCTGCCAATATATTCAAGGCTCTTCTATAATAAGTGTTATGTTCTGAACTCCTGCCTTCCACAAAGACATCTAAATAATGCAGGCCAAACCCCTAGCCAAGGAGAAAAACAGAAAAGAATGTAGGAATGGATCTGTGATTTTAACTACTAATGCAGAATTAAGTCTTTTCTATAGGATGTGGTACTTGTTGGTTCTCCATTCAAGGTCAGTAGTGGTAAATCAGTAGTGATGATGCAATCAGGGGCCCTCATAACAGGTAGTTTTTTATGATCTACATATGGGGTTCAAAACAAAGAGTAGTGGGAGGTGAAAATGGATAGACAGAAAGAATCCTAATCATGAAGATCCTTGTATGTTATGCCAAAGCAGTGATTCCATGAATTATAAACAAAGAAAAAAAATGGGGGGGGGAGGAGTCAAGATGGCGGAGAAGTAGCAGGCTGAGACTACTTCAGGTAGCGGGAGATCAGCTAGATAGCTTATCTAAAGATTGCAAACACCTACAAATCCAACGGGAGATCGAAGAGAAGAAGAACAGCAACTCTAGAAACAGAAAATCAACCATTTTCTGAAAGGTAGGACGGGCGGAGAAGTGAATCCAAAGCGACGGGAAGATAGACCTCGGGGGGAGGGGCCGGCTCCCGGCAAGCGGCGGAGCAACGGAGCACAAAATCGGGACTTTTAAAAGTCTGTTCCGCTGAGGGA
>NW_019154091.1:11467955-11677015 GCF_002288905.1 Enhydra lutris kenyoni | reverse complement strand
GTTGGGGGGGTGGGATTATGGACATTGGGGAGGGTATGTGCTATGGTGAGAGCTGTGAAGTGTGTAAACCTGGCGATTCACAGACCTGTACCCCTGGGGATAAAAATATATTATATGTTTATAAAAAATAAAATTTAATAAAAAAAAAAGATAAAAAAAATGTGTGGAAGTTGTAAAAAGACATATGGCATAGAAATTGTGAATCATTAGGTCTGAGTTAAGGATCAGGATAAAGTTTTCATGTAATTTGGAAGAAAAACACCAGTTAAGAACCATTATGCTAAGGTGTTTGATTTTAGAAGAAAATTTATATAATTAATATCATTATCACCATTTCATTAATATCATTATCACCATTTAAAAATGATGATGACCAATTTCAACAGTGCTCTCAGTACCACTTAGCCATCTATCCATATCTCCCCAATTAGCTTATACCACATTCTCTACAAGTTGTACCCTTGAGATACAGACTCTCATTTTCCCTCAACCAAATTCACAAACTATCATGTTTGCATCTACCCTTTCCTTCCCCCACCCCGCCACCCTGTAACTATAGATTCAGTGTCCCTTCTCTTTAGAAAGACTCATTTCTCCATTTGTGTTGTGAATGCCATTCCCCTCTCAGTCTTTCAGGAACTACTTTTCTTTGGCAATAACCTCTTAATGCTCAATCTTCAGACCATTTCTCTTTTTCCTACTAGAAATTTTCTATTAGCATTAAAAGGTGCTACAACTCTGGTAACCTAAAGAAAGAGGAGGAGAAGGTGGAGAAAGAGAAAGGGGAGGAAGAGAGAAGAGGGAGAAGTCCCATGCATGACCTGGTAAATCCCTCCAATTACCATCCTTTCTCTTATGGATCTTTTAAGACCCACATAACTGTAAAAGTTGTCTTCTTCCTATCCCCCATTCTGACTTCTCTCAGAACACTATTAAAGCTTCTCTTGCCAAGGTCACAATCACAAATCTTTGTCTATACATAATAGATAATTCTCAGATCATTTAGACCTCTCCAAAGTATTCAACATAACTGATCATCCTTGCTCCTTGAATCTTTCCTCCAGGCATTTAGAATTCTACCTTCTTACAGTTGTTCTCCCATTTCTTTAGTTCTTCCTTCACAAGATCTTTTTTTGGCTTATTGTTCCCTACTTAACCTCTACTTACTGTAACTCTCCATGGCTCCATCCTGGGGATTCTTTCTTCTCACTATGTATTTGCTAACTTCTTGACCTCTTCTACTCTCATAATTTTTAAATAATGTCTCAATATCAACAGATCCCAAATGTATGTCTTTTCTAGACTTCTACTCAAAGTCCAGACCTATATATCCAACTATAATCTCAAACATAACTATATTCTTGCTGTTCTTTTTAATACGCTTCTCAATTCTCTTTGCTTCATGACCCAAAAGCCTGTATATGTCATCCTTAAAAACACATCATCTGAGAGTTTATGTTTATTCTATATACAAATATATCATAAATATATCCACTTCTCTGTGATACTACAGTCATCTTGGTGTCTAAGCCACTGTCTTGCCCTGGTTGGAATACTAAATAATAAAGTCCCCTCCACTTCCAATTTTGACTATCCAAATTCACTATTTTAAAATGCAGCTAGAATAATTTTTATAAACCACAATCAGATTATGTCATTTCCCTGCTTATAACTCAATGACAACTTCCTACTACACTGAAGACAAAATCCAACATGGTTCATATGGCCTATTATTCTGTGTCATCTAGACCTCCCTCTCTAGTCTCATTGTGTTTCATTTTATCCCTAATTTGCTATACAACAGTCATACAGGTCTTTTCTCCACTGCTAAAACATGAAAAGTTCTTTAACCACTTTAGGATGCTCACATTAGACCCATTCATTCTGTCCGGGAAGTTCTTTCTATCTCTCCTGTTTATTATGCCTTCCAACCCTCTGTTCATATTTTGCATTATTAACTCTATTCCCCTTTTAAGGCAAAATAAATGTCATTTTCTCTGAAAAGTTTTTTCTTGACTCTCCTCCCTATATGAAGGCTTAAGTATAATCTCTCATCACACACTTTTTTTTTCCTTTTTGCTTATTATTACAGCTAATTGCTGAATATTGAATTCTGTAATTACTCCTAGATGAGGAATAAAAGAGGGACATTCCTACTAATCTTACAGAAATAAATAGGACTACAAGGTAAATTAGATTATCTAGAAGAAATGGACAAAACCTCAGAAACACCCAAGCTAGTAAAACCAACTTAAAAAGACATAGAGAAATAACTATACATATAGCAAATAAAAAAATTAAATTAGTAATTAACTTCTCACAAATAAAATCTTGGGTCTAGATGGCTTCACAGGTAAATTAAATCAAATATTTAAGGATTAATTCCAAAAACTCTTCTAAAAAAAACAAAAAAAAAGGGAAAACATCCCAACTCTTTCTTTTTAAAAATTTTTTTCTAAAGATTTATTTATTTATCTTAGAGAACTAGAGAGCACCCACACGTGAGCAGGGTGAGAGGCAGAGAGAGAGGGAGAGAGAATCCCAAGCAGACTTCAAACTGAGCACAGAGACCCACGAGGGGCTCAACCCAAGAACCCTGAGATCATGACCTGAGCAGAAATCGAAAATTGGCTGCTTAACTGACTGAGCCACCCAGGAGCCCTCAACTCATTCTATGAGTATTACACTGATATCAAGACCAGATAAAGATATTACAGAAAACCAGGATCTGTATGAATGCCAAAACCCTCAAGAGGGGCGCCTGGGTAGCTCAGTTGGCTAAGTGTCCAACTCTTGATTTTGGCTCAGGGATGATCTCAGGGTTGTGAGATTGAGCCCCACATGGGTTCAGTGTGGAGTCTGCTTCTTTCCCTCTCCCTTTGCTCTCTTCCCACTCGTCCACTCTCTCTCTCTCTCTCTAAAATAAATAAATAAATCTTAAAAAAAAAAAAACCTGAATAATTATATTCCATAACTAAAAAGAATTCATCCCAGGGGTAACAGCTGAAAATCAGGCAATGTAATACACCATGCTAATAGAATAAAGGACAAAAATTATATGATCATCTCAATAAAGGAAGAAAAATACATTTGACAAAATCTAACACTCATTTTTGCTAAAAACAACAAAAAATTAAGACTAAAAACAGCTTTCTTAACCTCATAAAAGGCACCTATGAAAAACTCACAGCTATTATACTTAAAGGAAAAACAATCATTTCCCCTTAAGATAAGAAATAAGACAAAAATATCCATTCTTACCATTTTCATTCAACATTGTACTAGAATTTATGACCAGAGTAATTAGGCAAGAAAAACAAATCAAAAGCATATAGATTGGAAAGGAAGAAGTAAAATTACTCCGACTTGCAGGTGACATTGTCATGTAATAGAAAAATCCAAAGTAATCCATTAATAACTAGAACTAATGAGTTCAATATTGCTTGGATACAAACTTAAATACAAAAATCAATTCTATTTTGAAATACAACACATGAATAATCCAAAAATTCAATTAAGAAAGCAAACCCACTTATAATAATAGCAAAATACATAAAATTTTAAAGTGTTATACTTGTACACTAAAAATATAAACCATTACTGAAAGAAATGAAATATTCAAATAAATAAAATAACATCAAACATTTATGGATAAAACTTAACACTGTTACGATGTAATACCCTGCAAGTTGGTCTACAAATTCAATGCAATGCTTATCAGATTTCAACTGATTTCTTGAAGTAATTGTCAAAGTGATTCTAAAATTCATATAGAAATTAAAGGAGTGAGAAATAGCCGAAACAATCTTGGGTGGGGGAGGATAAAGTTGGAGGACCAAAACTTCCCATTTTCAAAGCTTACTACAAATTTACAGTAATCAAGAAAATGTAATGCTGGCATAATATTAGACATATAGATCAAAGGAACTGAACTGACAGTCTAGAAAAAAAAAATCTTCCCATTTATGCTCAATCAATTTGCAACACCGGTGTCAAGGCAATTCAAAGAACAAAACATAGTCTTTTCAACAAATGGTGTTGGGAAAACTGGACATCCACATGCAAAAGAATAAACTTGGACCTTTTCCTTACATTGTATTAAAAAATTAACACAAAATGGATCACACATCTAAACAGAAGAATTAAAACCATCAAACTAGAAGAAAACTTGGGTGTAAATCTCAGTGACCTTAGGTAAAGCAATGGTTTCTTAGCTATGACATAAAAAGCACACACAACAAAAGAAATATAGATAAACTGGACTTCATCAAATTTAAAAAGAACATCATCTGTAATGTGAAAAGATAACCCACAAAAGAAAAGAAAATACTTGCAAAGTACATATAATGAAAGACTTGTAATACAAAATATATGAAGAACTCTTTCTAACTCAGTACATAAAAGACAGTACATAGACTTAATTTTGTGCCACTCCCCTCAAATTCATGTTAAATTCTAATGTCCAATGTGATGGTATTAGGAGGAGGGACTTTTGGAGGGTGACTAGTTCATGGGGTCAGAGCCCTCAATAATGGAATCAGTGCCTTCATAAAAAAAGACCCCAGAGAACTCCCTCATCCC
The DNA here is from genome assembly GCF_002288905.1 of Enhydra lutris kenyoni. Lineage (NCBI taxonomy): Eukaryota > Metazoa > Chordata > Mammalia > Carnivora > Mustelidae > Enhydra > Enhydra lutris. The sequence continues at coordinate 11,672,434 of NW_019154091.1, read as the reverse complement.
TTCCCCCATGTGATACACAGCAAGAAGACAGCTTTCCATGAACAAGCGAGTAGGTTCTCACCAGGCACAGAATCTATAAGCACCTTGATCTTTGACTTTCCAGTCTCCAAAACTGTGAGAAATTAATTTCTATTATTTATAAGCCATCTAGTCTATGGTATTTTTGTTAAAGCAGGCTGAACTGAGGCAGAAATTAGTACTGAGAAGCAAAGTGCTGCTGTAACAAATACCAAAAAAAAAAAAAAAAAAAAAAGGAAGTGGCTTTGGATCTGGATGATGGGTAGAGGCTGCAAGAGTTTCAAGGTGTATGCTAGAAAAAGTCCCATTGCCATGAAAGGACTGTTAAAGAGGATTCTGGTGACAGCTCAGAAAGAAAAGAGGAGAGCTGAAGAGAAGATTTCAATCTTCTTAAAGAATACCTACCTAAGTAATTCTGAATAGATCGTTGGTAGAAAAATGGACAGTATAAAGCTCATTCTGATGAGTTTCAGATGGAAAAGAGGAACATGTAATTGCACAATGGAAGAATGACCCTAAAGGCAATTCAAATATCACCAAGGCTGCTTCTCCCATCACAGTTTCACAACTGGAGAAATATTTGCCCCGGGATGAATTATACCTTGAGTCTCATTCATATCTGACTTAGATGATATTTATATGAGACCCTGAGCTTAGACTTGAAAGTTGGTGCTGAAATGAGTTAAGAGATTTATGGCTGCTGGAATGTAATAGATGTATTTTGCATGTGATAAAACCATGAATTTGGGGGTCTAAAGACAGAATGTTATAGATTTCAATGTTTTTATATCCTCCCACAAGTCATATGTTAAATCCTAATGTCCAGTGTGATGGTATTTGGAGATGGGGGTCTTGGCAGTGATTGAATCATGAGGGTAGAGCCCTAATGAATGGGATTAGTGCTCTTATAAAAAGAACCCAGAAAACACCCTCACCCATTCCATCATATGATGCATAATAAGAAGACAGCTTTCTATAAACCAGGAGAAGGTCCTCACCAGACATGGAACCTACTAGCAAATTGATCTTTGACTTCCTAGTCTCCAAAACTGTGAGAAATAAACTTCTACTGTGTATAAGTAACCCAATGTATGGTAATTTTGTGATAGCAACCTTAACTGAATGAGACATAACCCAATTTGAAAATGGGCAGTGGATTTGAATAAACATGTCTCTAAATAAGATATATAAATGGCCAAAAATCACATTAAAAGATGTTCTACATCATTAATCACTAGAATAGTACAAATGAAAACTATGAGATACCATTTACATCCATTAGAATGGCTTAAAAAAGACAGATAATAACAAGTGTTGAGGAGGATGGGAAGAAAATACAACCCTCATACATTGCTTGTGAAGATGTAAATAGTGCAGACATTTTGGAAGATTCTTTGGACATTGCTCAGATTACCAACCATAGAGTTACTGTAAGACCTAGGAATGCCAATACTAGATATACACAAGAGAAATGAAAACATACATCCACACAAAAACTTATTCAAAAATGTTAACAGTAGTGGGCACCTGGGTGGCTCAGTCATTAGGCAGTTGCCTTCAGCTCAGGTCATGATCCCGGGGTCCTGGGATCGAGGCCTACATCGGGCTCCCTGCTCAGTGGGAAGCCTGCTTCTCCCTCTCCCATGCCCCCTGCTTGTGTTCCCTCTCTCTGTGTGTCTCTCTCTGTCAAATAAATAAACAAAATCTTTTAAAAAAATGTTCACAGTGGTATTATTTATAATAGCTAAAAAATGGAAACAACCTAGATGTCCATCGACTAACGAATCAATAAACAAAATTTGGGGTATTCATGTAATGGAATATTATTTAGCAATTTAAAAAACAAAGTATTGACACATGCTACATGAATGAGTCTTGAACACATTACATTAAATGGAAAAAAAGTCATAAAAGATGGTGTATTATTTAACGCCTTTCATTTGAAATGTCCTGAATAAGCAAATCCAGGGAGACAGAAAAATAGAATAGTAGAGGTTACCCAGTTGGTGGAATGGGGAACAAGAATGAAGAATAATTGCTAATGGATATGGGTCGGGGTTTCTTTTTGGAATTTTGTAAACGTTCTAAAATTAGACTGTAGTGATGGTTGCACAACTCTGAGTATACTGAAAACCACTGAACTGAGACAAGCAGACAAACAAACCCAGTCTGTAAAATAAATAAATAATAACTTAATAATTCTGTTTGATAGTAAGAGACAATAACAAAAGCTCTCAAAAGTTCAGGTAAATACCACAATATTTGAAACAGGTGAGAAATAGGCAGAAACTGGATTTGGGGGCATGAAAGGGTGAAATCATCTAATAACACAGATCCAGGCACTCAGGGAATGTCTAGTAAATGTAAGTTGATGATTCTAAGTTCTGTGATCTGGCAAGGTACTCCGGAGATCACAACATTCATCCTTCTGCCCCATAAAATCAAACCCAGATAAATGGGCCATTTTCAGCGCTGCTTTTATAGCCAAACAGCAACAAAAACAAAATAAAACAAAACAAACAAACAAAAACACCCCACACCTTCACAACCTCTTCTGGTTATGGTTACTTAATCTGGGTCAGATGCTGAGTAGCAGGGGTGAAAATTTCCTCTCTGAGCCTTTATGATCATGATATTGAGCATTCTGATAAGCACCTCAAGGTAAGAGATGGTGGCATGGCAATAGAAGAAAAAGAGAACAGCTAAATGCTTCAGAGGAAAGAGTTCAAGACAGTGAGTGAGATTTAGAAGGAGCAGGGAAAAAAGAATAAAGCCAACAGCAGGAAGGAGGAGTACTGGGGCAGGAGACAAAGAAGATAGAGTCATAGAAACTTTGATAAGGCTGGAAAGTTTAGAGAAAAGAGAGGAAAGTAAGAAAAATATAAGGTGAAAAAAGAGAACAGAGTTGTGTCCTTTTTTCTTTTATCAGGCCCACTTCTTCTTTCTCCCAAATATTGATAAATATGGAGCAAAACAAGACATCTGGCCCTGCCATTTACTCTTTGTTCCACCAGCAGAAAGGGTATTTTAAAATCCAGTATTCAAAGTGATGAAAAAATATTCAGAGGAATTGGGTTAGCAATACAGTAGTCCAATCCTCTATAATAAAGCTCTCCTAGAACAGCAGAGGTTAATTACTTACTTACAAGAATAACCAGTTATTCTTATTAACTGGTTAAGACATAAATATGAACTGTTGTCTTCTATACAATTTATAATGAATATTAATGGTAAAAATAATTATACAAAATAAGACAAAAACTGCACATAGCTAAGTTTGTTAATTGACTAAAAACTGACAGAAGCAAAACTTTTTGATAATATTTTTACCTGCAAACTTTGATTTAGAATAAACGGACTTGATAGATATAATGTCCATAAAACAAAACTTCTAATTTAGTAGGTATAATTGTTGATACAAATAAAAAACTTGATTAGGAAGACTGCATTTTAATTGAAAATTTCACATGGAAAATTATTTTGATGAGAATAATTTCAGCAAAATAAAAATGAACATTAAGAAATTGGGTGTGGTGCACCTGGGTGGCTCAGTGGGTTAAAGCCTCTGCCTTAGGCTCAGGTCATGATCCCAGCGTCCTGGGATTGATCTCCACTTCCTCCTCTCTCTCTCCCTGCCTTTCTGCCTACTTGTGATCTCTCTCTCTGTCAAATAAATAAATAAAGTCTTAAAAAAAGAAAAGAAATTGAGTATGATTTGAGTGCTAGGTAGGAAATTAAGGAGTTAAATTATCTCAATAGAGAAAAAAAATCACAGTACAGATTTCTTTTGTCCGAGTACATTCCTCTCCATGCGTCCTGGAGGTATTCCTGAGAGAATGCATACTAGTACATAAGGGGCCCCTCTGTATCTATTTCAGAAGAAGCTTGATTTAGTTGCCCTTCTGATAAACAGCTTTAATTCAAGAGAATAAGCAGTCCATATTCCCTGGGTTTGGCATGGAGAGGGAACAGATGATCTGATAGGTTTTGTTGCCTCCAATTTTTGTGACTAATATAGAGGCTCTATTTGAAAGTATCCAGATCTGGTTCCATTCTGGTTTAGCTAAAAACATATTGCATGGAGCACTGGGTGTGGTACATAAACAATGAATTGTGGAACACGGAAAAGAAATTCAAAAAAATAAATAAATAAAAATTTAAAAAAACAAACCAAATTTGGAACAAAATGTACTCTTTTCTCAAGAGCCAAGCCCTCAGAACTATCCTAAGGATAATTGCGAAAGACAAAACAAACCAAGTATAGTTCAGAGTGGTCATGAAACTTGTCAAAGGTCTAAAGAAAGTCAAAGTAGCCTAATTAAATTCAGACAGTGAGTCTAAGAGAAGGCCTTAATTGCTAAGAATTCTTCTATTGCCTGGCTTAAGGTTCCTCTATGGAGGAAACACCTCTAGAGAAAGTCCCATTCTGCCCATACCTTCCCTACTCCTCTTTATGTGATTGGTAAATTGAAAGAAGGAACAGGGAATATTCTTCTCAGCTCCCTCCTCTGATTCTCTTTAGAAGCCAATTTTCTCTCAAGGAAGATGCAATCTGAGTTTCTTGTTCCTATAAAATTTATAGGGGCACACACCTACCTGTCATTATTTTGTATCAGGAACACTGATTTGTCTACCTCTGCCTGGTGAACAAAATGATGAATCTGTCCCACTCTGGGCTATAGAATTAATAAATCCATTTGCCACATACATAAGCGATGCTTTCTCATGGACCTTTGCCTAAAATAAAGTTGGTATTTTGATGACCATCTTGACTCCCATTTCTTAGATGGTTCCAAACTCAGGCAAAGAGAGGAATGCTGTGCATTAACTGCTAAAGTTCCGAAATAAACCCCAATCTGCTTTCTTTTCCCTCTAGCTATTTCTTTCCATGGAAACTTGTGAAATTTTTGTTTATGGTGTGTGTGTGTGTGTGTGTGTGTGTGTGCACGCGCTCTTTATTTTTAGGCATAGGAATAGAATAGAATAGAATAGAATAGAAGTAAGAATTTGGGATTCAGTTAGTATTCTGAAAATCTTGAAGAAATTAAAAACCATAGGCTTCTTTAAGTTTCTAGAACACAAAATTTTAAGGAAAAAATAAGAGTGGTGACAGGAAGTGGAAGTAGGTAGGGCAGGGAGACCTATGTTCACCTAGAGCTTATTTCACGTATGAAGGACATTTGAAACAAATAGACATATTTTAACATGTAGTCTCTAGGTTATGTGAAATAAACAACATTCTCTTGAATAAATTTCCTCTTAATATCTTAGAACACACCCATGTATTTTTCATGAAATTGATCTCAGATTTGAAAAATTGGTTTGAATCTCATGAGACTTAACTTTTAAACAAAATGAGCATTATTAGTAGTAGTATTACTTTGCAAACAGATTGGTAGGTTTTCCTGTATTCTCAAACCATATTGGATTTATTCAATAATGTAATGGAAAATACTCTACAAGAAAATGCATGTACCCCAGGGATTGCATTTCTACTTATGCCTGTATTTGCCGTCAACATCAAATAAATACCAGAATAGTGTTACTGCAATTAGATGCAGTAAAAAAAAAAAAAAAAAAAAATCAGAAATCTTTGAGAAACAAGGGAGAAAAGCTCTGAAACATGAAAATAAAGAGTGCTTCTCTGGGTACATAGAGTGGCCCCAGAGGAAATTGTAAGGCAGGTGAAGTTTGTCTTTCAGGTTTTTTTTCTTTCTTTGATTCTTTTTAGACACTGTATAATCTCATGCCACCTTTACAAGACTTTGAACTTAGTCTATGTTGGCTAAAACAAGAGGAAAAACCACCCTTACTCAGTTTTCCGCAAGCACCTCAGTCCACTTGGTTTACTTCTACACATCCTTCAAGAATTAGCTGAAATACACAATAGAATATTACTTGCTACAAAAAAAAAAAAGAATAAAATCTTTCCATTTGTAACAACATGAACGGATCTAGAAGGTGCGATGCTAACTGAAGTAAATCAGTCAGAGAAAGACAAATACCATATTATTTCACAAAACAAAAGAACAAAGAAAAAAAGAGACAAAAAACCTGACTCAAATATAGAGAGCAAACTGAGGGGAGGCAGGTGGGTGGATGGGTAAAATAAGGTTATGGGGATTAAGAGTATACTTACCATGATGAGCACTGAGTAATGGATAGGAGCGCTGAATCACTATATTGTACACCTGAAACTAATATAACAATGTATGTTAATTCTACTTGAATTTTTTTTTAAATGAGAAAAAAAAAAGAAGAATTAGCTGGAGTGTTCCCTTCTCTGAGTTAGAGACTCTTCTGTTTCTATAGTTTCCTATATATAATCAAACAGGGAAGAATAGAAGGCATGTCTTAAGCCAAAGGATAAATGGTAGGTTTAGCCTTCCTGGGTATAGGAAAAGTGTGAGCAGATAATGCCTATTTATAACCCAACAATCACCACAGGTACATCTTTCTACCCTGCCTTCACTTCAGTCTAGCCTTGCTTTATTATTCCATTTCAAGCTGAGAGAACTTGAGAGAGAAGCCCTCTACCTGGGTATTTCTGTCTATAAGAGGAGTGTCTCTCGTCACAGAAAATTCCCCAATTGTTTTAACCTATATCCAGTGCAAAATTTCATTGAGATTAGTAACAGGTGCAGAACCAATTAACTGATTTGAATTTTACCATCATCATCAGCACTGTCAATAGACACTTACTTAATGAGTATCCCTAGAGCACTACACATTGCACTCAATGCTAACAGTTCATCTTCTTTCCCCCAAAGGACATTTTAATGAACAGTGAAATAGCTAAAATATAGACATGAAAATGAAAAGACTAGAAAAATAAAAAGAATTAATAATTGGTCCCTAAGTAAAGAGCAGATCTTCATTCCTTCTTAATATCAATAGCTATAAGTCATTCAAATATATAGAGATTTATTTATTCACAAACTGAATAGAGAGAAAAAGACGATGTTATAGATTGAATGTTTGTTTCCCCCCCCCCCCCCCACACCCAGATTCATATGTTAACCTAAAGCCCAAGATGACAATATTAGAGGTGGAGATTTTGGGAGGTGATTAGCTCCTGAAAGCTCCACCCACACGAATGGGATTAGCCCTTATAAAAAAAGACCCCAGAGAGATCCCTGTGAGAATACAGCAAAAGTGGCTGTCTAGGAAGCCAAAATCAGAACTTCATCAGACACTGAGTCTGCTGGCACCATAATCTTGGATTTCCCAGCCTCTAAAACTGTAAGAAATAAATGTTATTCAAAAGCCACCTAGTATGGTATTTTTATTATAGCAACCTGCATGGACTAAGACTGATGATGATGATGGTGATGATGATGTTGATGATACAGGTAGATCTAAACAACTTGCAAATGTACATAAAGATCTGTAGTCTAGACAAAGACATATATGATACACCTATATATATCTATCTATATATAGATAGATATATATCTTTATCTAGATATCTATCTATAGTCTAGATAGATACAAAGAGAGAGATACAAATGTCTAAAAAATCTTGTTAGCAGCTCTAAATATATTTAACGTAAGTGAATATAATACCTTTGATTTTACTGATTAAAACGGACTGCCTCACATTAAGAACTTTCCTCAAACATCATTTAAAATTCTTAATTCAAATGTGAGCTCTATGGTTAGAAAGAGTACAGTAATCCTGGATAAAACCCAAACAAGAGCTGTAACTTTGAGGAACTGAGTGAAGAAATTTCAAGGCTGAATAGAAATAGCTAAGGAAGGCCGTAAGCCTAGACCTAATTTAATTTGTGAGCCCCAAAGTAGTAAGGGAATTAGTTAATCTAGTACAAATGAGTTTTCCAAAAGGGATTTATCTTTAGCCTGAATAATGGAAACTAAGTCCAGAACACATAGAGATCAAAATCATTGGTTAACAAAAAAAAAAATTCTCAAGCAGTTATGTTAACACTGAACACAAAATTAAACACTGACACAGACTTCATTCCCGGGATGGAACACAATGTTACCCGGGTAGTGTACTAGATAACTAAAAAAGTTTCATACCTAATGTGTGATATATTTGTCTATACATTTATGTGGCATACTGCTTTGTTTGAAGGTCTATTTAAGAACTGTTCAAAGGATAGGAGTGCTGCCTAATGATGGGAGTAGGTAGGTCTCAGAAGACGTCACAAGACACAAAGGTTTGAGCAGATTCTTAAACAGCACGAGGTTAAGAAGAAAACCTGGAGAGGTCAGAATTGTTGGAGAGAAAATTACATTAGACAATAGGAATGGAATTAACTAATGCCGTGAGGCTGGAGAGAGAATGGTTTGTTCGAAGAATAAAGAAGAGCTAAGAGTGGTCAGATTGGAGAAAACACGAGAGAGCATAAGATTAAAGTTTGAAAAACCATCCATTCTATCCTAAAGAACTAGAGTATCTACAGGCTTAAGAATCCCTTCTTTAGTGATTAGAAATCATATGACACTCCTCACCCCCACAATTGTATAGTATTCAGTGTCTGTATTTTCACCTCTGTTAACAATGGAATTTACATCAAAACATGAATACCAATTGGTAGACAAAACATGGCGTTGGCTGTAAAATTCCCTAAACAATTTAAGTTTAAAGAAAAAGAACTTTAAGTAAATAAATATATACAGTTATGCCACAAGAAAGCCATCTTCCATTTTTACCAAGTTCTCTTCTCTATCTACTAAGGGACTAACCTCATTATAAAACCCCCTGGAGTATTCTATCTTTTCCACAAAAGAGGGAGGGGAAAAAAAATGAACTTTCCAGGGATAGTTTTGCACACAAATGACAGGCATAGGTTTCTAAAGGATGGTTTCCAACCTGTTAATAGTTTTCAATACACAACAGCTGCAATCCATGAAAGAGAAAAATATTCATGGCACAAAGCATTTATATGTATCAAATGTATATTCATGAACAAATGGCTTCCTCTGCCTTTAATAGTGTTTGCTGTGCAGTCAGTGAAGAATGGACCAAGCCTCCCCTGGCTGCTACTGCTAAGTCCCCACCGCTCCATCTCCTGAATGTCAGTTCGGCAGTGGTTACCAACAGGACAATAGCCATGAAAAAGAAAAAAAAAAAAAAAAAAAAAAAAAAAATGTACCCTGAATCATTCCCCACTCATTCCAGATCAGATAGCAGCACCTCCCTGTGTCAAATATTAATGACAGGTTTTCTATAGCTGCCAACTTATTTTTCAGGATAAGCATTATATATTCAAAACTTGTGTGGCCATATGTACACCATAATACCCATGGCTGACCCTCCTCTGTCAAATATGCTTTGTCACAGCACCGCCCTCCCAACAGGCTTTACTAAGAACACTGGAAGGCAAATTTGCATACACTGAATAACATTCTCTGGTGATCATCAGCATCCAGTTGTCATGGCCTCCATCAGAGTGTTCTCGTGCAGCATGGAGGCAAGAGAATGACAGTGCAAACTATTCAACAAAAGTCTTTGTTATTCATAAGGTTTGGTGGATGGTATGTGCTTTTGAAAATTGGCATATTGTTTGATAAAAGTGTTGTTTGCTCCATTAATTTCTCCAGGAGGAAGGAAAGAATAGAACCAGGTGAGGAAATGTGCCTTTTGTCAAAAAAGAATAGGGAATCATTATAAGGTTTCAGGGCACTGAACAAAGCCTGCTAAAAATAAAAATAAAAAAATAATACTAATAATAAGGAAATGAAATAATTTAAATTGTAACACACAGGCAAAGGAGCTGTCAGCTTTGCAGACAGGGCCTCCTCACTCCCTCTCTCGATTCTTCTTGGTCATCTCCCCATGCCCTTTTAGGATCATAGGAAAATAGTTCTAACTCTATAGGAAATGCCAACTTTCCCCTTTATCTCTCATGGCATTTGCTCTTGATCCATTCTAAGAAATGTGTTTTTAGGACCAAGATGAAAAACTGAAAATATGATTTGATATCATTCCCTCCTACACATTTTTATAAGGATACCTAGTTGTATCTGAATTTTAGAGTGCAAAGTTAAATTGCACCTATCCTTCTTGGAAGTTTATACAATATATTGCATCAGACTCTAAGTTGTAATCTACTATAAAATATGAAAAGATTTTAGCTCTTTGTGCTATGAGACGGAGATTGCATATAATAACCGGTGAGGAGGAAGCACCTTGCTGGATATGTCAAGTTTCCAGAAATATCATGGATTGTAGCTGTACTTGGCTAGGATGAAGTCATACCTCTCTATAAATGAAATGGTTTCAGTATTTAAGTATAGTTTCAGTGTTTAAAACAAAGCGAATTTTGTCCTGGATTATATTATGAAAATTAATCCTTTGCAAAGGAAATGTTTCTGAATTTTTCATAAATAAATAGAAGAGGTTCTCTAGAGGGTGATGAATCTCTGCAGACCCACAATTAATTCCCTAGGTCCTCCCACTTTTGATTATACAATGTGAGGCATGTTGCCATCATCTTTTTTTCCCATCTCAGTGAAGTCTTAGTATGCGTCAGATTCTCCTGTGTCAACTTTATACTATTCTTACTAATGAAGAGGAGTCCATATTGCCATTCAATAGCATACCACAACTGATACTCTACCAGAAATAAAAATAATATAAAAGGCAAAGGAATTGATCTCAACTAATCTGTTTACTTGAATTATTTCTTCCATGCCTATCATGTTCCAGAGCTATTTGCTGTAGACACAGCGTCCTCTCTCAAGACATTTTCAGTCTTACAGAAACATCAAATGAAGTAGCCAAGCAGTCAGAATGCAGTGTGCTAAGTGGTCTGGTGGAGGAAGTATCCGATGTTTCGGATTGGAGAGTTTAAGACACTTGCCCAAGATTCTACAAAAAGAAGGCAATAAAGCCTGGATTTGAACCTAAAATTTCAGGCTCCTAACTTTATACATTCTGCTTATAAAATATCGACTTACCTTTACCCAATCCCTTATATATGGGAGGAGCCACTTGAATGGCCACAGGAAATTCTCTTCCCCTACTCTTAATAGGACTAGTTAGAATTATGACACAGTTAATCTTAGCCAAAAAGGAGACCAAAGCTGGAAAGTAGAAAACAGAAATCTCATGATTCACTGAATGAGAGTTCCATTAGAAAAAGGGAATAGTAGAAAGGCTTTAGCTGCTGAGGAAGTCTGTTCCTGTTCCCATTACATTCTTGAATCTCCTTTGGTCCTGGTGTCAGTCCAACTGCACACTACATGAATGCAGACTGGAACAGGGCTAGAGTAAGCAGTTAGATAGACATGAGCAGAAGAGGAGAAAGGAGGGTGGCAGATGTGAAAATTGCCAGGGATTACACCAGTCTCCAACGAAAGACCCACCCGCTCTCCCTTAGACCAACCCCTTTTGTGGTTTAGCACAGTCTGATAAGCAAAAGATACATCAGCAAGGACTTACCCAACTTTGGAGTGTATGCACTTAAAGAAAACATTGTCTGCTAGTAACCCCAAGCCTGTTATAGTATTATTATAATATCACTAGCATTGCAGTTTACCCCCCCCATTATTATCATGAGGTGCTCATGAGAAGATGGAGGACATGAACATGCGCAAAAAGTCGGAGGGGAGGAAACCAAGATGACCCAGTGGGTGGCATGATAATGAAAAGATGGGATGGAAGAGATCAAACAGACCCCCATAAAAAAATATGATGCAGAATTCAGCGGGCTGCTACCCACCCTTAGGTCAGCCCATGCCTATATCTCCAGTGTATTTTTGCTTTGTTAAATAAAACTTTTGCTCTTCTCACTCTCTATCAAGTCTCTAGACAGAATTCTTCCCTTCAAGAAGATAAGAACTGAGGGATTTTACAATCCACTACCCAGTAATACTTTTACCAGCTCACCAACCCATGAGGAAACTGCTGCCCACTCCTCTTTGTGACTATATAGGAAAGGAAGCTGTTGTGTTGGGGAGGAGGGTTGGTAGCACAAACCTAGCCTCCCAATGGCTTCACTGCTTTGTATTTCCCACCCTAATATCTGCTGGAGTCCATATTGGAATCCCCTAGTGGGTAGCCTAGTACCAACCATGATGTCTTAAGGTAAGGTAATAAACTAATTAGCACACAGAAACTAACCATACATACAATGTTTCACTACAATCGTGACCAGCCTTCTGGTCATGTGACCATAACTTCTTCCTGTTCTCTAACATCTCAGGATGTTAGAGGAGGGCCAGGAAGTAATGGAAACTAGGATGGGGAGACAAAGGGGACTAATTTTAAGCCAACTATCATTTTAAGCATTTTATTTCATTAGCAATACAAAATAACCTGAGTAGACCGATGTTACCAATTGAGAAAAAGAAGTAATGAGGTTAAAATCATTCCTAAGGTCACACAGCCAGTAAGTGCCAGATCCAAGATTAAAACTCCGTCATGGCCCTCCCCAAGGACCGGTTTGTGTGCTCCTGAAGGCAGATGTGTCCTGGCACTCAAGATGAAAGAGGGGATGAATTCACCTTTCCATAGAAACTGAACAGCATCTTAATGCATCTTCTCTGTTCCACATACAGAACAATGAAAGACCAAATATTTAAAAAAAAAAACAAAACTCATAAAGTACAGTGATAAACTATTTATGTACCACATGGAGGTCAATGTCTCTGAGTCACCAGGACCAACAGTGCTCCAAGGGGTCTGGAATTAGGCTTACAGCCCCTGGAGAAACTGCTGCCTACTGCTCCCTGGAGCCACCTCTACAAGGGAAGCTATTAATTTGAAGAAGGAAGGTTGGTGGTCCAGACCCAGCTATATAATTGGATTTGCAACATCCCAAATATCACTCTAGCACAGAATCTCTTTATAAGTGCTGCTTTTGGACTGGGAGCCCAGGGAGCTCAGGGAGACATTGGCTAAGGTCTAGATGGAGAGAGGTAGGCACAGAGAAAAGGAAAGAAAAACACAAAATGTGTGGTTAGTTGCAATGATTAGTTCAGTGTGATTATATTACCACAGGAATCATGGGTTTGTATTAACTAACAGTTGACTGAGAACCTAACCACACACATTCTGAGTCCCAAAGATCTACTTCTATATATGACTTTTGGAACTTTACATACAAACACACAGGCATGTATATTAAGTTCGAAAATATATATGTAGTGAGCTAGTCTTGGAGAAATTCTAATGAGAATTTTCACTTGAGAAGATGTGAAACCACTTTAGACCATTCATATTGGGGAATTTGCCACTTCTTATTCTCAGCAATCATCCACAGGTACAGATGAATAATACAGTCTTCTATTGTTGAGCAAGAAGAAGTTGGCTATTAAATTTAAGACAATTTTAAAACTATTAAGAAGATTGAAACTTCCACACTAAAATCTTGAGCCAATGTTCATTGTCCATGCTCTATTATTTCTCCCTTTTGGGTCTGTTACTAGTTTCTTCACAGTATTTAGATGCATCTATGTTGGGGTATCTGGGTGGCTCAGTCGGTTAAGTGCCTACCTTTGGCTCAGGTCATTGTCTCGGAGTCCTGGGATGTGCCATGGATAGGCTGGGCTCTCTCTTGCATTCTCTCTCTCTCAAATAAATAAAATCTTCCAAAAAAAAAAAAAAAATAGATGCTTCTATGTTGAGTGCATAAATATTGACAAATGTTATATTCTTTTGTTTGACCCCCTTATCATTATGTAACACTTCTTTGTCTCATTATAGAAACAAAGGATCTCTGTAATAACAACAGATTAATACAAAGACTCATAAAAGACTACTATAAATAATTACATGTCTACAAACTGGACAAACTAGAATGATACATTCTAAAAACATACAACCTACCAAGACTGAATTATGATGAAAGAGAATATGAACAGGACATTCGCTAGCAATGACAGTGAACCACTAATCAAAAATCTTCCAACAAACAAAAGTTTAGAGCCAGACAGCTTCCCTTATGAATCCTACCAAATATCCTAAGAAAAATTACTACCAATCCTTCTCAAACTCTTCCAAAAATAGAAGAGAGGGGAATTCTTGAAAACACATTTTGCAAGGCTAGCATTATCTTGATAACAAAACATAACAAGAGAGCCAAAAAAAAAAAAAAAAAAAGAAAGAAAGAAAATTATAGGCCAATATCTCTGATGAACATAAAAGTAAAAATTCTCAACAAAACATTAGCAAACTGAATTCAACAACACATTAAAAGTATGTTACAGCATGATCTAGTGGGATTTATTCTAGGGATATGAGGATGTTTCAATATCCACAAACCAGGCAGGGTGATACACGACATTGACAAAATGAAGAATAAAAAACCATGTGACCATCTCAATAGATGCAGAAAAAAGCGTTTAACAAAATTCAACATCCATTTAAGAGAAAACTCTCAACAAAGTGGATATAGAAACATACTTCGACATAATTAATGCCATTTATGACAATGCCACAGCTAACACCATACTCAATGCTGAAATCCTTTCTTCTAAGATGAGAAAAAATACAAGGATGTCTATTCTCACCCACTCAAAATAGTATCAGAAGTCCTAGCCGGAGCAATAAGGAAGAAAAAGAAATAAAAGACATCCAAATTGAAAGGAAAAAAGTAAAATTGATTACTATTAGCAGATGATATGATAGTACACATAGAAAATCCGAATGACTCCACAAAAAACTGTTAGAACTAATATACAAATTCAGGAAAGTTGCAGGATACAAAATCAACACAGAAATCTGATGTGTCTCTACACATTAAAAACAAACGATTGGAAAGAGAAATTAAGAAAACAATCCTGTCAACAACTGCATCACAAAGAATAAAATACTTAGGAATAAATTTAACCCAAAAGGTGAAAGGCGAGGATATTGAAAACTATAAGACATTGTAAGAAACTGAAGAAGACAAAAATAAGTGGAAAGACATTCCATACTTACAAATTAGAAGAATTAATACCGTGAAATGTAAAAATGTCTCTATTATCCAAAGCAATCTACAGATTCAATGCAGTCCCTATCAAAACTCTAACAGTATTTTTCACAGAAATAGAGTAAACAACCTTACAATTTGCATAGAACCACAACAGATCCTAAATAGCTGAAGCAATCTTGAGAAAGAGAAACAAAGCTGGAAGCATCATGGTTCCTGATTTCAAATTATACTTCAAAGATGTAGTTCTTAAAACAGTATGATATTAGCATAAAAACAGATATATAGATCAATGAAACAGAATACATGGCCCAGAAATAAACCTTGCACATATGATTAATTAATTAGAATATACAATGGGGAAAGGACAGTCTCTTCAACTGGAAAATTGAAGAGCCACAAGCAAAATAAGGAATCTGGACCATCATCTTATACCAAATACAAAAATTAACTCAAAATAGATTAAAGACTTGAATATAAGACCTGAAACCATAAAACTCCTAGGAAAAAAAAAAAAAAGAAACATAATCAGTAATACCCTTGAAACAGGTCTTGGTGATGAGTCTTCGAATCTGATACCAAAAGCAAAAGCAACAAACTAAAGCTTCTACATCAAACTAAAAAGCTTCTGAGTTGCAAAGGAAACAACAAAATGAAATGGCAATCTACTGAGGCAATAAAAATATGCAAATTGTATATCTGACAGGGGTTAATATTCAAAAATCCCAATAGTAAAGAAAATTCTGATTAAAAAATGGACAAAATATCTGAATAGACATTTTTCTAAAGAAGACATATAAATGGACAACAAACACACGAAAAAACTGTTTATTATTAATCGTCAGGGAAATGCAAGTCAGAACCACAATGAGATATTAACTCACACCAGTTAGAATGGCTATTATAAAAAACAAAACAAAACAAAACAAACAAACAAAAAAACAAGAATAACAAGAGTTGCGAAGATGTGAAGGAAAGAGAACCTTACACTGTTGGTGAGAATGTAAATTGTTGCAGCCACTAAGGAAAACAGTATAGATGTTTCTCAAAAAATTAAAAATAGAACTACTGTGTTATCCAGCAATTCCACTTGTGGGTATTTATTCAAAGAAAATGAAAACACTAATTCAAAAAAATATATGTACCCCCATGTTCACTGCAGCATCATTTACAATAGCCAAGATATGGAAACAAACTAAGTGTCACTGATGGATGAATAGACACACACACACACACACACACACACACACACACATATCATACATACAGCAAGATTTTACTCATTTTTATGGCTGAATAATATATAATACACACACATATATTTATGTACACACACATATACATACACAGTTATACACATATATTATTCAGCCAGAAAAATGAATAAAATCTTGCCATTTGCAACAACATGGATAGACCTTGAAGCATTATGCTAAGTGAAATAAGTCAGAAAAAAACAAATAGCACATGATCTCTATTATATGTAGAATTAAAAAAAACCAAAAAAGTAATAGATATAGGGAAGGATTGGTAGTTGCGAGAGGCAGGAATGGGGGATGGGAAAAACAAGTGAATTTTTTTTCTTTTCTTAATAAATCAGATCATTTTTTCAAAAAAGTAAAAAGTAAGAAATGGTTTTGAAAGTAATAAAAATAAATCAATTGAGATATAGTCCTTGTTCTAGATCAAAGGCACAATATTATTAAGACATCAATTCTTCTTAAATTGATTTAAAGATCCAGTGAAATTCCAATAAAAATCTCAGCAAGCTATTTTGTAGGTACTGGCAAATTTATTTTAAACACTGAGTAGTCTAGACAGTGCTGATGAAGAGCAAGTCAATGAACTCACACTTCCAAATTTCAGGATTTATTATAAAGCTACAATAATTAAGAGAGCATTATATTTTAAAACAAATAGACACATAGATAAATGGAACAGAATGGAGAGTCCATGAACAGACCAATGCAAATAACAGACAACTTGACCTCGGTCAAAGGAATAAAGACACATCAATACAAAAAGGATAGTCTGTTAGTCCTCAATAATCATCAACAAATGATAAGGGTACAAATGGATAACTACAAGGAAATTAATGAACAGACACACAAACTTTGCACCTTAGGCACAAATTCACTCAAAATCATTAATTTCCAGAAATATGAAATCCAAACTATAAAAATTATACTGGAAAACAGGAAAAAATTCACCAGTTACTTCGATGACTAATTTTTATATACAATAACAAGTACAACCTGTCAAAGGAAACAATTGACAATGGGGACTTCATTAAATTTAGAATGTCCATTCTGTGAAAGACAATGTTGAAAGAATGGAAAGACAAACCAAAGACAAACCCCTGACTAGGACAATATACTTAAAAAAAAAAAAAAAAATATATATATATATATATATATACATATATATGTATAGAGAGAGAGATTTGCATGTAATACATTCAGAGAACTAATTAAAAAATTCCACAAT
Organism: Enhydra lutris kenyoni; assembly: GCF_002288905.1. Taxonomy (NCBI): domain Eukaryota; kingdom Metazoa; phylum Chordata; class Mammalia; order Carnivora; family Mustelidae; genus Enhydra; species Enhydra lutris. The sequence goes on along the minus strand of NW_019154091.1, from coordinate 11,655,041 downwards.
AAGAAACAAAATCCCTGAATTAAATAGGGCAATATGAATAGATAACTTACCAAATAAAATATATAAATGAGCAAAAGCATGAAAAATGCTCAACACTGGGGAATTACTGGACAACAATATGCATCATTTATTATGGAAAAGCAAATTAAAACACCAGTGAGATACCCTATCCATCTATTAGAGTGGCTAATTACTAAAAACTGATAATACCAATTGATGGTGAGGATGTGGGACAATTGGAATTCTTATTCACAGCTGACGGGAATACAAAGAGTACTACCTCTAGAGAAGGCGTCTTGTCAGACTCTTCTGAAGCTAAGCCTGGTGTCACCATATGGTGTACTAATTGTTCCCAGTATATTTACCCAACTGGAGTGAAATCATATATCCACAGAAAAACCACTAAGAACATACATAAAGCCGATTTATTAACAATGGGCAAAACCTGGAAGGAACTAAGATGTCTTTTAATAGGTGAACAACAACCCAGTGAGCTATACTAGGTGCACAGGAGGCACACATGCACCACAGGCATAGGGTAAGGAAACACATGAATTCAGACATAGGCTAGAGTTACAATAAATGAAGTCTAGATGGACTGGAGGCACCCAGAATGTGGACAAACAGGAGATGGTAGAGCCGGAAGCACAGGAGAGAGATGCCCTTGAGCATGGCATGCAGACACAGAGAGCGGGAAGTCTCATCTCAGATGCAGGCACAGGAGACAGAGACACTCAAGGAAAGACATGTGCTGCAGGCACATAGGAGAGGGACACAGGTTGCCTGACAAGGGTTTTAGGAACAGGAGGAGATGGAGACTCATGTGAGCTGACGCGTGCTGCAAGAACAAAGGGGAAAAAAAACCCACAACACTGTACTGCTGCATCCCAGGAGGATGGGCAGATCTGCCCGTGAACACACGCCCCATTTTCCTCCCTGCACCAGGCTGATGACCAGGAATCTGCTGTGTCTATGGCACAGGAATTCTCTCAGGATCTGCTCTTCTCCCTCCTTGCTGGCTGTAGGGAACCTAGCCTATCTAACAGCATCAGACTGAATTATCGGCACCATGCATTGTGTATCACATGGCATATACACTAATAAAGGCCTGAATGAATAAGCTAATTGCATTAAAAGTGCGGGGGGGGAGCTTTCCTGATGAACTGGCATGGGTATTCATCCACAACGGATGTGACCGTGACTTTTTAGAATTAGTGGCTGCAAAGGACTGGGGGAACTGAGGTCAACCTCCACGTCCAATCCTACCACTCCCTATTTTGAAAATTCCATTAGAAAGGTAGAGTACCCAAGCAGTTCAGGTAAACTCCAGTCATGGTAGGAAGACCAACTGGGGCAGCTGTACAAGGTAAATCTTAGCTCTGGGGAGGAAGCTCCTCCTTCCCTGTTAGCGCATGAGGCCTGGATGCCCTACCTCTGAGGTAAGCAGGAAGCAGGCATCTGAGCAAGGGTGTTGATACAACACTGATGCAGGAAAACCACTGTTTATTATACACATTACAGCTTCTGTACACTCAGGGTGATGAAAATAAAAGTTAACTGGTCCATGTTATGGCCTTCTAAGAAATAAGAGTAAAAATCCCACTCCATCCATATGTGATATAGAACCCACAAAATAGATGAGCTCAAGGGAGCTACCAGTTAGGATTCAACACCCCTGCCCCTGGCCTATATTCTCAGGTGAGCCCGCACCTCCTTTATGTCTCATTTAGACTTTAGTACCCCCAAACTCTATTTCCATTTCTATAAATGCATGCTTTGCAACAGGATGTTATAGTAGTCTCCAAGGTTCCATTCACCATTATCCAAAATAGATTTATTCCCCTTCAATGACTCTGTGAAGAGGGGAAAAAAAAAAAAGGCGAATATGTTATTTTTCCTTCATGAAACAAGAGTGACTTTGGGGTGGATGCAGCCAAGTTATTCTCCACTATATAAATTACACATATTTAGTCCTTTTTGAAAGCCCAGAAGGGGAAAGTGTTTGATGTGTCTGTGCAGATCTTTTACTGTCATGGACGCTTTCATGTGATTTCACTTATTCTTCACTAAACTCCATGATGTGGTCACATGGTTAGATCATCAGTCCTGTTTGAATAATATTTAATAATGAACAAGTGAAAGTACAGAGAACCAAAGTGATATTAGTGTCCAGTAAATGCTGTACCCAAGCTTTAAACCCTCCTGATACAAAAGCCAATGTTTCTTTCATGATGCCATTAGAACACCAGTATTTATTTATTTATTCTTCTCTCATTCCTCCAAGTATCCCACATCAAACATATAGGGGCAAGCAGATGATGGAGGCAGTATTTTATTTTATTTTTTTTAAAGATTTTATTCATTCATTTGACAGACAGAGATCACAATTAGGCAGAGAGGCAGGCAGAGAGAGAGAGAGGAGGAAGCAGGCTTCCTGCCGAGCAGACATGGGGCTCGATCCCAGGATCCTGGGATCATGACCTGAGCTGAAAGCAGAGGCTTTAACCCACTGAGCCACCCAGGCGCCCCTGGAGGCAGTATTTTTTTTTTTTTTAAGATTTTATTTATTTATCTGTCAGAGAGAGAGAGGGAGAGAGAGCGAGCACAGGCAGACAGAATGGCAGGCAGAGGCAGAGGGAGAAGCAGGCTCCCTGGCGAGCAAGTAGCCCGATGTGGGACTCGATCCCAGGACGCTGGGATCATGACCTAAGCCGAAGGCAGCTGCTTAACCAATTGAGCCACCCAGGCGTCCCGTGGAGGCAGTATTTTTAAAGGGCAAGAAGATAGGACGCCTCGGTGGCTCAGTCAGTTAAGTGTCTGCCTTCAGTTCAGTTTATGATCCCAGGATCCTAGGATCAAGTCTGGCACCAGCCTCCTTGCTCAGCAGGGAGCCTTCTTCTCCCTCTTGTAGTTCCCCATGCTTGTGTGCTCTCTCTGTCTCTCTCTCTCTCTGACAAATAAATCTTATTTTAAAAAAAATAATAATAATAAGGAAGGCGAAGGAGGGCAAGGAGTGCTGAAGAAGAAGCAAGGCTCCCAGGGCGCTTGGGCGGCTCAGTGGATTAAGCCTCTGCCTTCCGCTCAGGTCAATATCTCGGGGTCCTGGGATCCAGCCCTACATCCGGCTCTCTGCTCGGCGGGGAGCCTGCCTCCCCCCGTCCCCCGCCTGCCTCTCTGCCTACTTGTGATCTCTGTCTGTCAAATAAATAAATAAAATCTTAAAAAAAAAAAAGAAGAAGAAGAAGAAGAAGCAAGGCTCCCAAATTTAAGGGAAAAACAATGTTTTTTTCTGATATAGGTCCACACCTTGTTGGGGAGTACAGGCAGATTATGTTATTCCCTACCTTAATACTTAGTGATTTTATTTTTTTTTTTTTAAGATTTTATTTATTTGACAGAGAGAGAGAGAGAGATCACAAGTAGGCAGAGAGGCAGGCAGAGAGAGGGTAAAGCAGGCTCTCTGCTCAGCTGTGAGCCCAATGCGGGGCTTGATCCCAGGACCCTGAGATCATGACCTGAGCCGAAGGCAGAGGCTTAACCCACTAAGCCACCCAGGCGCCCCAATACTTAGTGATTTTAACCAGATATATTTGAGAAGGAAGAGCTAATTCTTCTTTTTTTTTTTTTAAGGTTATATCTCCTTCACTTTCACCTCTAAAAATTCATTTTGCCTGCCTCTCTTTGAATTTAAAAAAAATCTTTTAAATGGCATATATTGAAATTAGTAAAAAGAGGGAACTTGAGGTGGGGAAGAAAAAGAGAGAAGTGGGTGGCCTGGACATTGTGTGCTTCTGCAGAGCAACAAAGCGGAAGGATATAAAGGAAGATGCAGCCTTGGAATACATCTTCATCATGGGAGGAAAGGCCTGTGATGTGTAGCCAAGTCCAAGAGGTCCAGGACACTCAGGGATACTACGGCAGGAAATCATCAAGGGCAGAGAGAGGCTTGCTTATGTCATTTGTAGAGATGAGAAAGGAGAGTTTGGGACTGTGGCCTTTGTATGCACAAGAGATTCTCCCCATCCTTAAACTCCCTCCATTTAAAGTAAAGCTATAGGTATAATATGAAGAACACATACTCATTGCTTCTGTAATGTTTTGGACAAAAATACACAACTTGGGGCTAGTCCTAAAGAAACATTAGAAAAACCAAAACTGAACAGTATTTTACAGAAAGTGACTGGCTTCTGATCTTTAAAATACAGCTATCATGAAAGTCATGGGAAGACTGAGGTACTATTTGGATTCAAATAGACTAGAGAGATATATGATCACTAAAAGTATACATGATTCAGACCTTCTGCTATAGGAAATGGTACTGGGACAACCAGCAAATCTTGAATAGAGTCTCTAGATGAAGGATATATGGGAATTCTTTGTACTATATTTGCAACCGTTCTTTAAGTTTAAAGTAGTCTCAAAATTAAAAAAAAATGTTTTATTAAAATAAATAAAAATAACCTACTTGACAATTTGTGTATCAATATCTCATTAAATATTCTTCATGGATAGTAAAATTACTCTTTATTGCACCATGAACTCCGCTAAGAGTTTTCTATGTATTTCCTCAGTTAATCTCCACAACAACTCCACAACGTACTACAACTATATTCCTTTGGCAAAGAAGTCAAGCATTTTGCCTGGCAAGAAGCAGAGCAAGAATCTGAACCAGGGTCAGTCTGACACTAAAACCAATGTTCTTGAGCAATGTTATTCATCAAAACATGATGACCCAATATCATTAGTCATCAGGGAAATACGAATTAAAACCACAATGAGACACTACCATATACCCATCAAAAGGACTGAAATTAAGGTTGGCAACACCAAGCATTAAAGAGGATATACAGCAACCATAATTCTCAAACACTGCCGATGGGAGTATAAAAATGCCATACACTTTGGAAGAAAGTTTGCCAGTTTCTAGTAAACTTAAATATGTGCCTGCCTTTGACTTAGCCAGCCCACTCCTATATATTTATCCAAGAAAAATGAAAATATATATCCACATACTATATGACACTATAAGAATGTACATAGCCACTTAATTTGTAATAGCCCCAAATTGGGAACAGCCCAGATAAATGAAAAATGAAAAAAAGAAATGTGTTGTGTTCTTTAAATGAAATGCTACAAAGGAACAAAGTGCAATACACTCAACAAAAGGGATGCATCTCACAAACATTATGCTTCAGAAAACAAAACGAAACAAACCAAAAACAGGGACCCCTAGGTGGCTCAGCATCTAACCCAAGATTTCAGCTCAGGTCATGATCTCAGGGTCCTGAAGCTAAGCCCCAATTTGGGTTCTGGTGCTCAGTGGGGAGCCTATTTGAGTTTCTCTCCCTCTGCCTCTGCCCCTCCCTCCCTGACACTCTCTCTCTCTTTCAAATAAATGATTTTTTAAAAAACAAAAACAAAAACCAACCAGACACAAAAGCATACAGGCTGTATGATTCCATTTGCATTGAGTTCTAAAACTGTCCAAACCCATGGGTAAAAAAATGGAGCAGCAGCTGTAGGTAAGTGAGAGGGGTTGACATGGAAGAGGCATGAACTTTCTGAGGTGACAAAAACATTTCATATCTTGATAGGGGTGTGGGTTACCTTGATATATCACTTAGTCAAAATTATACAGTTAAGATTAGTGCATTTTAATATATTTAAATCTAACCCTAAAAATAAGTCTATAAAAAAATAATACAAAACTGGAAGAGATGGGAAGAGGGGTGAGATATAAATGAAATAGGCATGGCAAAATGTTGACGCTATTAAAGTTTAATGATAAGTACACGGGGATACATTATACTATTCTATTTACTTTGTATATGCTTGAAATTTTCCATACTAAAAAACTTCCACAAACGATTGCCAAATTCTCAATATTTGTTAGGAGCACTAAAATACAAATGAGTGGTTGGTTTGAGGCCAGACTACTGAACATCAGGGCCCAGTACAAAAAAGCAAACCTGATCGTGTTTTTTTTTTTTTTTTCCTTCTGAGAGATTTTGGTAAGTTTTCCTCTCCCTATCCTAAAGAATAGAGTGTGAGCTCCCCAACATGACTTTCAAGATCCTTTATACCAAACACAGAAACCCACAGCAGTGTGCAGATTTTTCTGTAATATTTAATCCTATTTACTACTTAGACCATCTCTGTGAAGGTTATTATACCATTTTATAGGTAAAATAATGATATCAATGAAGGGACCTAAGAAGGATAAATAATAAATGGCAGGGCCTAGAGAAAATTCAAGTTTTAGACTCCTCCTTCAGTTTTTCTTTGTACCATTCATTCTTCTTCCTCTGTGGTGGGAAGAATTATAAGATGGCTGGCAGATTTCCAATCCCCTGCATTTTGTCCTGTTATAATACCCTTCTTTTGAGTATGGGCAGGGCCATGAATATGATGGGATATCTCTGGTTACTAATCACTTGACTTTGAGTTAATCAAGAGGGAGAATGTCCTGAGTGGGTCTGATCTAATGAGGTGAGTGTCTTAAGAGAAGGTGAAATAGAAGCTCTCTCGTTGGCCTCAAATATGAAGTAAACTGATCTGTTGTCTGTCAAAGGGTCTATGGAAGGGCCAACTCAGGGAATCTCAGCCAACTCTACAACATCAGCCTGGTGAGACCCTGAGCAGAGGACTCAGTTAACCCACAGAAACCTTGAAATAATGAATGTATTGTTTGAAGCAACTAAATTTGTGGTCATGTTATGCATCAGTAGAAAACAAATACAACCTCCTTTCTTCTCCACCGATTTCTCTCAATGTTCCAGTCACTCTCAACTTTTCTTAGTTTCCTAATTAAAATATTATTTGCAATGAGTATGATTTTGCAAGGAATGTTCACTTTGCCCAAAATTCCTTTTTCCTCTTTTCTGCCTACTGAATACTACCCATCATTTAGGATCCAGATGAACACATCCTCTCCTAGAAGCCTTGACCTCTCCAAACAGAGTTCATTGCTCCCTGTTCTGCACTCCTACAAATCCTGCTCTCTCTCTCTCTCTCTCTCTCACACACACACACACACACACACACACACACGTGTGACTTAATCGACAACAAGAAATTACAGTATTCACTTAGAACTAGGATAGTGCTTAGAACCTGGTAGCCATTCAGTAAATAGTTAAAGGGTTAATACACCTATTGTTTTTCATTCAAATGCTTCTGATGTTTAATCAATCTAACAGATATTGCTCTTCATGACCTCTTATAGATGCTGTGAAAAATAAAAAGATTAGTAGGTCATGTTTCCTGTTTCAAACAGGAGGTGTAAGATTTGCACACCAACAATAATTATGAGAGCAGGACATGATGTGTGTCACATAAGTCACTGGTCTGGGGGAGGGCTCAGGGAGGGAGAGAGAGGCTCCAAAGAATGGAGAGGAGCATACATATGGCTCCAGCCACATCCTTGTATTTTAGGGAACAACACTTTGCCATCATTACCAAGGAGGCAGGAACAGGAATGGAAGAAAAAATGTCCCCTCTTATCTTTCAGGTGGCTAATCCACAGTCCTCTGTGAGCAGACTGGAGCACGCAGGCAGCTGTGAAAACAGCCAGAGGCAAAGTCAGGTCACAGAGCGGAAGAGAGTTGTTGAGCAATGTCAACGTCCCTCTAAGACCCTGAGGACAGCGAGGCCATGAGAGATGCTGAGTCACAAAGTCTTGCTTGATGTTGTGTGTGGTGCTACTCACAGCAGCGGGTCCAACTGCTTGCTGTTGGTGTGAAACCCAAGGAAAATGTCCCCACAGCTGCTGATGTCAACATGTGCAGCATCAGACACCCACATCCTGTTGCCTTACAATTGCACTAGTTGTCCTTTTACATGATATATCAAAGAGGATATGTCTTTTTTCCCCCAATAGACGTCTTTCATTTCTCAGCAGAGAAGACCTATGTGTTTGAGTCCTGCTAACATCCACTAAATGTGGGCCTGCTAATTTCCTCTCTAATGCTTTACAGCTTGTGCCACACACCAAATGGCAACTCAACACACTTAATCTTTTGGTTTCAATTAAACACTCTCTTTTCTTCCTTCAAAAATTCTCATCTACTTAGTTTGCATCAAATAAACTTGCAGAGAATTATATAGTATCTATAATATTAAAAATCTATTTAAATTATAAACAAGTTAAACATTTGGATCCAGTTGCCTCTCTGGGATTACAAAATGTTGTCAATACAGAGTTGTGATTATGCTTAACCTGGTTCCATGTTTTTGAGCCTTATCCACTAATTAACCAGGCTGAAATAATCATCAGATCATTAAATCAACCTAAGTACTCATATTGAGCCCTTTATTTTGAAATGAACATTTTTAGCTTTGGAGAGGAGGGTAGGAAGGAAAGAGAGTTCAAGATTTATTGGAAACTGACAGTGGAGAAACTTACTGTTTTTTTCTAGTTGGAATATACCCTCTGTTCCTACTTCATTGAATCATTTATGGGCTAAATTTGATAGTACCCAGGTTACCTTAATAAGGGTCATAGAGAATCACCTCCCTTGGCAGCTACCTCACTGCGGGACTTTCCAACACTTTTCCTGGTCTCTAATGCACTCATTGTAGTGATGATGACACATGTCTTGGCAAGGTATCTCCATGTTCAGAAGTAGAACAGCTCCAATGTTCTTGATTCTATTTTAGACTTGTACTAAAGTTATCTGCCGACCACAGTCTGACTTCTTTAAACCTCATCTAATTTTGTCCAGATTTAGTTAGGTCAAGCATATTAATTTGCTAGGATAAAGAGATAATATTGCCTTCTAGAGCTGAAGCTAAATATTAGAGATAATATTATGTTAAGCCATACATTTTCTAACCTGGTAGTCTCCATTTAGGTTGGTAAATGCTTATGAGGGTACCATTAGCTTTCTCACAAAATGTCATGTGGAACATGAATTTTTAAAATATGCTCATAACTTGGAAGGCATCAAGGAGTGCTTACTAAAGGTTTTGCATTTCATTTCTGTTAACTGGTTTTAGCTTTTCTTAGTAGGCTTCTGTATTGAACCATGGACTAGCCAAACTAGATTCCAAAAGTCTGAAAATAATTTGTGATGGAAAGAGGAGAAAGGACATATTATGAAAAATATAACAAGTTTCACAAGTTAGCCTCTCTCTGAAAAAATGCCAACATACTTGCATTCACCATATGTTAACATCCCTTTTGCAAGTATATACACCAACTGATAAATAAGTATTTTGAATTCTCCAACAGTGGTACTTGTTCACTTGTCAACAGTTCAGGTTTAGAAATGCACATTTTTGCCTATATAGCTGAGTTCATCACCTTCCATTCTTACTATTTTATTAAGTGAATGAAAGTGAATAAATGAAAGAATAACATTATGAATTATAAATGTTGTAAATCCAATATTATTAAAACAGATAAAAGTATGATGATAAAATAGCGCTGAGTAGTTATTGTACTAAATAAGGCCAACTGTTCATTCCACTGTTAAAGTACAAAATTAAAGAATAGCAGAGCATACTGGAGGTAGATCATCAAAGATTATTCTAATGGCAGATACTTACTTAAGAGTATCATAACATTTAGTTTAGTCTCTGAAAATAAACTAGTGTGTATTCAGTGCTCATACTGTAGATTGTTGTGCTTATTTTCATGAGTACATAATGTATCAAAGAATGCTACTAACTGTAGTTGTTTGAAAGGTGGTGTTGGAAGTCAAACAGATCTGGGTTGACTTACCTAATGAAAATTACTAATTATCTAAGACTATGAGTCTTAGTTTCCTCATCTGAAAAAGTTTGGTGTTTATTTTGTTATGTTTAGAGTTATTTACAAGAAGTGAAAGATAACACATCTTTCTGGATATGAAAAGGACCTGTCATGGTACCTGGTATGTGATAGGCTTTCATGAGATGCTAATTTTATATGAAAAGCTGTATATCACATACGTCCTAACTGTGGGCTGATTTCTGAATATATTCCCCCCCAAAATTGAAATGTATCTATTATATACTAAATAGTGTGGCCCATCTTATGCTGGTAGAGGTAGAAAATAAAGAGTATAGAAAAGGAGCTTCATCTGCTCTGCTCTTACTGCCTGCCAGCACCCTTGAGAAAGCTTGTGAAGGTCCTTCATACCCATCTGGGCATGACCTACAGAGCTGTACCAGGCAAAAATGCTCTGGCTTATCACTCAGCCAACTCACCTGAATGAAGAAAAGGAAGCATCCTGTATTAGTCAAGGTTTTCCAGAAAAAAACAAGTCAATAGGATGTGTATATATAAAAGGAGAGATGCATTTTAAGGAGTTGATTCTCATGATTCTGGAGGCTGGCAAAGTGGCAAAACTGCAGATCAGGCCAGCAAGCTGGAGACACAGGGAAAAGTGAATGCTGCAGCTCAAGTCAGAAGGCCATCAACTGACAGAAGTGCTTCTCCCAGGATTCCAGTTTTTGTTCTGTAAAGGCCATCAACTGATTGGATGGACCCCACTTACATTATGGAGGGTAATCCGCTTTACTCAATGTCCACTGACTTAAATATTAATCTTGTCAAAAAATACCTTAACAACATCTAGAAAAAATGACCAAATATCTGGGTACGGTGTCCTAGGCAAGTTGACACATAAAATTAACCATCACACATTTCACGAACATCATCCTCAACAGATGTTGACAAGTTCAATGGCTAAGATCGTAAGTTTCAGACCCCAGCAGAAATGTATTCCAACTCTGACTCCAATTTATCACCTCTGTGAAAACTGTTAATTTTCCAAACCTTATCTGTAAAACAAGAATCAAGATACTTACAGCAGAGTTTTGTTAGGGTTGTTGTACGAAGAAAATGATATGATGAGGTTTACATATTTGGAATTTTACCTGTCAAATACTATGAATTCAATAACCAATTAGTATCTTTCCCTGGTGAAAACAAAGCAAGAAGTCTGGTTAAAACAAAAGAAGCCCACAAGATTTGTTGATGATTCTGCCTTGGTTAGTGCCTGACCCATCTCAAATTATATTTCTTCTAATATAATGCCATTTTGTTGTTAAAATAAAATAAGTAAAACACTCCATTTACTACTTTGTAAAACAGACTTCCCACCCAGTTTGCCTTCCTGTACCTTTTCTCTCTTGTCTGTCTGCTCATTGCTATTCTCTTCTACACATTTTTGTCACAGGCAATTTCCAGGTATAGGTCAGTAGATGTTACAGGGATAACAAAGGAAAGGAAAAGCTTCCTGCACTTCTATCCTTGTAGGCATAAAATTAATCACACATTCTCAGTAAAGAGGCCAAGTAAGTCAGCCCTGCACTTGAACTTGTTCTCTCCAAATAAATGGTTGAGATAGGAATATTGATTAATGCATTTGAACAGAAATGTATCAATGCTTTCAAAAGAGGACTACTTTCTCTATTTCCATACAATTAGACCCACAAATACACATACACACACCCACAATCCACACTACTGTGGCAGAACATCCTAGGAGTGGCACATTACTGCACAGAGAAAGCAGTGGCTTTTATCTGCAATGCCAATCCTCAAGTTAACTCTGCAACAATCCATTCCCTACCCCAACCTACGGCCTCAGAAAACTATGAGTGACAGAGTAAAATTATGTTTTAACTCTAGACTTTACCCAAGTTTACTGTAATGGACATCGCTCCTAGATTAGGTAATTTAGATAACAGATCATGATTATTCATAGTAACCATGTAGTTTAAAATAACAACAGGGGCGCCTGGGTGGCTCAGTGGGTTAAACCTCTGCCTTTGGCTGAGCTCAGATCGAGCCCCGCATCGGGCTCTCTGCTCAGTAGGGAGCCTGCTTCTTCCTCTCTCTCTCTCTGCCTACTTGTGATCTCTGTCAAATAAATAAATAAAATATTTTTAAAAAATAAAACAAAATAAAATAAAATAACAACAGTGATGACATCAACAACAGAGTGCTAGAAAATTTTATAAAGATCACAAAATCTGGGTGTGAGCCATTAGAGACTTACTGTGTTGCAAATATATTATTATGTTTGTGTAGCTTAAAGAATCCTGAGCTAAGAGACTGACACCCAGGTTCCAGTTTTGGACCTATTGTCAACTGTTGATCTTAAGTAAGTCAATTGACTGACTTTCCGGGCCTCAGTATTCATCCTGGTATTGGGATCCTTGCTAAGGGTGATTGAAATATTGTAACTGAAACCATTTTATAAACTTAAATTATAGGCTAGTAGAAGTGGCTAGTAATAGGAGCTAATATTTATTGAGCAGTTGGTATGTGCCAGATTCTTTTTTAGTAGAGAGTGTGTGTGTTTCTCATTTAATTTTCATAACAATACTCAGAAAGAGAAATTATTATTAGGCCCAAACCATAGATGAGGAAATTGAGACTAATAAACAAAGCAAAGGTCACAGGGACAGTAGGTGCTAGAAACAGACTTCAAATCCAGGCATTCAGGTTACAGGGGCTTGGGCACTAATTTCTCCCATCTCCAAGGTTAGGAGATGAAGGATTGTTAACATGGAAGAACCAACACTGATTCATTTTGCAGAAGATGACACTGAGGCAAAGTGAATGTGAAGTTCACACATAAAATACTAGACACATACAAGACATTTCTCTTGCTATTGATGTCAGTGTTTTTTCTCTGAAGGGAGATGATAGGAAGGAGAATACTCAGGAAACTGTTAACCTGAATGGGATGTCAGACACAGATAGGAAGATTAAAAGCCTTGAAACTGGAATGTTACAGAGACAGATTGTGGGGCTGATGGAGAAAAGAACATGAGAGATATTGATAGAGGATACAGATAAGAAAAGGCTACAGAACTTTACAGAGGTAAAGACTTCATTTCTTGGTTTGCTTTTTTCCTTGTATTATTGTAGAAGGAATAGCCAAAGCTGGAAAGTTCAGTGTAAGCTTTGGAATCAGTGCTGAGATTGAATCCTTGCTTTATGTGGACCATGAAGCAAGACATAATCAACTTGAAGAATTTCCACTCTGTGCTGAAATTAATAAATGGGTCTTTTTCATTTAATGCATATACTGTTTTGAAGCCTTTTTATACTTATCTGCCACCACAAATACAATGAAAAATAATAGGAAAATTAATGAGACAATGCTTTTAAGATTTCCCTGACAAGTTTCAAAAGCATATCTAACTGTAGATGCTTATCTGTGATGAACTACTGAACCCTGGCAAGTGTGACTAGTTGAACCTTGTATATTGTGAACAACAGCTATAATAACCCAACAGTTGATGACTTCCAAGGAAGTATTAGCCTTCATCTCAAATAATCTCTTATATTTTGGTCAATTCATTTTGGAAATTTCTGTATTTTACATGTAGGTCAACAAAACATAGCTCTCAAAAATTTACTGAAATAAAGACTGGTTACACTTTAAAACCAAGGGATAGGTATTTGACTAATGCAATGTATTAAGCACAGAGAAAAAATAGGAGAAATAATCTAATCACTTGTAATATTAAAAATTTACCTTTTCAATTTTGTTCTAAATATCACAATCTAGAGAGAGATGAGTCATTTGTGTTGGGTTATTTATTTCTTCAATTTTTTAAAATAATGCCTTTCTCAATACTATTCCCAGGCATAAGTACAAAAAAAAAAAAAAGGAAGAAAACATTAATTAAATTGCATAATAGTCAATACTGCTATAATTTTGTGACTTAAAATAGTACATGAAAATAGCTTATTAAAAGTTCCCTTCTTTTGCAGAATTCTAATTTTTAAAAGGTAGTTAGCACTGGGCTCAGATGACCAGAAACTGGATTTAAGTCAAACTGACCCAGGGCTATAATCTTAACTTCTGACAGAGAAAAATAAGAGCATGGTAATCATCGGGGCTATTTCACCAAGAACAGCCGAGTTGTATTTATTACTCTCCTAATGGAGAGTCATTCCATGAGTGGTTTCCTTTATTTCTTTGAAGGCCTGACTCCCTGGGGAAAGAAAGAGTCCTACTTGATCATATCTGTACCTTTCTTGAAGTAACAAATATCCTATGCAACGTAAAGGCATAACTGAGAAGAATAACTACTGTTCATTGAGCACCTACTACAGACCTATAATTACATGCATTTCTCATTTAATCATCATAACAATATTTAGGAGAGCATATTATCTTCACTATACAGATGGGAAAACAGACTTCAAGAACACACATAACTTGTTTAATGGTGGCATGCATCCCATAACTATTACAATAATTACTCCTATAGTCATTATTATTAAAAAGAAATGGCTTGACCCTGGAATTGTGTTGTAGCATGAAAGCTAGAAACTCATTATTTTACACAATGGAACATCTCATTTGCTGAAACATTTACACCTGTCTGTGATTTTGCAGAAGGTGAGAAACAGTTGTGGCAGACCAAGCAGGAACCTTGACATTTAGCCTTCAAACACATACTTTGATATGTTTCCTGAGAATAGTAAACCCCGAAATTGTGCTTTAAAGAAAAAAGTTTATCCATGATATCAATAAATGACTTCCCTCAAATAGGAAGCTCTGCATTCATAAACGATCATTGCTCCCTGTTTTTTAAAAAGGAAATCTCCTTACTGAACATGTTTTTCAGTCAGAACTGAATAAGTGAGCAGGCAGTAAGGTGGTAAAGGCTGACTTCCCACAGAAAGCTTGAAGAAGAGTTGCCACTGAATAATGGAATCTGTACCTACGACATAATTTGGCTGTTTAGAGTTCTCTTGCCTCAAACCTCCATGCCTTTCCCTGGAGGTCTGTAAAGAGATGGGATACCTTCCCCTTTGAGAAGACTAAAAGAAAAATTAACCTAATTTGAGCATAAGTATAGAAGTAAAATGATGCCCAATGAACGAGACACCATTTTAAAATAATGGTTCTGACCAGACTAACATGAAATACATGGCATGTCCTATAAGCTTCTTTCCTAATGACAAGTACAGCACCATCCGCCATGTCCCTAGACCCATTCCTTTCTTTTTTTCCCCGGCATATATCTCCTCTGTGTCAAACCTCTCACTATATGCACAGTTAGTCTCACTAAAGTCATTGGGCACTTGTTGTCTTTTACCATTAAAAAAAAAAAAAAAAAAACTTTATCAAAGGGAAAGATATTTTTTAAAACTAAGATCATTGCTATTCACACACGCACACATACATATACAAACCAAAATAAAAAGAATGTAATTAAAGCCTTGCTGTTTGCGGCTAAGTGTTAGATTAGCTGATGAGATTGTTTTGTAATTTTATCTAGTGCTTTTACAGATTTTTGAAAGTCCATTCTTTTCTAAATCTTAAGAATGAGCAATCACACTTTTTTTAGAAGAGCATAACTTACATGAATCTGTTCAAAAGGAGAAACTATAGAAACATTTAAATCCTACTTCTAAAAAAAATTCTGCTTCTAGAATATATTTAAAAGTTAATTAAGAGTGTTCTGTTTAGGAACATATTTGAATGGATGTTTTAATATCTCAATTTCTGAAAAGGGACTATGATGTTTAAATCTTGGCCAATAGCTGAGAAATTATTCAGAAACACACAAAGTCCTAGAAGTGCCCGCAATATTATACTCATTCCCAACAAATTGTTTCACGGAGGTTAGCAAGATATTTGCATGAACAAGGCCTTGTCTCATTGAGCCTCTCCAAATTCTAAGATTCCCATGCTAATTCATTCTAATAGTTCTGAAATTTACCCTGGTACAACAGAGACCTCAGGCACCACTCCACTGTTCCATGGAGCAGATGTTTTGGAACTCACATAATGACAGACAGACTTCCATTATGAAAATTTCTAGAATGGGGGCTTTGGTCTAACTGGTCATGCCTGTATTAAAACCTTTCACTCATCAGGACAATATTTGCACTTCTGCACTTATCTCATGGCAATCTCATCTTGGTAGAAAGTCAAGTTTCTTTGAACTTAATTGCATACCCCCCCCATTTCCTTTTTCAAATTACATTCCTAACATTTGGAACATTGAGTCATCAAGACTGCACTTAAGGCTTAACTTTTTTTTGAGCTATCATCTCAAATAATAGGCAAATGGGGAAGTAATGTCAATAGAAATCCATTACAAAATTAAGAACTTTAAATAACTGACACCCCAGCCTCTAAACAAGCAAGAGACACAAAGGGGTAACCTTTCCTAGGTTAAACTCTAGATGACCCCCAGAGGGCATCCATGGCATAAAAGGAATATCTGTGCCCTTAAGAAAATAAGACAAGTCATTCCCTCAGTGTCTAAGACTGATATCCATGTAATTCCTCGAGAACCAGGCAGACCAATGAGCCACTCCCTCCCAGAATTCTTGGCCAGTATTGTTGATAAGATTGTTGGGGATTTGAATTTTTTTTTTTTAATCATCTGATATTGTTAATGTTTACTTAGCTTGGCCCATCCTGTCCCAGGGTGTGAGATACTCAGGGGCACACTAAGGAGATGCTAATAGAAAAGTACCATTTAAATCCACTAAATGCCACCTAGGTCTGTGCTTTCCAAGTAAACAACCCCTGTTCCCATCTTTGATTTCATTGACCCTAGTGAGGGGCAACCCATGGCCTTTACAATAAAAATGTCTGTATTCAGTCTTCTCTGAGAGTTGGAATTCAAAGTTTTCCAAATATTTCTACCTAACTTTAATTCCCATTACCTTGGTGGACTCAATAGCTATTTCCCTGATTTTACTCAAGTCCAAAGAACACGTGTATGGGGCTATGTTCCTAGAGCTGAGTATGCATATAGAAGGAACTAGAAATGCCAAAGTTAATTTGCTCCTTTTAACTCTTCTCTGGTCATAAAAAAGCTATTTTTAAAACTCGCTTGAACAGGACTATATCCTCGAAATTTTGCCATTTGTCAGTCCAAAGAATGGACTTTCATTTGCCTGCTGGCTTCTAGAGTTTTCTCCCCAAAAATTTCTACAAATATGTATATTGTCACATTTGCATAATATCTGAGTTACAAGAAATTAATGCAAAAAAGACACAGCCTCTGTTTCTTAAGGAGGTGACAAATTAATCGGGAGACAATTTAACCCCACCTGACAGCTATTATCAGGGTGCCACTGGGGTCCAAAGGTTGTATTTTATGCAATCTCGGGGATTTCAAGCGGGAGAGATTTTCAGAGGAATAGTTCCTGGCTGGTAAAATGATGCTTCGGATAACTTTTGCTGTCTACAGCATGACTACAAGAAAAAGACAGGCTTCATACGTAATTTCTAGTTAGGTAAGCAGTCCTTGGCTGCACATTTCCTATCAGAACCAAATTTAACCTTCACAAGAAAAGGGAAATCTTTAAATTATAAAAATTAATCTTGGCTTTCTAATGTATATGCATAAAGTACAGAGTATTAGAAAATATAGTAATAAGTAAAAGATAGGAATACTGGGTTCTAACCTGTCATGAATTATGACCCTGGGCAAGTTACTGGACTTCCCAGTTTTCAAGGGAAAATTACAAAGCTTTGAAAGCAGAAAAAGTCTAAATTTAAATCTCATCTCTGCCCCAGATTACCTGGGCAAACTTAAACTAGTTCAAAGTGTAACTGTTTGCTTTCTAATTTTTACCATGGAAATAACAGGGATTATCTGAAAGAGTTGTTTCAGATAACTCATTTATGAGATAACATATAAGGTTAAATGAGATAACATATAAGGTTCCTAACACCATTAGCACTCTAAATATATGTTAATATATTTATATTGTTGAGAAAAATCTAGATAAAAACATTTTGAAGAATTTATAAGTTCTATTCAAAAGTAAGAGATTATTATTATTTACAGCCTATCCTTAATAACTACAAATTAATAGCAACAGAGAAGAATGTTCTTAGATGAGAAGTATTAATAATTTAAGGCTGGGGAATATAGTTTCAATATCTATTGCCAATCTTATTCACCTTTTGCTTTTCAATGAGATGTTCTACCCTGATTAGAACAGCCATGAATAATTTCATATCAGCCTAAATTTCAGAAAACATCATAATTCCACACCTTGTAATTCTTGACAAGAAATCAGCGTCAGACAACATAATGGCAGCATTATGTACCTGCATCTGTAATGGGATTTTAATATTTACTTTAATAGGTGATGTATTCAACACAGACATTTGCATATAATTCTAATCATTGGTACATGTCCTGCTCTGGGCCATGGCCGGTGTTTGATCTTCAAGGATGACTTTCATAAGATCCTTACTATGCCTTTTGGTCTGAATAAATATATATAATCTAATGTATGTTATATATATTCATACTATACACACACACACACACACACACACACACACACACACACACAAGACCCTCTTGCTGTCCCAAATGAGCAATCCACTTCATGTTATAATATATAAGATACATAAAATTCTGGGTTATAGCCAAGCCTTCAGGATCCAGGAAACCTTCAAGATTCCATATTTTTATATAATTTTGATTCATCCCAGTCCTAATTGCTTCTATTTCTAGTGTTCCAACTACATTCTTTTCATCTTCGGCCATTACAGCCCACAAAAACTCTGAAAAGCTTTCTCTCACAGAAACTACAGGTGTTAAAGATGGTGGTATTTAATAAAGGTTTTCCCTCCTAGATGAATTGAAAGGAAACTCTTAAAGAAGGGGAAACCTCCACAATGAATGTGGGCAGCATGGCAAAGTAGTCTGTGAAAGCCACTGAGGCATAATTGTGGAGATGCCCATTATCAACTCTTCAATATACAGGACAGTATCCTAAGTGTGTCATCTGTCTGCAATCTATTTAATTAAAAAGAAAATCACTGGTGAGGTTGGATGTGGCACAATGAATGGCTAGAATGGAATTATATTCAAATCTCTGTTGAGTGCCTATAAGCAAGTCTCTTTGCTAGGTGCTATGAGAGAAACAAAGATGAATAAGTCAAGGAAAGGTAGACTTACCACCATTAACTACTGTACCAGATACAAAGTGGCCCATCAATAAATGTACTTTTAATGAATGTATTATTGCCAGTGTCCTGACAGAAATAAAAACAACACACTAAGGAACACAGGAAAAATGAGATGCAGGTCCTGGAAGATCAGGATGGAGGTGGCATTTTGGACTGAGACTTGGAGAACAAGTAGCATTTTAACAAAGACAGAATGGAGGGAACACATGCCAAGGCAGGAAAGTGAGAGAGTCTGTGCCCACATGCGCCCTTTAAATGGTAGCCTGACACTGTTGCTTTATTTCGCAGGCTCCATGTGTCACTCAGGGAAAAATCTAACCACGGCTCTGATTGCTAAAACTAAAGATGATTTGTCTTCTGATTCAACCAAGCCTCTTTGAGTTCCAGCTTCCCCAAGTATCAACTAGGGGTAGTAACTCACCTCACAAAAGGGTGTCTGAAGACGGTACTCTCAGGATAGACAGTGCCCAGCACCTACAAGGCCCTGACTGAGCTGTCACAGGATCAAATCAAGGAGCAGTAGCTGCTGCCTGTCTGAAACATTACATTTGCTTCCAAAGAATAATTGTGGGAATGCCTAAACATAATCAAAGCAACTATTTTTTCCTTTGAATTCAGCTTAGCTTACTCTCACGGTAATTTTAATTTTTTAGGTTTTTTTTTTTTTTAAGTTTTTCTAGATGTCCTCTCAAGTTAAAGGGAAGCATAATGTTCAGTTTGTGCTCTCAGAATCTCACAGGCATGTTTGAACTCAGATCAACTGACACACATTTTAGAGATTAAAACTTAAAACTTGTCTTCATGTTTCCCGTAACACAAAAATGGCTTCGTCTGATATTAACCTGTGTTAGAATATTCATCTGTGGTGTTACAGTTCAAAGAACTTCCGAGAAAGCCTTTCAGTTACAAGTATGTGTGGTATATTGTATAGAATGAGATAATATTTTAAAAATATATTTATAAATAAACTCATAAAATATCCAGACTCCAGGTTTGGCTAAAATGTTAAAGTATGAAATACATAACCTCAAAATGGCAGAAACTGGATTGCCAAAGCATTCTCTGATTCATTGCTTAGAACAAAATGGCACTTTCATTATTAAATGCTTACAAACATAAGAAGCCATATGTCAATTATTTCATATGTATTTAAGTATATAAACCAAAATGGATTTTTTTTTTTAAAACTCTTGCATTTATTTATCAATTAAAGGAGTACTTAGGATTCAACCTAGAAACTGGTAAATATAAATCAAATGTAATAGCTAAGAGTGGGAAATTTAAATTAAAAAAAACTTTAGTAGGTGACCATTAAAAAAATCTTTTTTTATTAAAAATATCCTTTAGGTTGAATGAAAAAAAATTCACTTAGACATACTCAAAGTATAGAAAATAAAAGGGGATAGTGTATATCCCCTTACCCTTCGGAATAATTTGCTATCGTTTGGGGATGACTTGACAGACACATTTATATAGTGGCAGAGAAAAAAAAATACCAGTAGTTAAGCATCTGAAATTATTACTATACCCATAAGTGAAAACAATAATGCTTACTGTGCATAAGACATCCTGACTAAATGTAGTGATTTTCTCTATTTTCCCAAGTCTTTAACTTCCTCAGATTGGAGATGCCACTTGTCCTGGAAGCTTTGGCCAAAGGACAAGAGATTGTAAGACAGGATACTGAGTGAACCATGAGAAACCAAGGAAAAAGCTTACAGGAGTTTTTCTGAGATATCTTATCATTATGAAAACAGAGGGAAATCTTGAATCTGAAAAGCCTTAGTCAATAAGAGAAGCATATACATTAAAATATCGTTTTCAAAACAAGATTGATTTGTGTAACTACAGGGTCTACCAACACACACATATATTTCTGTGAATTAATACAAAAGCAAACCCTACCATGCTTAGTAGTTTATATCTTCCTTTTTCAGAATTACTTCACAATAAAAGTAAAAGCAGAGTGGTTTCTGCCCCTTGCTGTTGATGCTCACACTGAATTATTTTGGAAGCATTACAGATTATATTAATTAAAATATCAACAGCAACTATCATCTATATGGTGTCTTACAAAGTGTTCCCTTCTATCTTATCTCTTTTAGTCCCAGAAACCCTAGAGATAGTTTTAGTATGTGTTGCTATCATTCCTTATGTACAGATGAATCAGAAATCTGGAGAGGTTAAGTGACTTTCCCAAGATCATGTGCTCTGTTGGCACCAGTATGCAGGATTCTGTCCCTGGATCTTCTCCTAAACCTCTAATGAGTTTCCATATAAGAGTTCCACATAAACTCTCTCCCCTCATACATCCGACTTTTAAAGGTTTGTGAAAAGTATTTGGAATATATAGATTATACTTGGAATTCCTTTTCTTTTTTCACCAAGTCATTGTCCTCTCTCATAAAGCTTATCAAAATTTCAGGGAACCCAAGAATTATTGACAAGGTTATTCTCAAATAGAAGACTTACAGAGAGATATTCTGGTAAAACAAAATTAAGTTTATGTCTTCTGCCTATTATCACTCAAACATCAAATAGCCAGAGTGGTATAAACCTCTATATTGAAATAACAATGAGAGCAGATGTTCTAAATCTGCTTTGTCCAATGTAGGAGCCACTATGTGTGGCTATTAAATTTTAAATTAATTTTAATAAGTTAAATAACATAAAAATGGCAGCTCGTCAGTCACACAAAACACATTTCAAGGGCTCTATCGCCACAAGGGGCTAGTGACTATTGTACTGGGCACCACAAATAAAGAACATTTCCATCATTGCAGAAAGTACTACTGGATGGTGCTGGTCCAGGTTGTAGCTGTTATTACCCATGTCAGCCTGCTTCTTTCTCAAGCAACTCTAGCTCTGTGAAGCTGTCCTTGAGGGTGAGTGGCACCAGGGGTGTGTGTGTGTGTAATATGAACCATGACTCTATTCTCCCCCCAAAGGCTAGGAAAACCAGCAAATCACAAACAAACACAGACTATTTGTGTGGCTTCTCCTGATGTGGGAAGAGACTCAAATCTCTATGTTAATATCAGTCAACCCTCAAGACAGTATCAGCAATAAACTTACATGAATATAACTGTGTAATAGGAAAGAAAGAGGGTTGAACAGAGCATCTCTAGTTTGGGTGGGTTTGTGGATAGGGAGATCAAGTGAGAGGGATTAGCTTTTGGAGGTGGAGTAGCCAGGGCAGTAACAAGGAGAGGAGCCATCCCCATGAGAGAGGCCATGCAAAAAAGCCAGAAGGGTCTAGAAACACCCAGGAATATGTTCCCTCACCTCAACCTGGGGATTTTCTTTAAGGAACCAGATGGCTGCCTTGGCTGAGAGAGTGAAAATAGGGAAAAAGATGAAAAACTAAGTAGAAAGGGCTGAATATTGTTCTTACTGAATTGTCTGGCACAGATGGCCAGGCATTCCTGAACTTTTAAAGTAGGTTAATCTGAAAAGGCAGTGGTTTGGGGAACTGGAAAGCATTCAGGCCAGAATCCTCCATCTGCCACTTCCTACCTCCCTAGTGTTGGTCACATTTAACCTCAATGGGCCTTAGTTTCCAAATGTTTGTTCTACAGAGGGATAACCATAGAGAAGGCATGATGCCTGGGGAGGATGACAAAAAGAACTTACACAAATAGATAACTATCATCTAATTCCATGAATGCAGGGAAGGACATATACAGATAGCAAGCATAGGCCTGGGGAGATTTCCAGAGTCTTGAAAGAGTCTGTAGTGGAGAAACTGGTATCTGAGCTAACCTAAACCTTTGAAGACAAAGAGCAGTTGGGGAAGAAATAAATAGGTGGGGTTCATGGAGAGAAGAGTGCATGAATAAAAGAAGGGAGGAAAATAGATAATAGACAGATAGATAGATACAGCATTTGTATTGGTATTCTGAAAATCAGATCAATGCCGTCCCACAGTGAAGGGAAAGAGACATTTATAAAACAAGAAAACACTCTATGCCTGAACAGGTTAAGAGTTAAAGGGAGTGATGAAAAATTATTGCTTAAAAAAGAAAAAAAAAAAAAAAAGGAGTGGCTGGAGATACCACATAAATCCTTTCCACTAAGGAAAACCTTTTCTTTCCTTTCCTTCTGCCTCTGCCTTTGTGTTTTATTTGCATCTACACAAGATAGTTGAGCAACTGTAATCACACAAACTCCCTTTTCTTGTCAGACAGGTTGCACCAACGAATCTCTGATAGCAGACACACTAAGCTGGCCCTTTCAGATCTCACCAGCAACCAGCACTCCCGCACATCCAAGCTTTTCATTCCACCAGCACTGTGAATCCCTTTCCCATTACTCTTAAGATTGAGGCTGGACAATGACTTTTCTCACATGGCCTGTTCAAATGATTGAGAGAGAAAACTTCCTTTGGTTTCCCTTAGACTTAAATTCTAATCAGAACCTACAGACTCATTACTCACCTCTTTCTGATTCCAGACATCTCTTGAGGTTCCAGTTTTTAGTGTCTAGACATCTCTAACTTGGAATCCCAGGGTCCCTGGGTGATGTTCAGAAAAGAGCAACTCATTATCTGAACCCTAGAGAGACCAGCAGGTGAGAGTCTTTGATCCATTCCCCTGTGGGACTATTCTTTCTGGAAGCAAGGGACTAGATGAGGTACTCTCATATAGAGATGTATCCTGTCATCACTGTTTCAATTTTTTTTATTAACAACAAAAATAAAAATGGAAAAATAACTCATTACTGACACTATTTGCTATTGGTTATTTTTGATACTTAAACAACAACACTTCACCTTCCTGAAACTGTTCACAAGTATGTGGATTAAAAGAAAGATATGCATATTCTCCTGGGACTGTTGCTGGGTAGGGAGATGTGGAGGGACAAGCTCTGTGATCATCAGCACAACACTACTATCCCCACTACCACTAGCCCAGAAGCAGGAGAGACAGATGAGCATCACATTCACAAACGGGGAGGGGACTTGGGTCTACAGCAACAAATGTCAGCAACCATGGACCCACAGGCCAAATCAAGCCAATCACCTGTTTTTGTAAATGAAGTTTTACTGCGACACCGTCACACTCATTTGGTTGCATATCATCTCTGGCTGCTCTCTTGCTGGGAAAGTTGAACAACTGCAACATAGGCCATGTGATCCGCAAAGCCTAAAATATTTACTATCTGGACTTTTACAAAAAGAAACTTTTGACTTGATCCAAAGTAAAGCAGAGACATGCATAGGAAAGAGTGTCCTCAATAGTTACCATATTTTAGTTCATTTGACAAATACTCATGGTTCCAGGGTGCTAGGCTGACATTATAACATGGCACAGAGCCACTAGTCTCTTGCTTCAAAAGCTTACAATTGTCTCAGGTTTTATTGTAATGGTCCCTGTTCAACCTTTTTTTTTTTCCTCTTTGTTAGAGGGCACAGACAAGTATTATAATGTAGTAACAGGCATAGAATAGGTTATCAGTTAGGGTTACCAAATAAAATACAGGACTCCCAGTTAAATTCAGCAAATATGTTCTAAGTTGACATAGTAACTATGAACAAAACCGAATGCTGTAAAATTATTCTCTCCCTGAATGGTGCATCCAGAGAGAGCCAAAGAGACATTTTTAATGGATTTAGTGTTTTTATCTCACGACCAAGACAACATAAGGTAATGATGGATAGAGGAGATGGACTTTAAACATTAGGACAAAGCCATCTCTAACGTGAGATACATGTGTCATGCTATTTTTAAATGATGCTGGGGTGCCTGTGTGGCTCAGCTGGTTAAACATGTAACTCCTGATTTCCCCTCCAGCCATGATCTCAGGGTTGTGAGATCAATCCCCACATGGAGCTCTATACCCAGCATGGAGTCAGCATGAGATTCTCCCTCTCTGTCTCTGTCTCCCTCTGTGCCCCTGCCCCCACCCTTCGTGTTCCCTCTTTCTGTCTCTCTCTCCATCCCCTCTCCCTCTCTCTCTCAAAAAAAAGTGATGTTAACAATTGTTCCATTCTTTAAAAAATAATAAAAAAGAGTAATATTTTTAAAAAGAAAGAAGAAGAAAAGAAGATCCTTTCCTCCTTTCTGGTAGAAGGGAGAGAAGGAGAATTTGTACCTAGGGCACAGGAGAAAAAAACAAGTTGAATAATTCATGAGTCTTGAGAAATGTAAGGAGTGCTCATGTGTACAAGTATATATCTCCACTAAAAATTCCTGGCTTAACAAATCTGGGCTCTTAGTCTTGTGATAATAAGAAAAGAGAATGGGAGGGAGAAAATCTGGAGGTGGTTGAACTTGTCACGTATCTGTAAAATCTAGACCCAGAGTGTTTGCACGGGCAGAATGGAAACCTAGCAGCATGACAGACAGGGAGTCCTGCACAACCAGTCCTTAGAGACAGAGACACTTGCGAGAGGAGGCATGGTGTTTGCCGTCTGAACAGATGAGAGCATTAATCCTTCTCATCAGACTTCACGGCAGTAGCAGATACTTAACTCACACACACAGCTAATGTATAAAACCAAGCAGAGAAGGAGTTTGTTGTGCGCGTTTTAAAAATCAAACCTGGACTATATTAGCTAAGTCTTAAGCAAACCCTAAATTTAAAACATAAGGGAGCAGTGGCTTGTTTTCAGGTCACCCCGGAAGGGCCTTCATCGGGTCTCAGTTTGTCACAGTAGCAGACTGCAGATTTTTCCTCCCAAGCGTTTCCCAAGAAGGATTTTCTGATTTGTCACACATGTTCCCATTCATTGGTCCAGTGCCCTGGCAGAACCAGAGATTCTAAACTTGTCCGGAAACGGGTTTCATAATTCATCATGCATACCACTCTGCTTGGCGCTGAGAGCAGTGGCCTGATCCAAGTGCATGCTCTTGGACATTCACGGTTGACTAAAGGGACCAGATTTTTGATAAACTAATGTAGGACAAAGGGGAAGAGCCTGCTAGCACAGCCCTTGTGGCTGGGACAGAGAAGGGAGTGAGGCTGTGGTGAGTGGGGGCTCCCTGGGATGGGTATCCCATGAGACAAAAGTGTGACAGTGCTGGCTGAGGAAGGTTGCTCCCTGCAGCAAGGGGAGGTGGGCTAGAAGACTGGGGAGAGGCAATAGAAGGATGAGAAAGGGGAGGACAGGAAGAAGGGAAAAGGGGAGCCTGGTGAGAAAGCAAATGTTCCAGGACAGATCATTTTGGAAAACAGGGTGCCTGCCAGCCAGCCCAGGAAGTTCACGTTGAGGGCCATCCTCAATCTAGGGCATCCATTAACCTTGGCTTTGACAAGGCTGGGGGGAGGGGAAGAGATGGAAATGATGCACGGGGGCCCACATCATGCTAATGTTTTCTGAAAGTGCCAATTTGACTACAGAGGTAAGATATTCTGAAAAGTTTCCCATTTCTACTGAGTTCATAATGATTTCAGCAGTGAGCCATCTGAATTCAAAATTAAGATTTACTTTGTTTGAAATGGTTCACCTTAGAAAGATAGAACAGAATCATAAGAAAGGAATATGTTTAACTATTGTTGTTAAATCTAAGTATTCAGTCAGCCTTCTTCTCCTGCTGAATATTCAAATTGGAGAGCCACAGAGGACAAAGAGAAAAATAAACGCATTTCTGATTAGAAAATGCAAATTAATGTCTGCATTCTGCCTAAATTCCTCCAATATATCCTTTTAGTTGTTTTCTTTCATTACCACCTAACTGCAAAACTTATGTCGTTTTTTTGTCAGTAGGTGAGTGGGAGTCTCTTTGGAAATTTCCTTGTTTAAAAAAATTGTACTGATAATTAAAGAAATGCAAATTAAAGCTACAGAATAAAAAAAAATAAATAAAGCTATAGAATAACAATTTACCTATAGAAATGGTAAAGATCCAAAACACAGATCATTCCCCAGGTTGGTATGGTTGTGACAAAACAGAAACGCCATACAGTTTTAATGGCCTTATTAACTGATATCACAGTTTGGAAGGACAAAAATTTTAGAAATTTACCTATACTCTCTAAACCCTTTTGTCCCACGGGTGTCTGGGTGGCTCAGTGGGTTAGGCCACTGCCTTCGGCTCAGGTCATGATCTCAGGGTCCTGGGATCGAGCCCCATATCAGGCTCTCTGCTCAGCAGGGAGCCTGCTTCCCTTCCTCTCTCTCTCTCTGCCTGCCTCTCTGCCTACTCGTGATCTCTGCCTGTCAAGTAAATAAATAAATAAATCTTTAAAAAAGAAAAAAAATAAATAAACCCTTTTGTCCCAAGAGTTTTACATCATTTGATCTACTCCTCAGGGATAGTTGCCCAACTGGTCAGACAAAGATGTTCAGTACTAAATATTTCTTAGGTGATAAAGAACTGGAAATGATTAAAATGTCCAATATTAGAGAACTGACTTACTAAGTTATGGCACATCCTTTCAACAAAAATCCCAAATAGTCATTAAAGGAACAAGCTACATTTACGTAGTTTGGCATATTTTATGATATCATACAACCTTTGAATATATTAGATGGGGAGTGAGTCACAGAATAGCATAGTATGATGATACTAATCTTATTTTAAAACTACGTCAATGGATAAATCTCATGAATCTTTTATAGGATTATTATCCAAAGGAAATACCTGGAAGAATTCACAATAAAGTGTAAGCAATTGCTGCTTCTGGAAAGGGGCTGGTTGTGTTTGATAGAGATGGGGGATCTGTACTTTCTCTTCTAACTACACTGTATTTTTCCTCTTATAATTACATACTTATATATTTACTTACTTCCTTATATACTATTTTTTCCTCTTTCTTTATAGGGTTGTATTCTTTGATAACTCAAAAAATGTCAATGTATTTGCTTAGATATTTTAATTAGCTTTTTTTTTTTTCAGAAAATCCCTGGATTTACAGATTCTTCCAAATAAATATGATATCTAAAAAAGTAGGTTAATCATTCAGCTTCGATCTTGCCACTTCCTCAGTGATTTTTTTTTTTTTACTCCAAGTTCCCAATAGTCCCTATCATCCATAGCATCCTCTCAATTCAGCTCTCCCATCCCCATTTCTTTCCTTTAATATAGGTCCCTCTATCAATATCACGCACAAGTTTTAGGGACTTATACAGTAGCAGGGTAAAATTCCTGTCCTCACTTCCAAACTCTCACCTTGGCAAAACTCTGCAAATGTCATCTCCAATAGTAAAGATTGAAGATCTCCCATTCCCTGAGAAACACTGTTGAATCTTAAAATAGTAGAACCAGAAGGCTAACGTTATGAGTTAGGCTGCTCTCAACGTCTTCTGCACAACAGGACGGCCAGGAGGGGGTTGAAACCTTGGCCTGTCACCAGACCAAGTGAAACCAAGTCTATTTTGGATGCATAGCAACAACTGAGGCCCTTATCTAACCCTTATCAGAAAGATAAGGACACTGAGTAGCCGAGAGGATAAATGACTTGCCAAAGGTCATCTGTGTGCAGGTTAGAAGACGTGTTATTGACAAGATTTTAATTGCTTGTCTAGGATGCGTGGTAATGAATAACCCAGAGAGCAAAATTAAGCATAAACTTGTTATTAAAACTAAAAAAATCAGAAGATTTATCTTCAATTTTAATACATATATTGCTTGAAAAGCAGCATTATTGATGACACTTGCTCATGTCAGTCCAACATTCAAAAAAATAGCTCTCAAAAAAGGCAAATAAATTTAAAAATTCTCTGCCTTTAGAGTAAGTAAATAATTTCTCATAACATTGTGTCTACAAGAGTTTAATTGCCTTAATTGCTTGCATCATAACTCATCAGCCCATGAAATGCGTTGATAGGAAGGCTCAACACCAGATTTAAATGTCTTAATAAAACTACATTAGAAAGACCTATCTATGGTTATGCCTTAGCATAAATTAGGTCAGAAAAGGAATTTTTAAAATCACCCCCTTATGTTTAAATCCAGGAAGCCACCAAAAATGTATTAAATTCCACAGGTATTAATACACAAGACTTAAGTTTTGAACTGTTCTGCAAACAAATCCAGGACATTCCTAATTATTACAAATATTTTTAAGAAGCTATTTTCCACTCAGAAATGATATTTGTATCTCAACCTTTTAATCAATGAAGAATGAAGAATTCACACTGCTAAGGGTAAAGACACCCTTCCCTCCCCGCCACCCATATACACATCACTGTTGCACAGCTCAGAATCATAATCATTCAGCCTTCTCTTTAAAGGAGTTTGAGAGCCAGAGGCTGCTATTGACTGTTTTCAGACAAAATTCTAAAATTTCCCCTATAGTAGTGACAGCTTCAAAATCTCAGATACCTGCTCCACGAAGCCTGTGCCATGAGCACACTCCTAGCTAACTAATGGGGAAAAAAAAGTAGAACTGAAAGACTCTAACCCTCTCTAACTCTTTGGGCTATCTTCCATATCTTCCAAATATGTCCTTGGGGTGCCTGAGTGGCTCAGTGAGTTGGGCATCTGACCCTTGGTTTCGGTTCAGATCATGATCTCCGGGTCTTGCGATCAAGCCCTACATGGGGCTCTGTGCTCAGGGCAGAGTCTGCCTAAGATTCTCTCTCTCCCTCTTCCTCTGCACCCCACCTTGCCCCACTCACATGCTCTCTAAATCAATCAATCAATCCATAAAATCTTAAAAAAAAAAAATGTCCTTAATCCAAAAACATGGCTTGAGCTAGGCCTTAGAATGAAATCTTCACTGCACAAGCATAGCACACTTAGTCGTACATAGAGATCTGAAAGTCAGTTTCTAGCAACTGCCTTGACGAGTATGAACCTACCATTCTAAAAGTACAGGAAATATTTTTATCGGCTAGTGCTTCTAACTTTTTCAGAGAAAATACCGATCCTAATGAACTTTTCAAAATCCCCCATAAACAATGTAAACAAAGCTAGATTCCATCTTAAAGCAGTACCTACTTATAATTTCCCCTTCTTTGAATGGAGAGACTTTAATCATCACCCTGGAGAATCCATTATATGGCTGTTGTGTTATTTTCAAAATTCACTATTTTGTTAATCCTACATGAGGAAATAGTTCATTTTAAAATGAGCTTCTACTGGTATATTTGGGGCAGTTTCATTAAGTCTTCCAGAACTTTAAATTCTCTTTTATTTTTCTTTTAATAATAAAATAAATCCTGTGGTCTTTGCTTGAGCTAGACAATGTGACATTTTATTTATTCAAAAACATTTCACAAGAACCACTTGAAAAAGTTTTTAAACTCTTTAATAATATTATCCTAATCTATCATGTTGCTTGCTATTTGCATAGTCATTTCATTGGATAGTTTATGATAAATGGAAGTTAAAGGATTTTTCTACACTGCCATTTTTCACAAGACTTGCTTTCTCACTAGAACAACATTAGCAACAGTTTCCTCCTGAGACCCGTTCAGTTGGTCCCAACTTTCTGAAGAGATGTGGGGCTGCCTCAGCAGACCACTGATCTTATACATGGTCTCTGTCTTTCTCTACTCAGCTGCCCTCTCACATTGACTCTCTGAAGACTTCAGTGGAGAAAAAAAAAAAAAAAAAGAATGGTCAGAGGCTTCACATTCAAGTCTGTGTATCCAAGAACACAAGTGGGCAGGATTCTGTCACACCCAAAGCTCCTAGAGTCACTGAATTTGTACTTCTTTTGTTATATTTTCCCAAATACCTAATGACTCTAACATGACCTGTCCAAACTTCCCAGAGCATATTCATCAATAGGTCATGATGATTATGGGCTGAATGGTAACCCCTAAAAATTCCTATGTTGAAATCCTAACCCCCAGGACCTCAGAATATGACTGCACTTAGAGATAAGGTCTTAAAATTAAGATAAATGAGCTCATAATGGTGGGCCCTAATTCAATATGGCTGGTATCCTTTTGAGAAGAGATTAGAACACAGGCATGCACAAAGGGAGGTCCATTTTAAGGCAGAAAGAAGACAGCTAGACACAAGCCAAGGAGACAGGCCTCAGAAGAAACCCGGCCAACACCTCTATCTCAGACTTCTAGCTTTCAGAACTATGAGAAAATAAATCCCTATTGTTTAAACTTCTCAGTCTGTGGTACTTTGTTATGGTAGTTCTAACAAACTAATAACAAGCAAATTTCCCTAATTAAAGTCTGAACCACTATAAGGGGCTAAAGAGAAGTGTGGCAAAAAGTAAGACTAGAGAGAAAAGCTAGATCAAGGTCATATATAGTCTTAAAGTTGAAAGGAATTAGAATTTTACTCTAATGAGATGGAAGCGAGAGGCATGTGATCCAATAATAAGGAAAAGATATGGACAGTTTTAATAGAGGGGTAACAATATAAGCAAGATATGCAGTGATTAAAAACTAAAATGGGTAGTAAGAAATTGGACTCAGGGAGTTTAGGTGATGAAACTACTAATGTCTTCCCTCTAACAACAACCCATGTGATGCTGCTAGCTGATAGTTAATAGACGAACTTAAATACAAATTTATTGCCTTGAACTTATACAATTTTGCTTCCTCAGGGGAAAGAGAATTGCAGTAGCCTGACAAATAACTTACATCTACTACCTAAATATATACAATTCTTTTCCCTTGTAAAGTTGACTACTCATAGAACAAATTATAATTTCTCCATATCTTACATTTAGGATAATCTGAAACTATGTTTTCCCTGAAGACTACTTTACGGACATTTACCATTTCAGTAGACAAACATAGAAAGTTAGGAAAGAGTAGGTCTTGTTTTGTTTTTGCTTTTGTATTTTTTTTTTCCAATCAGGCATTAGGTACCCTTAGCCTTATATCCTAGACAATGGTACTTTACAAGTGAAAGCTAAAAATTATATTTGTGCTATTTTTTCCACATCAAAATTCTCCAGTGATTTTATGATTATAGGTCATAATAGTGGCCAGAAAGTATCATCCGCTAGCCCCTGCAGTCTTAGAAGACAGCACTACATTTTATAAATAGGAGCTTTTGTTTCAGCTCATCTAGCAAAGAGTAGTCATATTATGATTGGGATTTCACTTGAAAATTTACAATGATGGCCAAAATCAAGTCTCCAAGTTTTCCCAATATATTGCCAGAGTATATTAAATGCTCACCATTGTTTTGCTATTTGGTTGGTTGTGGTTTCGACTATAATTAAAATTCAGTGAGGGAGTATGCAAAATGTTTAGCATAAAGTTTGTTGGATATTCAAAAAATGTATAGCGTATGAGTTTCCAAATGAGTAAACGAATGTATATCATAGAGCAGAAATGCAGCTGATTTTCAAGAAGACTGGAATCATTTACTAGAAACTTGCCAGGAACTCAAACTATACCTTTTCTCTGCCTTTATTTCTACTTTATTTTTCTCCTCCACTTACTGGCTTTTCTCTGCTGCTCTATTCTCTTGGGTGTCCCAGTGTTCCTGAGTTTAAATCTTTTTAACATGTCAGTATGTTATAATTTATACTCTCTTGTTCCCAGTTCCAAATCTCTGGGATGGTCTGATGGGTTCAGCTTAAATCAAGTGTCCACCCAAGATTCAATTGGCCTTGGCCAGGAGGACAGGCTTACATATGAAAAGCATGGTTCCTCGGTAAATTTCCAAGGTAAATGGAAGGCCAGTTTTCACAGAAAAAGGAATTGTGAATTGGGTAGATAACTAAAAGTATCTTCTGATAACTGGATCAGAGGGCAGGGGATGAGTAGGGAATGAAATCTTACTGAAAGATGAATAAATGAAAAGACTTCAAGATGCAAAGGAAAGATGAGAAATGATGACTTTGAATCAAAATGGAAAAAAGATTTGGAGCCAATATCACAAAAGAATAATTCATAATTCAGTGGGTCATCTTTCTGCTCATGGTCCCAAATAGATTTAGATTAAGTTCTGCCAAATACATGTTTCAAATTAATTATATTTTGGAAATCTTATTATATTGATCTTATTAAGTTTTATAAGTGATTTGTTTTCAAGATATTCATACATATAGTATACACTTATATGAAGATTAGGAAATATGTGAATTCAACCTATGAATATTTTCACATTTTGTTATTTCTATACATTTATAAATCAAGAGTAGCACAAAAACTCACTTTAGAATACATTTTTGACATTCTTTCATCATTGAATGGACAATAGCTTTTTTTTTTTTAATTAGCTAAATTTGGGTTTCTGCTGAAGCAGCTGAGGATCCAAGATGCTCTAGGCTACAAGCTGAAGTTTGGAAAAAATTCAACCTGCTGACTTTTATCCCTCTTTTGGACAAGATGGTTGTGGGTAATTTGGGCCTCTGGCTATGAAACATGAACCTGTCTCTCTGCATTATTAATGGATGCTTGATGAGGTAAGCTAACAGTGACTCTGGTTTCTTTGCAAAAAGACCAACAAGAAATTTCTTGAGATGTAAAAAGTCAAACAGACAGAAAGATGTTGATAACAACTAACATTTCTAGATTGCTTATAATGTGCTATGATGCACTGTGTTGAATATTTTAAATGGTTTATTTGATTTAATACTTATACTGGCCCATAGCATTAATACTATTATTACCCATTTTAAAGATTAGAAAATCAAGGCTTGAAGAAGGAAACTACTCAAGGTCATAGAAGCTAAGAATAGGGTGGAACTGAAATTTCATCCCAGGTACCATGACTCTAATCATTATTCTCCTATAGATCTTAATTTATACTTTACTGCATCCTTCATGTTGAGGATTAAATTCCAGGTGGAGCGAACAAGTCATAAGAGTAATAATGGCTTTGAAAATCCTCTCCCTGGACCAAGTCATTCCTTGATTCTTTTAGACATGAGATGCAGAGAGGGACATAGGAGAAAAGCTGCAGGATACAGACAGAATTAAAACCAGTTTATAAAATCCCCAAAACAAAACTGCTGAAAGATTTTATGTCTGTCTACTTCCTAGTTAATATAATTCACAAACAGTATTTAGATAATACTTGCACTTCAACTTTGTCAGTTTTTCTAAGCTCTAAAGCTAGAATTTCTCATTCATGGATAGGGAGAAAAGCAGCAGAGAGAAGCTGATAGAGACTTATGCCAAGACTATAATTAATTCTTTGCAGGAAACACCAAGGAACTACTCCAAAGGAAGGGAAGACACTTCTGACTTTTCTTCCTCTCTTACTCTATAAGAAGGGAAGTGTGTTCTTGGTAGATATTAAGTCCAGATGGAAATGTGCTTACAACCTCCAACCACTTACAGTAAAATCTAGCTATGACTTCCAACCACGGTGAGATATTACAATTTCCTTTTGCTTTATTTTGAATAGAAATGGGCATACTTGCTCCTTAATCTGTGTATATAAGTATGGGCATATAGAGATATATAAAAAATATCCTAAACAAAAAAGGAATTTGGATATTTTGCATACTTTCATCATTCCTAAATGAAATAGGCAGATATCTTCAGGTAAGATCTCAGTGATGTTGATTATCATACTTTGAAAAGAATGATTATAATTTATTTTTCATCTATTTCTATGAGAAGAAATTAATAAATGGCTATTCCAAAATTTCAGGCCATTTGTTTGCCCTCCCAGTGATACACTTCCTTCACACAAGCTTTCAGATTTGCTCCTGATATGTGAATGGGCATGAATGGGAGACACTCAATATGGGGAAAGGGAAAAAGGGTTAAAGAGATTTTCATGGGAAAGAGCAGATGGTTTGGTTTTTGTAGTTAAAACCAAAATCCTGGACCACAAATTCTTTTAACCCTACCACAGAAGTCTTCATCAGGAATATTCTGGTCTTAAACAGCCCTCATCCTCAGCCTTCTCAAGTGTATATCTCTTTCTAGGCTGATGTACATACACCTCCAGAAATGGAAAACATAATTAAATTGTACTACATCAAGTACTTTCAAGTATTTGAGAACACAAATTTGAAAAAAACAAAAACAAAAACAAAAAACTTGAGTGTATTTATTGGCTTTTTAGCTGTGCTTCTTTGCAATATATTTTGGTGATTCCTTCTGAATTAGAATATACAACTTAAACTTTTTACAGTCTCCTTAAAGTTAGTATGTATTGTGCTATTCCACATAAAATACAATCATTTTCAACCAAATAGGCCCATTCACTGTTTTCCCCTGCCCTTTACATTACAATTGTAACAAACATCATCAAACAGTACGATATCATACCTTTTCCTTTAAACAGTCACATGTTTTTCAAGAAATTAAGAATAAAAAAAAAATAGTCTGCTTATGCACACCTTTTCTAAAGTTCTTAATTCCTGCCAGAGGACCTGAGTCTGAAGGATTTCTTTCAGCATTGTTTGTTTTGGTTTGTTTTGGTTTGTTTTGTTTTGTTTGTAGTACAGGTCTGCTGGTAATTGGTTTTCTTCATTTTCTTTCATCTGCAAATGTCTTTAATATTTGGATGGGGGAGGGGAGTGCAGAATTCTGGGTTGAAATTTCATTCTTATAGCACTGTAAGCAAATTGTTATACTGTCTTCTGGATTTCACAGTTCTTGTTTAGAAATAAGTAGAATTTGATCATTGTTCCACTATATATAATGTGCTCTCTAGCCTCCTTCAGGGCTTTCTTCCCCACTTGGATTTTCTGGCAGTTTGCCTATGATGTGCATGGGTGTGGTTTTCTTTGCATTTGCCTTTTTTGGATTCACTGAGCTCCTTACATCCGAATTTTTTTTTTTTTACACCAAGTTGGTGAAATGTTTTCATTAGTTCTTAGGACATGTTCACTGCCTAATTCTTTCTTCCTTCTACTATATCATCAATTACACATGCTATACCTTTTTATATTGTTCCACAGGCCCTCAGGATACTATTTTTTTAATTGTTCCTCAGATCAGATAACATATATTACAGTTTACTAATTTATTTCTCTGTCTTCTCTATTCTCCTCTTAGCCTATCCAACGTATTAAATTTCAGAATTGAAGTTTTTAGTTATAAAATTTACATATGGTTCTTTGATATAGTTTCAATTTCTCTCCTGAGTTTTCTGTTTTCTCTTCTTGTGAATATATTTTCCTTTATTTTATTGTGCTTAGTTGCATTAGTTGCTTTAAATTCCTTAGTCTGCTAGTTATTCCCTGGGTTGATCTTGGTTGATTATCTTTTCTC
The DNA here is from genome assembly GCF_002288905.1 of Enhydra lutris kenyoni. Classification (NCBI taxonomy): domain Eukaryota; kingdom Metazoa; phylum Chordata; class Mammalia; order Carnivora; family Mustelidae; genus Enhydra; species Enhydra lutris. The sequence goes on along the minus strand of NW_019154091.1, from coordinate 11,619,077 downwards.
TTAAGACCAGCTCATAATTTCCCAGATCCATAAACATCAAGTAATTTTTAATTGTGTACTGAACATAGTGGATGATCCAAGAATATTTTCTGTTGTTCTCATTTTAGCAAGCAATTAATTTTGGTGCTCTCAAGCTGAAAAATCTATCTTTTGAGTGGCAACTAAAATATAAGTTGTTTTATTTTATCTGCACTTGGACTACTTTAAGTCTGATCCACAAAGGTATGGTCCAGGAGTCAGTCTAAGACTTGGGCAGAATTTATATACGAATTTGGAGCTTCTCATCTCTGACTCTCTCCTCTTCTGGATTCCTTCTTGCCCAGCAGTTATGCTCTCTCTCACCTTTGTCCTCTCATTTCCCAGGCCAGAAGGAGTGGTGCCACCTGTTAAAATAAGATACTCACACATGTCATTCCATCAAGCCAAGTGTCAACTTCTACCTAGAATGGGTAGAATTTTCTTCATTCTTTGTCACTCATCAATGCTGTAACTTTTTAAAAAAATTTTGTTTGAAGTTATAATTATTATCTATAAGAATAAGAGGTTACTTGGCCATATCAGAAGTCAATCTTGAGGCTATGAAATGTAGACACTGATTCATTTTGTTATTTCTTCCTTCTTTTTCTCTTTCCATTGCTTTGGTTATAGAAATAAGCTTTGAAGAACATATGTGTTTGATTTTTATTATTTTAGTTGTTTTCATTTCTTTTTTACTAAGTGGATAGCTTCTCTCCTCAAAAATATGGGGCAAATTACTAAGAGAACTGAGGTATCTGGAGAAATTTTAATCAAAAAGAAGAAAATTTCACTCAGTAAAGTAAGAGATAATTCCCAATACGTCAAAGACACACCAGCTAATAGAGAGGTGATTGATATAGGAAAAGAGGGCCAAGAAGAATTTGGCCAGAACTCACACCCAGGTTTGAACACTCCAGGGTCGATCCTCTTGACTTTCCACATTATATTGAGGGAGAATATTAAAACAAAAAATGGGAAAACACTATTTAACACGAAGGACAGAGAGAGAACCAATGCAGAATTTTTTAAGAACATGAAGAAATCAGCAAAAAATATTATTTTAGGAAATGGTACTGTGTCATCTACTAACAAAAGCCAAGTTACAAAGGGGTTTCTGAATTCTAAACTTGAATTGGCAGTCTCTTTATGTAGAATTAGGCAAGGATCTTGAGTATTGTAGAGAAGGAACAATGAGATACATTAAATATATTTAAAGAAGAATTATTTCTCTTGGATGTCATCTTTATTGCCCCTTATTATGATCTGCTATTATTCTGAAAAATAAGGTTAAGTATTCTAACCATTTACAAGAGCCTCAAGAATAAGTCCCAAGGGTAAGTGCAGCAACTTCTTTAGGAATACCTATTAGGTTATCAATAGAAAAACACTTTCTGACCACCTGTTTACACACATACTCTGCTGTTAAGTCACTGACACATTAAAGAGCACATTGATATAGGCTGACAGAAACAACTTACTGATCAACCTGAACAAGTGTTTGCATTAAATAATAATTTATACTATGCATAAGCAAAGGAAGGTGCATTCTCTGTGGGGTGGCAGATACACAGACTAGCAATTTCTTGTTTAGACAGAAAGACCTGACAAAGAAGAGCTCATTAGGGTCTCTGGAGAGTGGCTGACAGCTGAGGAGCTGTCGGCTCTGTCAAAAGACCTTTGAAAATAATTCTTGTTTTTGAATCAGAATTTTCTGAATCACCAGCGGGATGCCAGAAGTACATTGTTTGCTTCCTTGACTATTTCCTCGTCCTTCAGTGTTATCAGAATTTGCCCAGAGCCTTAGCTGCCTTCGAAAACTTTTGTGCTTTGGCATGCATGCCCACAAACAAACTAGAATTTGTTTTCTCAAAAACCCTTTTGTATGTCCTTGCTTATATTCTTCCTAATTAATGTCAGGACTTGCTTTAAATATATGGTTACTGAGAATATGTCAGCCTCTGTGTTTGTGTGTGTGTTCGTGTATAAGAAAGACACACAGAGAGACAGAGAGAGACTAGGAGACTGGTTGACTTTGACTTCATATCTCTAAGATGGACATGAAGACATAAGAAATAAGAGTGCTGGACTTGCAAAAAAGAGAACTTACACAAATAACTGTTGTTCAAAAACATAAAAATAAAACAAAACAAAAAACCCCTTCAGATTGATTTACTACAGTTACAAACTTTAATATTCTGCCTCTCAGATCTTCCGCTTGCATAGCAGATTCTAATTTTCATCCCAAAGTCAGAATCTAATTCAAAATACACATCCTCGGCACCAGCATTCCCAGACTTCATGTGTATTTAACTTTGGTGCCTTATCTTCCCAGGCATCTCACTCCCTGCCCTCAACATACCCACTCTCAGTACTACCCTCACAGCAGTGTTAACCAGTAGCACCCACTTTGTTTTCCAACTTTGAATTTCCTGACAGATTATACCTGCATTTAGCTGGGATATGAGTGACTATGTTTACATGTCTTTTTGTTGGGGGGAAAGAATAGATTAATAACAGTAACCATAATAGGTATAAGAATGATTATCTCCATTTTACAGTGGACAGAACTAAGACATTTTAATCTCTAGATCAAGGGGATACAGTCAATAAGGGATAAAATCTAAATTCCTACTCAGAATTGATTCCCAAGCATTTGCCTTGTCTTAATCACTCTTCTAGAGTGCCACCCGTGAAGCAAGCCTCGCTATCCTTAGTTGATCGCTGTAGCCTCCCTGAAGTTACAGAATATATTGGACTTTCTTTCCAATATTCCAAGAAGGTGAGGAATTCCTCCTAGGTAACCCCACCACTGCTAGATGAATTCCTTTAATGAAATCATAAAACTTCTATTTCATCTTTACTGTGTGATTAGCTTGATTTTCCTCCACTATCTGACTATTTCAGAGGTGTAGTTTGGTTGAACTACTGGCCAACCTAAAACAGATAAAATCATTATTTATACATTATAGATGGAAAAAAAATGAAGTTTAGTAGAGTCATGTGCAGCCAGGATCAAAGTTAAGGTCTACTTGTCAACAAAACTACTTGAGGATAGGAATCTTATCTTTATTTTGTTCTGAGTTCCAGTCTACACCCAGTAAATCTATTGACATGAGTTGCCCTGAACAACTTTCAATACAATCTCTTTCCTGTGTCAATTTTTTCATGTTAAGCCGAAACCCCTAGGTGTTCCAACACATTCTGATTTCTCTCAACATGTCCTTTATTTCTTCCTCTATCAGTCAAAATCTCTATGGCAAAAGACAACATACTCAAAAGTTTTAGATTATTTTTTAAAGATTTTATTTATTTATTTGACAGACAGATCACAAGTAGGTAGAGAGTCACACAGAGAGAGGAAGGGAAGCAGGCTCCCTGCTGAGCAGAGAGCCCAATGATCCGGGGATCATGACCTGAGCTGAAGGCAGAGGCCTTAACCCACTGAGCCACCCAGGCGCCCCCAAAAGTTTCAGATTTTTATAGAATAATTACTTTTTCAGGGATGTGAGTAGGGCTAACGGAACCATATTAGATGGAGAAGTGCCCAGGAACTAGCAACAACAGGTATCCGTAATCACCTGTTGAGCCTAAAGAGGAGGGGAGAAGGATGATATCCATGGAACCAATGAGAGTTGGAGCCTTGGAAGAGGGGGTGTCCAATTCTCTCTCCCACTCCCCTATCTCTAATCAGCCACTGGGCCCTCCATTGGCTGAATCCAACCATGAGCCACAGTATAAGGAAACTGGGAACTAAGATGATTCAGAGCACAGAGTACGACAGAGAATAACAGAAAATGGATACAGAGAGGCAGAAAACTGCCAGTGCACCTCCTATCAAAAGTACCCTCCCAGTAAACACTTTGGACATCTTCTATTAAAGCTAAACATATGCATACCCTATGGTGCAGCAGTTCTACTCCTTAGTACATGTCTAAGAGAAAGAAGCATGTAAGTCCACCAAGTTACATATACAGAAGTGTTCACAGCAGCTTTATTTATAATAATCAAAAACTAGAAGCAACCTAAATGTCTACCAACAGTAGAACAGATACATGTGGTATATCCATAGAAGACTATAAGCAATGAAGAAGAACAAGCTCCTGATAAATATAACAACATGAATGAATCCCATCAATATAATGTGAAGCTGAAAAAGCCAGACACCAAAGAGTACATACTGAATGATTCTATTTATAAAAAGTTCTAGAACAGGAAAAACCAAGCTGTGGTGATAAGTCAGAATAGTTTTTACCTTTTTGGTATGTGTGGGAGGGAAGACAGAGCTGGGTATTGGCTGAGAAGGGACAGGAAGGAGCCCCTGGGTGGTGGTTATGTGGGCATACACACATGTAAAAAGTACTGAGTTGAACACTGAACACTGTTTCAGTTTACACAGTTTGTATCTCAATTCAAGTAACAATAACAACTACCACTGCTGCTATGATTACTCTTTCATGCAGCAAAGTCCTTCAGAATTAGATTGTCTACCACATGTTAACAGCAAGTGATACTCAATCAGAAAACACTTCCTTCTGGTTTTAAACTCCACATTCTTCATTGATAACAAAAAAGAAGAGATTACTGAAAAGCAAACAACAAAGACAAAAAACGCTTTCAATTCCAGAAGATACTTGGGTGGTGAATCCAACTTTCAGAGATAACAGGAAGACAGTAGGTAATGTTTAATATTTTGATGTGGGTAGCCCTGGGGGCCCCTCACATCATGCCTGACTGGCTAATGCCTCACAGCACTGTCCTAAAATGTTACTATGTCACACGGGGTTAAAGCTTCAGAGAACTGTGACAGATAATCCATTCTTATGAAAAGTGGCCAGAAACCTTGCATGACTGATTTTCAAACATAATTTATTTTTTGCCTGGTAAATTGGGTAGAACACAGAATTGAGTGAAATTATACAAACCCTCCTGGCTTGCTGTTTTCTCATTTACTACTAGGTTGGTTTTCAATGCAATACTTATTAATATTTCTAAACAGGAGCTGCAATTACATGGCACTTTAATATCCTGACCCATAGATAAGAATTTTACAGATATCTTTGCTATGCTGCTATCTCAATGGGTCTGATCCTATGGTGAAAAAAACCACACCCTGGGAATAAATTGTTCCCCACAAGAGTGGAATTAGTGTTTCTAAGTACCATGGCTCCGTTTTGTAAATTGCTTCTCCATGGTATGTTACTGGGCAACCAAAGAAAAGTATATAAAATTGAAACACAAGAGAAAAGACAACTGAAGTCGACACTACATGAAAGCAAAGATTTTAAGACTGCTCTCAAGACCAGAGGGGAATCGGGGCTATTATTCACAAGCAATTTGCATAACCCATGAACCCAAGGCCGAGGTGGACTGTAGATTCACAATACACAGTCTTTCTCTGACCTATTCCCACTCTATCTGTGATAACTTCACCCCAACTTCCTCTCAAATTCATATGAGAGTCTGCAGGAGTCATGGAGAAGTACTCCATGAACAAACCCGCAGGGCTACCATATGTCAGTTTACCATTTCTCTCCTTTTACCCAGCTCAATCTGGGCATGTCTCCTGTTGGGCCAGTAATGTTCTCTCAGCACTTATGTCTCTGCTAAAGGGCACTGTTTTCAGTTGGTGTAGACATGTGCCCAATTTTGCTGCTGATTTGTCAGTTCTCTTAAAATGTTGCAGAGAGATTTTAGTGGAACTGCTGTTTGTTTTTTAACTTCTCATAAAATAAATGACACATATAAAAATATATACATATTCTTAAATAATAATACTAATAAACTAAGTAAATAAAGCGAGCCTCCTGTACCCACCACTCAGCTTAAGAAATAACGCTTAACCATAGGTTTGAGCCTTTGCTCCATCCCTAAGCCCTTCTCTCTGCTCCCCACATTCACAACTAAACTTCATTCAGGACATATTATGTCAGATTATTGATTTACAATGTGAAGAGAGACCTTTGTGACTTGCTCCAAAACAGATTTGCTAGGACAGAACTAGGGGGAAGCTCAGACTGGAGCAGCTGGGAGGCGAGTGAGGCAGCTTGCCCGAAGCACGGATCCTCTAACACCACAAATGGGAGACTAAGCCTGAAGCCAGCACACTGGTGATGAAGCCAAGTCTGATACTCTTAACACTGAGCATAAAACCTTCACTCAGAAATCGTCCCAAGTCAGCAGTGTTTCCTAGCTACTTGTAAAAGCAGAAGTAGAAATGAAAGCAGATCCTCTGTGGACAAAGATACTTTAATTTAGGTGCATGAGCATCACACCTATTAAAATCAAACAAGTTCAAAACCGAAGGACACCAAGTACCCAATAAATAATAGTTATGGACATCTGCCCCTTTAAAGACTGTTGATACCAGAATTACAGGTAAAAAATATAAAACAGGTATGTATTAAATGTTTACAGAGATAAAGAACACAAAAATCAAAACAAGCAAACAACAAGGATTTTCCTCTTTTTTTTTTTTTTTTTTTAGGGTTTGAACCTAGAGTTTTTAAGTCGTTTTTGTATAGAACGTTTTTCATTACTGTGTCAATTTCATTGATTTCTTAGGACCATTCCTGTTTCTATGTATTTATGTATCAGTTTTTATCATTATATTTTTCCATTAGATACCTATTAAAAGTTTCTCAACTTATTGAGATAGAGTTGCACATATTTTTATTACATTTGTTATTTTGCTACATCTTTAGTTACATGGTTTTCACTTATAACACTGTTTCTTCTTTCCTTTTTTTTTTTAAGATTTCATCTATTTATTTATTTGACAGACAGAGATCACAAGTAGGCAGAGAGGCAGGCAGAGAGAGAGGAGGAAGCAGGCTCCCCGCTGAGCAGAGAGCCCAATGTGGGGCTCGATCCCAGGACCCTGAGACCATGTCCCAAGCCGAAGGCAGAGGCTTAACCCACTGAGGAACCCAGGCGCCCCCTTTCTCTCTTCTCTTACTCAAACTTTAGATAGAATTTTTAGTTTTTCCAAAGAATCAAAATTTTGTTTTGTTGGTCTTCCCCATCAAATGTTCGTATTTTTGCTCTTCCCTTTATTATATCTGCCCTATACTATCTTTTAGCTTACTCTGTTACCATTTTCCAAAATTTTCCCATTGTACAATGTGCCAAGTATTAGATAAACTGACTGGCATTTGTTTTGCTTTGTCTCTACTCATTGACTTATTAACAGTGAATGGATTTCTAAATGGCTACTGACCAGAAAAAAGTCTACTGAATAACTGAACTGTTTTTGAGCATTCAGGATTCATACTAAAGAAAAATTATAAGCTGGCTCTTCAAGATTACACATACAAATTTAAAATACAAAAGTAGACTCCTTATATATTAGCTTACAAACTCTTTTAAGTAGTGGCTATAAAATGAGGCTGACCATCAGAATAACCACAGGGTATTTTTAATACACACATTCCCGAGTCTCACTCCTGCCTAGATATTCTGCCTGAAGTTGGGTGCAGGTATCTATATATATTTAGACTTCTTTAGGTGAATTTGGATGATCAGCCTTGTTTTGGAACCACTGCTTTGTATTACCTTTTAAGTAATCTTGCGATCTGATGCTCTTAAAATAAATCCCATGTTTTTCTCCCTTAGTTTTTTTCCTCCTTCATTAGCCTCAATATTGAAGTATATTTCACAAAGTCACTCTAAGCTAGTGCTTTAAGAGCCAGGAGTTAAAAACTTCTGCCTGACATCATCCTCCAAAACAAGGATCCTTCATTTTGTACATAATGTCCCTGACTATGCTTATTTCAAAATGAATGATAATGATAAGCTTGTGAAATCAACATGTTGGACCATGTATTTCTATTTTATAAATGCAGAATAAGTCAGGAATGCCAAATGGCAATGTCACAATACTTCTGTTCTCTGCCAACCTATTTGCTTATGGACTCAAATATGTTGCTCTTGAAACAGATGGCTCTCCCTACTCCGCAGGTTATTACATAAGAAGGTAAGGTGCTGTGGATCTGGTATGATTTCCAGGAAGACCAGAAGAATGCCTCTGACAAGGTTTTAGGTGTACGGGAAAGAACAGAACTTTAAAACCAAACATGTCTGGATTGAAATCCTGATTCTGCCTGTTTCTGATTATAAGAACTTAAGAAACTCAGCTCATTTGGGCTCAATTTTCTCTTCTTTAAAAATGGAGATGATAATACCTCCTTCATGTGCTTGTGGGAAACGTGAGTACTATGTATATAAGGTAACTGGCAAATAGAAGGTGCACAATGAAAGATTTCCTTTTTTAGAATTTCACTTTCATCCCTAAAGAAGATTTAGTAAAATTCTGACAATAATAATTTTAAAAATGCTTCCATTAAAATATGTCTCTTTTCATATTCTGCTTGGTATTTTGTGTATCCTGCATCCCTGTTCTATATGCAGGATGGTGTTTCCTTGACCTAAAGCTTCTGTATTGTTTTAAAATTTTTCATCTTTGTTAAAGCAAATTTTTAAGATGCTATTTGTATCGAGTGCTTTTTGAACTGCATCTCAAATATTTTATTCTCTCCATGGCTACCACAATCAACTTTGGGCAGGTAAAACCTGTCAGCACCCTGCCTTAGCTATATCCAATTCTCTTATTTCCTACCCTATGACTTCCCTGACACCTGATATTCGATATCTATGGAAACCTGATTGGTACCAATGCATGCATAAACCTGGAAGACTGGCATCCTAGGCGATAATCCTTAGATCAAGGCAGAATTGAAGATAGTGGCTAAATGCCTGCTTTTCTGTCCCTCCTACTGACCATTCAGGCATGTATTCTACAGGACCCTAAGAGTGCCTCATTGGGACCAAGCCTTAGTTGCCCACAGTTATGACCAACTCAAAGATGCATCCTTATTCTAGCAATCCCTTCTTCCCCATTCCACTTATCCCAGTCTTCAGTCATGACCCCCAGAGATGACATCTTTAAGTAAACTACCTTAAAAAAAGATAAGTCTTGGATTCTGCTTCTCAGGTTAACGTAGAATCACCAAGGCCAAACAATTTGTTAAGCAAAATTGCTGAGTGCCCGAGCTTACAAATTACAGCAAGAATGGCTGGGCTCTGTGAGAGTGTGTATTGTATCTCTCTAAGAAGTATATTCTATTTTTTCTCCATATACTTTCTGCTCCTCTGAAGTGAGAAAAGCTGATCTGCCACTTCTACTGGGATCTGAAACAGATTAGCCTTTGGGCCAAATGTGGGGTCATGACCCTTCCTATGTCATACTCCACCTCTATTCTAGTAGACTTTGTTCTGAGACTCCTGTTTAACTACTTTACCCATGACATCACATAGCTTAAACATTTACTCTCAAACCTAAGATCCCTAAATCTATCTCCTACAACATCATCTTCTGCCAGCCCTTGTAAAAGAAGAATATTTCCTCCCTAAAATTTTACTCAGTGTGGCTTTTATATCAGGGGACAGTATTACCAAACACTCAGAAATAGAAAATGATGGCACCAAGTGCTACATTCTTGGCAAAATGCTCCTTTATCTTTTTACACTTTCCTGCTAGAGGACTTTCCAAAATCTGCACTCCTCTCTCTCTGCCCTGATTCAGGGAGGGTTGTTTCAGGGTGTTCATCTGTTTACATGTTAATGGATGTTGTGCTTTTTTTCCCCTGGTGTATCCCTTTGGGGTGGGTGAGGAGAATTAATCTGCAAAAAAGTAGAGCCACCCATATTCTGCATATTTAGATCTGGCCTTGAAGAGAGGACTACAGATGGGGCTTCCTTCGCTCTAAGCTCTATTATACCCCAAATATCTTCTGTTCTCTAGCAAAGCCAGCTTTCTCCTTTAATCAGCCATATGTTTTTGCTGCATTTTGTTTTGATTTCACCACAGGCAATTTCTAACCCCCTCTCCCCTCTTCCAGAAGACTGAAGCATTTTCCCCTGATAGATTTTTTTTTTTAATCTTACTTAAACTCCCCATATGACCCCCCACCCCTGTTCTAGCACGCAGAGGCACAGAAGAAAGAGAACCCTGGAATCAGACTGGCTTAGGTTCTCATGTGAACTCTACTCTAGTAGTAATCATCTACTTATTTATTTTTTATTTGTAAGAAAGAGAGAATGAAAGATAGCTCACAAGAGGGGGGAGGGTCAGAGGGAGAAGCAGACTCCCCGCTGAGCAGGGAGCCCGATGCGGGACTCCATCCCCTGACTCCAAGATCATGACCTGAGCCGAAGGCAGCCGCTTAACCAACTGAGCCACCCAGGCACCCTACATGTGTGATTTTGAGCAGGTCTTTCTCCTTTTCACCCTGAGGGTCTTCCCCTATAAAATAAAGTTGACAATGCTTCGGATAAATGGCGGGGCAGAGAACCACAGAATTCGTGCTAAGGATAAATAATATACAGAGTAAATGCTCAGGAAATGACAGCTCCTTTCTTTCTGTTAATAGCTGTATTTTACTTAAGCGTATACTCAGAGTTATGCCTTACTCTAGCTTCCGTGTCAGCTAAACCTATGCTCCCCAGCTGCCTCTGCTTCCTTTCTCCTATATTTCATATTCATTCCGTTTAAGACTACCCCTTGCTCGGTTTTCAGTGAATGTCCCCGGCCTTCCACAAAACGTATTTTGTACTAGGACTTGTTCATTGCTGAGTAACAACAAACATCATTACCTCATACAGTTTCTGAGGGACAGGAAGAGGAGAGGATCTTAACGATTCTCACACAGAGTCTCAAACAACTGGGTGGTGCTGCGGGGCATTTCGAAATCTCCCGGGGGCTGGAGGTCGTAAAACATCACAGGTGAGTCCTGCGCTCCCAAAGCAGAGCATTCCTCAGAAACCTTCCGGAAATGAAACTGTCGTAAAGCGAAGGGCGTTTCCCCGCCGCTGCCTTCCCGCTTTCTGAAAGTTTGCCCCGCGCCTCCGCGCTTTTAAGACCGAGCTACGTGGGTAGCTGTTTTCAATGACTAAAAGAAATCTGAAGGGGATTTTCACTTTTTAGGGAAAAAAAGCTGCTACTGTACGACAGCAAATCTTTCGTTAAGACGAGGTGGCATAAGCTAGGCGTGTGACCCCCGCCAAATTGTGGTTATCGTTTGTTTATTGATTTGCTCACTGTGGGTCTACGGTCCGGCTTCTCCGACCTGAACAGGAAAGCCCTAGTTTTGGGTCACAGTGTTCTAATTTGAGAACTAAATGGTTTGGAGTTCACAGAACCTAACGGTATTTTTGCTTGGCGGAAGTCTACCTGGTCTGCGTAGAAATGACCTGCAGTGAAGCTAAGATTGTCCTCGTGGAGCCACTTTGCGTGCATTCCAGCGGCTGAAAATGTGCCTAGCAGGTGCAGGACTCTGCCATCTAGTTGAACAGGGACAGTCTGGGCTTGCACCGTATTCGAAGTTGATTTTAACAGGTCCTTCATCAGCTATGGGAAGACTAAGTAACCGTGATGCCGGCCGCTTTGTTTGCTTTTCCAAATCCACTCCCAAGTGTAGAAGACTGACCTGCTCGCACTTGATCAGCAGGCTCCCTTGACCGCAGGCTTCTCACGTACGCTCTGGCCAATTGGAAGTGCTGGGAGGGGGTTGGAAAGACCAGAAGACAGTGAGGTTGAGGTATTTATCCAGATCACAGCATTAGCTACCTCTAAAGCCTGAGGTCCTCTCAGCTCTCCACCTCAGGTTCCTGAAGCCACGCCCTCCCCCTGCCCATTCAGGCTTAGGAGAAGTGACTTCCAGGTTTATTAACTCCAGGTACCCGATTATCACTTTTTCCCCCCAAACCCTGCCCACAACTTTTTTTTTTTTTAAGATTTTTTATTTATTTGTCAGAGAGAGAGAGGGAGAGAGAGCAAGCACAGGCAGACAGAATGGCAGGCAGAGGCAGAGGGAGAAGCAGGCTCCCCGCCGAGCAAGGAGCCCGATGCGGGACTCGATCCCAGGACACTGGGATCATGACCTGAGCCGAAGGCAGCTGCCTAACCAACTGAGCCACCCAGGCGTCCCACCCTGCCCACAACTTTTTAAGCAGTCCTCTGTTAAAGGCTTCTCCATACCCAGTTTAAATGTGTCACCTAACTACCATGAAGTGGCTGGTTTTAAACAGCTTAGCCTCCCAGGCTTTCTGCAGGTGTACATTAACTGTATAGTCCTGAGTAATTAAAAATAATGGACTATTGAATTACCTAGTTGTTAGCCGAATGAAACTTAGTGACTGGCAGCAGTTTTCATTTCTAGAAGATCTCTGTGAATAATCATTCATTGCCAAGAGCTTCAAGACCTGAATATTAACTAATTGAGGGTCATCAATATTAAACCCAGCAAAATGCTTCACGATGTAAAATAATAAGTAGCTTGTATTAAGTGCTGTGTGACAAGCATTGCATCAACTGACTTACATTTTTTTGTAATTCCTACAAATTTATTTTTACAAAATCTGTATTATTTTAGTCTTCACAACTGTTGTGTGAGATATGTTATTTTTGCCATATGACAGGTGTGGAGACAGGCTTAAGGAGAACAAGTACCTTGCCCAGTTCCTTGTAGACAGCTACTGATGGAGCTGGTATTCAAACCCAAGCCATCACAATCCAGAGTCTACATGCAACTCAATTTCCTCCTTAGTTGATGAGAAGGTAACTAAGAAAAAATGACAAAGGTATGTCTTAATTTAAATGAAAACTATTTGCTCATTTTTGTATGGTATAAATGGGCTCTTTTGAATTATAAGTTCTATGACTGCTTATAAAACTTTTGTTCATTCCAAGCTTGTTAGTTGGTTTTGTGCAATAAAGGGAGCCAGAGCAGTTGTGAATTTCAAGTGTGGGTCGTAAGTACAAATAATTCTGAATTCACCAAATACACACACACACACACACATACACACACACCCTACACACAGGAGTCTAACTAACTCCTACAACTACTCAGCAATTCTTCAACTAGGAAGCAGTTGTCTTGGGTCTTTTTATAAATCTCCTTATAAATAATGGTTGTGTTTACACAACCTGGAATACTGGATTTTACCCTGAATGAGTCATTGCTTTGGAATAATGTAAACAGAGCCAGTGTTAAGGAAGAAGATTTCTTTGTTAGTGAAGCTCTGAGCATTTAAACAGCTGTTTGATTTCACTCCAGAAGTGTTTGCATTTCATTGACAGATGGAGTAATTTCCAAATGATTTTCAATCAATATATACTAGACAAGTGGTTGAGAATTATCTCTTTAGGGAAGGAAAAAAAAAAGAAAAAAGTGCAGTTTAACCATGGTGTCTTATTTATTTTTTTAGCATCTGTTATTAAATAACTACCACAAAACCACATGTTGAGATGTGAAATTGTATGGAATGGTCCATATTTAAAGATGTTTATTTTCATGTTATTTGGTAGTTCTGTACTCTGTTTTTATTTTTGTTTTCTTGAAGAGGAAGCACTATATGTGTCTAAAGCGTGATTTTTGCCTAAATTTATGCCCATGTTACTCTTGGCTTCTCTAAGAACTGTCAAATTATATTTCTAAGTGTTACATATAATTCATGTATTAGCAATAATTCTAGGGGTTTTAAATAAAACCCACAAGGCATTATTATTTTTATTTTATATAACCAATATTCACTTGGATTTACCCACATATTAATCATATTCTTTCTTCTTCATTTCTTTTTGTATTCATCTCAGACCATTTCCTTTTTGCCAGAAATACATTTTTTAGAGTTAATTGTCTCAGTTGCTGGGGGAAAATTCTCTTTTTTCTTTCTTTTTCTGTTTTTGCTTGAAAACATTTTTATTTCACATTCATTCATGAAACATAATGGATGGCTATAGAATAGTTTGGCAATTTTTTTTCCAGCACTTTTGGGGTATTATCCCACTGTTTATGACTTTCATTCTGGCTATTGATAAGTTAGCTGTTAGCCGCATTGATCTGAATGATAGTGGACTCTGTTCTCTGCTGCCAAAATCCCTTTTGGGGATAGAAGGGATTTTACTCTCAGATGTTGAGGGTGCTACCAGCTGACAGCTTGTGGCTTTCAACCTTACTGAAAATTGCTCTCAACTGAGCAGACCCACCACAATTAAGTTCAGGTCCCACTTTTAGAAGCCGCCTATATCTGAATATTTATCTGACCCCTAAACCATGTGATATGAGACACTGCCAGAGTTGAGTGAGGGCCACAGCAGGAAATGGCTGTGGGACAGGGGGTCTTGCCATTTGGGCCATTTGACTTAGCAGACCCCAAGTTAGTAGATGCATTAAAGGTAAAAAAAAAAAAAAAAAAAAGGCACATTGTGAAGTTTAAGGTAAGCTAAAATAGAAGAAGCACCTTTAAAGTTCTGAAACAAGGCAATATCATTAGTAGCAGAAAATCATACACCTTTCCAAACCCACTTAAATGTGCTACTTTTCCCTGGCAAAAACTAAGTTTGTGACTACAAGGCACAAAGTGACCATGAATCCAAAAGTTCCCAATGGAAGCAGGGTTCTGCCCAACACACCAAACTGGGCAGACCAAGAAGTGATCAATCATAGCTAAAAATGAAATATCGGGATCAAAGCCAAAGCATGGCCAGAGGTGCAAATGTGAGGCACAAAGAGGTGGGCATGTCACCCATCGTGATCTTATTAGTAACAAGCTGATGGAGAAGGAAGAAAGTTGAGTTTGGTTCACAGAAGGGCTATCTCCTGACCTTGAACATGGGTCACTACATGGGCAGAGCCAAAAATGGACTTTGGCCATAATGCATCCCTTTTCAGTGATAGTCCTGAAGATGAAGTCTATTAGGTGAAATTACCCCAGTGGGCAGATCTTTGGGCAAGGTACCTGATCTTGTTTATGTGGAAAAAGAAGTGTCCTAATGTTAAATGTGCATGGACTCAACAAATACTTTAGCTGATTAATCAAACATGTAGAAGAAAAAATATTAGAAAATCAGGGACAACGGTCTAGAGCTGAACTATGTGGATAGGCCTTCAGGCTTGAAGAGAGATCTTTGTACCTGAATTACATCTTTTCACCACCATACAGTATCTTCCAAGGAAGAGGCACTAAGCAACAAATAGAGAAAATGATTTGGCCAGCTGACATTGGTCAGCCTCTGTCATCAGCTATCCCAGTGCTGGCATAATGGGTTTGTAAATGTAGAAGATGGTGGGAGGAAAAGAAGTTATACATGGGCCCACAGTCATGGGTTTCTACTCATCAAGGCTGCTGCTAAATATCGAACCTACCAGCAACATTGACTAATGTGTCCCCTTATAACGGAATATATCTCAAGGATACCAACAATTCATTAGTGGTATAAGTTGCCTCCATTGCACCCCCTCTATCCTGAAAGGAACAAAGATTTATTTTGACTTCATAACACATTTGAGGAGTAAGTTTGACTTATCCACAGGGCCTCAATCAACACCATTGTTTAAGGTCTTAGAGAGTTCCAGTGACCCATACGGATTTCTCATATAACACTGCATCGGAACAAGGAACACACCTTATGAAAAATACTATGGTATGATGGACAAGTATAGATCCACATCACCCACAGGCTACAGGCCTAAGAGAGTGATTAAATGCTGAGTAATCTAGGGGCTTGAGGGAGGGCTAGGGTCTGAGAAAAGAATGTTCGGTGGGTCCATATTTTGTACCACAGGGCATGGGTAAGGCTGTGGATATCAGTAGAAAATTCTGGTACTTTCCCAAGGCCTTGCCAGTGTAGTTTCGACAGAGAGATCAAGAGCAAAGTTCATGCCAAAAAACCAAGCAGAGGTAGTGGGAAACTGAAAAGGATATGTGGACCAAACACATCTCCCCCAATGTCATGATGTTTCTCACTTCCTGAGATGGAGGGAAACAGTGAGGAGATCCAGGCCCAGAATAGCCCTAGTAGGCAGTTTGACCTTTAAATTGATGAATTTAAATCCTGGATGGAATTAATAAGTTTTAATTACTTGTCACTGTTCAAACCAGAAGAGACCATATTGCTTTTCAGTGGCAAGATTAGGAGGCTTTTCACATCTGCAGAAATAGGGACAGCAGAGCTAAGTTGAGCTCAGGAGCAGAATAGGTAAATTTGCACTTCTGCATGGCTAAGCTGTGATGATTTCAAAACATTCCATGTGTAATCTTACATGTGGGAGCCCCGACAAGCAGCTTTCAGAATTTCCTGCGACCCAGCTCAGGATTAGTCACCAAAGTCCATTCTCATCCCTAAGCGAGGGAGAATTTAAAGAAGGAAGAGAGAAATTCGTCTCATTTTAAAAATATGAATCCAGGGGCACCTGGGTGGCTCAGTGGGTTAAAGCCTCTGCCTTCAGCTCAGGTTAAGATCCCAGGGTCCTGGGATCAATCCCCGCATCGGGCTCTCTGCTCAGCAGGGAGTCTGCTTCCTCCTCTCTCTCTGCCTTCCTCTCTGCCTACTTGTGATGTCTGTCAAATAAATAAATAAATAAATAAATCTTTAAAAACAAAAAGCAACAACAACAAAAAAACATGAATCCAGTTTTTGGTTTTTTTTTTGTTTTTTGTCACCACCCAAATGCCATTTAATGATTCACTTATAGGCACAGACACCTTTACAAAACACTCCAAAAATTCTCCAGAACTCATCCTCGTAAGTTACTAGTGGGAATGCAAAATTGTTTAGCCACTGTGGAAGATGGTTTGGCAGTTCCTCAATAAGGTAAACATATAATTACCCTATAATCTAGCAGTTCCACTCCTAGGCATACCCAAAAGAGTTAAAAACAGGTATTCAAATAAATACTTGTACACAAATATCATAGCAACACCACTCACAATAGCCTAAAGCTGGAAACAACCCAAATGTCCATCAACAGAAGAGTGGGTGCATCAAATGAGCTATACCCATACAACAGGATATTATTCAGCCACAAAAAGGAGTGAAGTACTAAAACACACACTACAGGGGCGCCTGGGTGGCTCAGTGGGTTAAAGCCTCTGCCTTCTGCTCAGGTCATGATTTCAGAGTCCTGGGATCGAGACCCGCATCAGGCTCTCTGCTCAGCAGGGATCCTGCTTCCCACTCCCCCTCTCTCTGCCTGCCTCTCTGCCTACTTTGATCTCTGTCTGTCAAATAAATAAGTAAAATCTTTAAAATACACACTACAATATAGACAAAGCTTAAAAACATGCTAAGTGGAAAAAACAGACACAAAAGGCTACAGATTGTATGATTTCCTTTATTTGAAATATGTCTAGAATAGACAAATCCTTAGACTATTCTAGACAAATATGTCTAAAATAGACAAATCCTTGGATACAGAAACAGATTTGTGGTTTCCAGAGGCTGCAGGCGGGGAGAAATAAGGGGTGACTCCTGATGGGTTTGGGGAATGAGAATATTCTGGAATTAGATAGTGGTGATGGTTACACAACACCATGGATGTACTCCATGCCCCTGAATTACACACTTTAAAATGATTTAAATTATAAATTTTGTTATGTATACTTTACCACATACAAAACAAAACAAAAAACTCCAAAACTCAATCAGTAGGTATTTTTCTTATTCTCACCAAACCATTTTAGGTCTCAAGGAAAGTTTTCTGCAGTACTGGCTGAAATGGGTCACCAGTTTCTCCTTGTGGGAGGCAACCCAAGACTCTGACTACACTAAGTGAAGCCGGTCAGCTGTTTTACGAGGAAAACACCTGGCACCAAATCCTAGGCTCTCTAAAGAACTGCTAGCTAAGCCTCTTCCCCAGGGTAAATTCAGGGAGAAGCGCTATGAGTTTGAGCTTGCCAGGTTCATGCAGGCCACACCCAGCAGTTAATAAGTTGTTCGGAACTCTACTTGCCCCATCTTAATAACTAGTTCTTTTCCCAGCTTGTAGGTTCCCATAATCATGTGGCCACTCAAATGAGAACAGCAAAAACCACTAACAATTTGGAGACGAGACGGAGTCCAGAAAAGGAAGCAAAGTCATGAAAATATAAATTTAGCTTGAGGTGTTCCACGAACACCAAGCAGAGGCCTAGAATTAGGGCTTGTTCTAAATTTCAAAATTGACAAAATAGTGGCTTCTCTGAAAGCAGAGTCATTTGGGTAAGGAAATCTCTCAAGTAGGCATCTGGATGAGCACAAGGGAATTGACTAAAGATGGCAAAATTTTCAGAATTCCAAACAAAAGATGTTGGTCCATCTGGTGACAATGGTCAGGACAGTTTGCCATAACATAAACTTGCAAAAACCAACCTGCGGGTAGCAGAGGAAACTGTAGCATCCTCTACCCCAAAATGGTGGTTAAGAGCACTTGTTTTTTAAGTTAGGACCAGGCAAAAAAAAAAAAAAAAAATACCCCCCCAAAAAAAACAAACAAATATTGGGGGAAAAACAAACAAACAAACATACAAATACTGGAGAAGTAGGTAGGAGCCAGATGATGTCAACCTTGAGGTCTGGGATTTATTCTAAGCCCAATTAAAAGTTATTGCAGAATTTTAAGCAGAAAAGTTGACATAATATAATTTGTTAATAAAAGGTCACTCTCTCTGGTTGTGGTGCAGAGGATAGGCAGGTTGCAGGAATTTGAGGCAAGAATCATTGCCAGGACAGAAGACCAGAGGTTGATGGCTTGGACCAAGGGAGTAATAGCAGAGCTCTAGACAGGTGGATGGATTGGGAATGTCTTTAGGGGTAAAATCTATAAAGCATGCTGATAGAATGTGTGGAAGGGGACTAGAAAGAGGGGAGTCAAGAGTGACTTCTACATCAAGAGGAAGGCTGTAACACCTGGACATTTTGTTGCACTAGGAGAAGCCAGTGTCCACCCTCTGGGAAATCTAGTATGCATTTGCCCCTTCATTTCTACAAGGTTGTGCTACCAATACAAGGTTGAGTGAATGTGATATATATTTTTTTTCTAAATCTTTGCTAATATGAGAAGTAAAAATGGTTTCTCTATTATATCTTTTAAATTAATAAGGAGGTAAAACATATGTTCATATAATTGTTGGTCATTGGTGTCTCTTATATTTGTTAATCATCTGTTCTCTCTTTTCTTACTGGTTTGTGAGATTTGACCACCAATCCCTTGGATGCCCTTTGTCTCCCTTAGACCTCCAAAGATTGCCCTCCTCTTATTTCCCGGACAACTCTGGTTCTGTTGCCTCTATTTCTCCAGTATTCTGCCCTGGCCCCACTCCCACCTCACCAAGCTTCTACTTTCAGTCCTCTTTCTATGATGTTCCTCAATGATCTCTTCTATTTACATAATTCACCGATTTCCTCTACATTAATCGTCCTAAAATCTCTATATCCAACCATGACCTCTTTCCAGATGTTCAAGCTGATGGTTCCTACTGTCTACTCTGCATTTTCATCTCTATGTCCAGCAGACACCTTCATTAAAACATGTCTAACATAAATCACAGGCCCTCATTTCCTCTAGCCAACTTCTTATTTCCTATTTCTATTCATAATACCAAACTCATCTGAATTTCTCAGACTATCACTTCCCTTATTCATTTCTTCTTTTTTTTTTTTTTAAACAAATATGTATAGAGCATCTGCTATTTGCCTGGCACTGTGCTGGGCCCTAAAGATTTGCCTCTTAATCTCTTTCCCTATATTAATTCTGTTATTAAATCTTGTGAATTTTCTCTTTGTGATAATCTTTCAAAGTTATTACCTCCTTTCTTGTTTTTGTTCCTCTTGCTGCCCTCATAATGCCTAGTCTCCCCATCAGATGTTTATATCTCATCCATAGCAACACCACATTCCTTCCTCCTCTTACCTGAGCAAGATGAATCACCCTAAAACAGAGTGCTAATCATCTTACTTCCTCCCTCAAAAACCATCTTCGGTAACACAATTACAAATAAAGAAATATCCCAACCCTTCAGCCAACATTGATGACCTTAGACCACATCTCTTATTCATCCCTACTCTCCATCCAGCTATGAAAGCACTTGCATATTTGGCTTTCCTCAAGCTTTTTGTGTCTTACTGCTTTATTGACTATATCTTTTTTTATTAAGATATAATTTATATACATTAAAATGAAAAGAGCTTGCTCATGCAGTTTGATCAGTTTTGATAAATGTCTACACTCATGAAACCCATACCACACAAATCAAGATACAAAATATTTCCAGTACCCAAAAAGTTCCCTTTGCTCCTTTCCAACCAACTCCCACCCCAGCCACAGGCAAATGCTGTTCTGATTTCTATCAACATAGATTAGTTTTTCCTTTTCTTGAATTCTCTATAAATATAATCATATATAATATACTTTTTTGGGGTCTAGTTTCTTTAGCTAAACATAATGCTTATAGAATTCATCCCTGGTTTTTTATGTGTCAATGATTGATTCCTTTTTTATTGCTGAGTAGAATACCAAGCTGTGAATATACCACAGTTTGTTTATTCACTTTCCTGTTTTTGAACATTTGGGCTGTTTTCAGTTTGAGACTATTATGAATAAAGTTACTATGAATATTCACTTACAAGTCTCTTTGTGGAAACATGATTTCATTTCTTTTGTATAAAAATCCAGGGAAAGAATTTGGGGTTCTATGATGTGCATATGCTTTCTTTAGAAGAGATTTTTACACAGTGTTTCCAAATGGTTTTGTCACTTTACACACCCACCATCAATGTCTGGGAGTTCTATTTTCTCCACATTCTCTCATACCAGCTATTGTAAGTCTTTTTAATTTCATCTAATTAATTTCATCTAATTGTTGTGAAGTGGTAACTCAGTGTGATTTAATGTGCAATTCCCTGACAACTCATAATGTTTACCACCTTCCATGTGCTTCTTAACAATTTGTAGATTTTATTTTGTAAAATACCCTTCAAGTTTTTTTTTTTCCAATTTCATTGGGCTTATGTCCTTTTATTGATTTGTAGTTGCTCTTTATATATTCTAGATACAAATCTTTTATCAATGTATGTATTAGAAATATTTTCTTCAATCTGAATTTTACCTTTTTATTTTCTTAGCACACCTTATGATTAGCAGAAATTTTTCATTAGACAAAGTCCAATTTTTCATATTTTTTTCTTTTAATGGTAATGCTTTGTGGAGTCTCTCTTTTTTTTTGTGGCATCTCTTTAAGAAATCTTTGCCTACCTAAGTAAGTATAAATTCTGATGCTTTTTATAGATATTAATAGGATGACTCTAAAAGTTACATGAAAATAGAAAAGATTTAGAATATCAAAAGCTATCTAAAAAATGAAAAGCAAAATAATAGGACAAAAACTACCTGATTTCAAAATTTCCTACCAAACAATAGTAATCAACATAGTAAAATGGTATTTATGTAAGGATTGACCAATAGATCAGTGGAAGAGCATGAGATTGTGAAGTAGACCCCCATGTACAAGATCAGTTGATTTTTGATAAGGAAACCAAGACAATATAAAGTATATGAGAAACTCTATTCAGCAAGTTATTCTAAATGACTAGATAAATATATGGAAAAAATAAACATTGCACCACACGCAAAAATTTATTTGCAATGGACCATATGGCTGAAGATGAAAATTGAAATTATAAAGCTAGAAAAAAAATCTCACTAAACCTAAAGGTTTCTCCCTCTTATAATTTCATTTTGACAGATTACCCATATTTCAAGGCTGAACTCAGATATAACCTTCTTCATGAAACCTTTTCTTACCACCCCTATAAAAATAAATGCTACCTCATCTAACTCTTAGAGCACTTTCCTTATGCCATTTTAAACATATTGTTTAAAATGTATTATTTTAAAATGACCATTGTATTATGGTCAAGTGTGTACATGTGTGCATATCATAAGCATCCTTCATAACCAACCTTCTATAACCATCCTTCATAGCCAACCTCCCATAATGTGTTCCTTGACCATATCTTGTTCTTCACTGAATGTCCTGGACCATGCAGCAGAGTATTCACCTATAGTAAAACATAAAATTTTAAAAAATGATCTCGAAAATGTAATTCCATACCAAAGTATTAAAGAAAAAAAGAAGGAAAGGAAGAAAAAAAACCTGCTGATTTCTTGTAAGCTAGGGAGAGGGGCAGTAAGAGAGAGGTAAAGATAAATCAAATGCAAGTGAATTTTAATAAGTGTATCAATATATATTTATACAATTAGCAATCACTCTCCAGTGAGGACATGATTGCAAAATTGGATAGGACCTTGCCATGAGCAACTACAAAGCCCTTATCAAAAAATAATGTAAGCTTTAAAGCTTTTCTTTTGATATAAACTAAGAACTGAGTAACTCTCTGGAGAAATCAATTGGCAATAAATGTGATATTCCCCTAAAAGATATCCTGTATACTTCTGTTTATAGAAAAATCTATGAGCTTAGTATTGTAAATAATTTCATTATCATTCCCATTGTTGCATATTTGCTCTGAAAGATTATTTATATATTTATCTACCTTCCAGTTTCATTAAAAATGTTTATTATTTATTAAGTACAGATATATTATTTTATATATATTACATACATATGTATATATATTTCTTTAGTAACTCTTCTTGTATTTTCTCAAACAAAATTCAGTCACTAATGTATTCACCTTCATGTATCAGTCTCACTTGGAAGGGAGTATGGCTCAGCAAAAGAACAGTTCTGAAGAGCATGACAGGACAGAGAGAGATGATAAAGGATTAAAAGAACTGCTCAGATTTTTAATTTCATTTGAACAATAAGGGAGCCAATTAAAATCTCAACTTATTTGTGAGACTCAATTAATACCTGTTTCAATATATTCTCTGAAATCATACCTCTGTTTCAAAGACTGTGGATCACTCCAGTTATGTTGGTATCTTTCTTTTTATATAAAAATATATTTGTGTTTGTAGGTAAAATATTTTTGAATGACTAAGAAAAATAATCTAAGAATGGCTGCAGCCTTATTGTCAAGGTACATTTATTTTAAAATACACATGGTCTGTAAAGTACTTAAAAGAATAAAGTGATTACCATCCTGTTATTATTACCATCACTGCTGTTAATAAGATTCTGCAGAAACAATGAAATAGAGGGCTAGGCCATCATTCATACTCCTGATGTGATTTTGCAGCCTTCAGCCACCTTCCTGGTCACTCCCTCATCCTCCCCCAGGCTTGGTTTCTCCTGGATTTGCAGCGTGTCCTCAAGTCAGCAGGGATAATGGGGAACCAGTATGAGTACTCTTGGTCCTTTTCCTGAGAAGCCTTTGAATATCTGAAGCTTTTCTTTCTCTCTTTAGAGTTCATTTTCTCAGAACAAAATTCCTAATCCCTTTAAGTGGTCTTTATCTGACAGGTTTTTTAGAAATAACACCTCCTGGCTTCCATTTACACACAGTGTAATTTAACTTTTAAAGCAAAATTTTCCTTGCCGTTTATTTACTTTCCATGTTATACATTAATGTATATTCTTTCCATAAAAATTAGTTTAATTTACATAGCTGTCATTTCAGAAACCAAACCAAAGAGATTAAGCATTCCCCTTCAAAAACTCATTGTTTATCCTTGTTATTTTTGATATAAGGTTTTCATCTATGTTTTGGTCCTAATGCCAGTAAATAAGGAAGAAAATTTTAATTGCATTTTCATATGAGAAATTTCAGAAAAATTAGGATAGAAAATAATTCTAAGAACATCATTTTATAAACATTCTTGTACACATAATGGATTACCACGTAATTCCTTTTCGCATATGTGTATATACCCTGGTTGTGTTATCTGAAATACTTCTACTATTTATACTTTTTTTAAAAATTGAGATAAATGGACATGTAACATTATATTAGTTTCAGATATACAGGATGATTTGATATTTGCATATATTGTGAAATGAAAGCCATAATTAATTAATGTCCATCACCACACCGTTACAAATATTTTTTCTTGTCATGAGAACCTTTAAGATCTACTGTCTTACCAACTTCCAAAAAGCCAATACAATAGTGTTAACCACACTGTACATTACATTAACCATGCCACACTGTACATTACATCCCCAGGACTTACTTATTTTATAACTGGAAGTTTGTATCTTTTGACCCCTTTAACCCATTTTGCCCACCTCCCACCCCTCTGCCTTTGGCAACCACCAATCTGTTCTTTGTATCTCTGAGTTTCTGGTTCTTATGGACTTTTTTTGTTTTGTTTTTTGTTGGTTAGATTCCCCATATAAGTGAGATAATACATTATTTGTCTTTCTCTCACAATTTATACCTTTATTCTAAAAAGTAAACTATGGGATGTCTGGGTGGCTCAGTTGGTTAAGCGTCTGCCTTCAGCTGAGGACATGATCCCAGAGTGCCGGGATGGCAAGCCCTGCATTGGGCTTCCTGTTAGGTGGGGAGCCTGTTTCTCCCTCTGCCTTCTGCTCCCCCTGCTTGTACTCTCTCTGTCAAATAAATAAAATCTTTAAAACAAAAAACAAAACCCACATATTTAAAAAATTTTAAAAATAAAACATAAAAAGGAAACTATCCTTTTGCTACTGTTAAAAAACAAATTTTTTCTGAAAGAAATTCTGAATTTTGAATAGAGCATCTTTGCAGATATGTTTCTGTGTCTTTAAGTATTTATTCAAAGTAACTTTAAGTGACTGAAGATGTATACTCTGAATATGTATACATATTCCTCCCATGGAATTAAATATACCTTCTATATTGATTCATGTCTGCTGTGGTATGTGACTTGTGAAGTCTGGGAGATGGAATGGGGAGGTTTAAAGGCATACTTGAAAACTCTGGAAGAATTTCTTAATAACATGAATATGGAAAAAAAGTTTTAAAATTGTTATCTGTCAAGGCACAAACCTTGATCTGATGTCCGTTTCAATGCTCATTTAAATATTTCATACATTTCACATCTCAGGTTGCAACAGAGCATCACTCAGAGCATGAAGTCATGTGACTGAGAAAGCTAATGATTTTATTACTAGTCTCATTGCTCATATTTATAATGTTCAATTATTGTTTTCTCTTAATGATAAAGAAAAAGAATCTCCTAGGAGCTGAATGAATCTGGCTAAAACTGGGAACATGATGATTTACTCACCTATTCCTAATTCAACGTTCAGTTCATTATTTCAGTTAAGCTATAATGAGAATCTTAGTCCAGGCTGAACACTTCCTAGGACCAGATACTAATATGCATTCAATCATAAGACATTATTTTTTAGTCTATTCAGTATATCCCCACCCCCAATTTAATGTACAGTTCCCAAGACCTCAACGTGTCCTATTTCTGCATGCTGAAAATATTTTTAGCCTAATCTTGTATTCTTGCCTGAGTCAGATAATTTATTCTTAAGTATGGCCTGCTTCCCTCAAGTTACAAAGGAAAACATTTTTAAAAATAGGTATAGCAAAAAGGAAAAAAAAATTCCACATGTCTACAAGTAAGTCAAGGCTATGAATCTCCCAAATGATAAACTAGTTACCTGCTGGGGCATGCTAGGAACTCATTTTTATAACTCATCATATAATTAGCCATGTTCAGTGTCTTTCAGCACTATGTCAGACTATATGTCATGACAAGGATAGTTTAAATTTTATTAAAGTTTGCTTTAGAAAACAGTGTACCTTATAAGTAAAAGAGAATGACTTTATACAATATTAATGAGAGCCAGAAATGGAAAGGGCACTCTGCTAGGCCAACAGTAACCAAAAACATGGCCTTTTTTTTCCAGGAAAGTTACAGTCCAGTGGAAGAATGGGGATGAATATAAATCACTGTGATACAGAGCATGGTCTACATGGCAAAAGCAATGTCTAAAGAGTGATTAATTTTGACAGGAGTGGGGGTTGAGAAAAGCTTCCCAGAAGGAAGTAACATTGAATTTGGCCTCAGAGGATCAATTAAGCAGAGAGAAGGGAAAGAACCCTTAAGACTGGGATTGGTAATTTCAATAGAGTTGCAGAGTCAGGAAAAAAGTAAGGCATATTTAGGGGGCAAAATTGTGTATTATGAGTAAAACACATGGAGACTCAGAGCATGAGGGTATTTGAGAAGTTGAAGGGCCTTGAGGAATGAGGGGAGGAATGTAAACTATAATCGATACTTGAAGCAGGGAAATAGCACAGTTACTGACCTATCAGTTTGGGGTCTGGCAAAGACAGTTTTAGTGGCAGTGTTTAGGAACAGTTAGAATTCAGACTGACCTGAAGTAGACAAACCAGTGAGAAGTTGGTTGCAGTGATTTGTTGAAGAGAAAAACAGGATAACTGTGGGCTTCAGCTGACGAAGTTGCACTGAGAACAGAAGAGGGTAGATGTTTAAGAGACATTAAAAGTGTTATCAATAGGATTTGGTGACAAATGTCAAAAAAGCGAGAGGGAGGAGGAGCCAAAGACAATCCCCAAGAGTTCTCACTCCATCAGTTGAATGAAGAGCAGAGACAGTCAAACCTTTGTGGCTTTGTAAAGTGCTTCCTTCAGCCTGAACTATGCGTTCCTCATGTACCTCTTGTAGCTATCACGGCCCTCTTTCTTTCTTTCTTTCTTTTTAAAGCTTTTGTTTATTTATTTATTTATTTGAGAGAGAGTTTATGTGTGTGCGCATGCACGCCTGCCCTGTGCCCGGAGGGGAGGGAGGGGCAGAAGATGAGGAACAGAAAGAATCTTAATCAGGCTCCACGCCCAGCACAGAGCCCAGCACGGTTCTCAATCTCATGACCCTGAGATCATGACCTGAGCCAAAATCAAGAGCCTTCACCCTCAACCGACTGAGCCACCCAGGTGCCCCAGCCTAGCCTTCTTTCAAAGCTTAGGTCACATCCGACTACCTATTCCCAGATTTCCTGCACCGTACTCCATGCATAGCCAGAATTCATCACTTCTATGCTTGCACAAAATGGTTTCTTTACTTCTGCTTTTTGTCATCACTTGAAAGTGATTACTTACCTGTTTGTTTCCCCATGGTAGGCAAGTGCCTTGAGACACCATGTTCCGCTTGTCTCTGTATTTTCCTTAAAACTCAATATGGTTACTAGCAACAAGTAACCTCTACTGTTATTTCCATGTGTGACATTTCTGGATATTGTCCAGAATATCTGGACCAGAAGAGTGGTCCAAAGAGAGGCAGTATAACAATGATCTTCAAAGTGTGGTGCATATGTTACTGGGGAAATATGGAAAGTAATGTTAAGTATGGAAAGATTTTTAATGGTTTCTGTTTTATATTTATAAAATAGAGTAATAATGCAGAAATAAAAATAGG
Organism: Enhydra lutris kenyoni; assembly: GCF_002288905.1. Taxonomy (NCBI): domain Eukaryota; kingdom Metazoa; phylum Chordata; class Mammalia; order Carnivora; family Mustelidae; genus Enhydra; species Enhydra lutris. Next base: position 11,591,901 of record NW_019154091.1, on the reverse strand, counting down.
ATGAGTATGAGTTAGTGATATATGTAAACTATGTAAATTAATCTCAAACATATTATATTGAAGAAAGAAGCCAAACATGAAAAAAACATGACTTCATTTCTGTGAAATTCACAAACAGTAAAAATTAATGTATGTTGATAGAGATCAGAACAGTGGTTGCCTGTAGAAACAAGATTTTACTAGACAGGTGTGCAATTTCTAGAGTCATGGAAATATTTTATATTTTTATTAGGTTATTGATTTTACAGGTTTATATCATTTTTCAAAAGTCATTGTATTGTATCCTTAAGTTTCATATGTTTCATTCCAAGTAAACTTTATCTCGATTAAGGAAACAAAATTCAGGAAAATTCAAATATCATCTTGGTTTAATTGATACCAATGAGTTTTTCTTATCAATTTTATTAGAGTATGATGATAGCATTATGTAAGAACATGTTCATAATATTTAGATATATATGCCAAAGTATATATGGGTGACATGATATGATATAGCTATCATAGATTACTTTGAAATAATTCATCAGATATGAAAATGATACAAAAGGAGATAATTAAAGCAAATGTGTCATAATATTGATAAGTGTGGAATCTGGGTGAGGAGTATGTAGGAGTTCATTTTATTATACTCTCTAATTATGTATATATTTAAATTTTCAAAATAAAAATAGATTTTATAAGAACAACTTACCAAAAATCAAATTACCATGTGGATAATATTAAACCCTATACTCAATCCAACAGCAAATTCTGTTGCCTCTAACTTGAAAATGTATCCAGAATACATCAATTTTACCTCCTTCCCCCACCACAACACACAGAGAGTTACCTCCCAGGGTCCAACCACCTTCATCTCTAAGCTGTACTAGGTGAATAATCTCCTGACCATTCTTCCTATGTCCAGTTATCCCATGGAGTCTATGGTCCACATTAAATTCAGAAATATTCTTTTTTTTAAAGATTATTATTATTTTTTTTATTTTAGAGAGACAGAGTGAGTGGGGCAAGGGGCAGAGGGAGAGAATCTCAAGCAGACTCCCCACTGAATGCAGAGTCCAATGCAGGACTCCATCCCATGACTCATGAGGTCCTGAGCTGAGCTGAAACCAAGAGTTGGATCCTTAACTGACAGAGCCACCCAGGCACCCCAGAACTGTCTTTTAATACCCAAGTTCTCCCCTGTAATTCTCTATGCTCCACTCACACTGGTTTCCTGGTATCTCTCAAAAAAAACAGAAAATAAAAACAAACAGACAAAATAAACCAAGAACTCAGCCTACTTCAAGGTCTTTGAACTTGTTTTTCCCTCTGCATAGAAGGTATTTCCCCAAAGAAAGTACAGGTTTCACTTCCTCATCCTCTGCTCAAATATCACAGGATCAGAGAGGCTTTCTTTGACTTCTACATATGAACTAACACCATCTTGCCTATGCTATGCACCTTCTATTCCCCTTTATTTGCTTTATTTTTCTTGTAGTCCTTCATCACTACATGGAATATTATATACTTTTTCGTCTGCCCTCTCTGACTAGAATGCAATCTTCCTGGGGGCAGTTTTATTCACTGGGGAGTCCCTAGCACCTCAACTAGTGTAAGGCTCAGAGCAGATACACAATAAATAGTCATTGTTGAAAGAAGAACCAAATGGGTCCCAGTGCCACCTTTGACTTCGAATTTATAAATTTAGCTTAGAACTTTGAACAAAAGGAAGTCCATTCCTCTCACCCTAAAACAGTGTTACCTGCCCAGGGGCAGGATGGAGAAGCCATGGCAAATTAATTCACCTATGACATGGCCACAAGATTAGAAGAATAGACAAGATCTCAAACTAAAGAATGGCAGGTCTCATGGGACTCCATTGGGCCCACTCATCCTCTAGGAATGATTCACTCCTTTCTGGCAAGGATTGGGTGGTTATGGAGGGGAATACCTATTCTTTCCTCCTAATCCCAAGAAGGCCAATTTCCCATTTGTGGACCAAAGGAGAAATACTGGGAAAAGAATAGAACATTTCCTACCAGAATGAAGATAATGATGATGACTATAATAAAGAAGATAATGATGGGCCTTTTCCCAACCTAAATTTCCTTCTAGGCCTATCAGAAATAAATTAGATTCCAGGAAAATGGGCAGAGAGCGCTGTTTTTTCTTCTCCATCCAAGTTTACTCTCCCTCATGTTTATTCTAAGCCCGAGGACTCTACCCACCTACCCACAGATATGCACACAAAGACAACTGGGTGTATTGTGTTGAAGGAGATGATGATCCTTTCTAGGAAGAATATGACTAAATGTTAGAGAGGACAGTGATAATTCAGATTTGTGGCAACAAGTATATACTTGAGAATTTTCTAGAACCAAACCAGATTAGCCTTACAATTTACTAACTGTATAACCCTACACTTTGTTTAACTGATTCTGCATCTTATCTGTAGAACACATAAATAATGCCTCCTGGATAGAGGAATAAATAAATATATATATATATATATATGGGTTATATATATATATATATATATATATATATATATATATACAGGATGATGTAAAATCTTTTTAAGGGGGGTTTCTTCTTAGACTTTATGGGGGAGAGGGAATCCCTTATCCCTGCCTTTCTTCTGACTATCCTTCATTATAAATGTTCTGATTATATTTTTCCTCACTATAAACCATGGAATAGTTTTCCTTATAGTAATGATAAACAGGAATTTTGCTTTGTAATTATTAATACAGGGACTCTGGTGTAACCAATGGAAAGTGGCGATGTTCTTAAATTCCTTATTAAAAAATAAAATGTGTTTCACAGCTTAAACCCTTTTCCTGATAATTTTTTGCTAGATGTTCAATAAGGAAAGAATGACAATGGTACTGTAACACTAAAGATTTACTTCACATTGTCTTTTCATGATGACGTCAGGTAAAGCATTTGTGAGGGAGGAGCTTTAAGACAGTAGCTGGAATCCAATATCTAAGTTCCATCTGCAACTGAGCTATTTGGCGAAGATAACTTTATTTTGGCAACTCGTGAGAAAAAGGAAGAATCAGGCATGAGGTGCTAGGATACCATTCAGCAGCTCTAAATGCTAGCATAGGATCTATTCAACATCTCCTGTTAATGTTTTGGATAGAGAGTAAGGTGGCATGCATATCTAATCTGCCAGGACCACAAAGAATGGCAAGGTAATGAATGGCACTGTGGTCAACTGGAGAGTTAAAAAGACCAGGACAGGTGGAATGCTGGACTAAAATGAGCTGTCATAAGAGATAAATATTGAATGATATTTATAAAAGTGTAGAATGATGTAAATAGCAAAAGTACCATACAATCGTTAATCATTCATCCAGCTCCTTTGGTAAGAGATGCAGATACGTTCCTCACAATGTGTATTAGGTCTAATTGAGGAGACAGAACCACAAAAATCAAAGTACAGTGATGGGCATATTCATTTAAGTACAGAGAAGTAACATCAAACTCATCCAGTGGACAGCAAAGGGATAAAGGCCAGTGAAATAGGTTCTCAAGCTGAGTAGGTTTTTATTCCAGCTGGAGATGCAATGGAGAGAGACACACAGATGAAAGTTAGTTTGGCGTATGCAGAAAATTTTGAGCACTACACACAGAGAAGGAAATCATGAGAGGTGATACCAGAGAAACAGAGTAAGCCATAGAGACACTAAGTCGTGCAGAGGAGCGGGACTTACCTCATAGGCATGAAGAGCTAAATCAGAGATACAACAAGGAGTTGACTGGTTCAGACTATGTTTCATGTGGATCACGCAGGAAGTAAGTGGAGGATGATTATGATGGGAAGGAAAAAGGGACAGAGGAAGGAGAGAAGACTGGGGGGACAGACCCAGGTCAGAGGCATCAGAGACTTAAATTAATACAGTGTTGTAACTGTGGGTGCTCTAGACTCTAAGATCTAGAAAGAAGATCCAAAGTTCATTAAAAAAATTTTAAAAAAAGCAGGAAAAGATGGTCCAAGAAATACAGAGAAAGCTTCAAGAGTCCTAGGTCATGGAATCCACAGAAATAGAGAATTTTAAAGAGGAAGAGATGACTTACAGTATTACATGCCACACATAAGAGGACTGTAAAAATGACCTTCAAATTTCACAGTCAGATTGTTAGACTTAATAGGAACAATTTCAGTAGAGTGGTTGACATGGAAGACACATTAAAGTGTATTTAAAAAAATAAATGGAAGATGAGTAAGTGCAGCATGCACTTTCTTTAAGAAGCTTGTAATAAAAGAAAGAGGTAAGGTAGTAGCTACGAGAGAGATTCTGTTTCATTTGTAATGGAAGAGATTTGAAACAATTTCAAAGCAAGGGTGGTGAAACCAATGAAAGAGAAGAGAAGAAAAAAATAAGATAAGGCAAGGTCCTAGGGAAAAAAAAAAGAATAAATTACATGGGTGGAGAGGTTAGTTTTGATAAAAAGAGGGTCTTCATACCCTATAAAAGAAGGGGAGAAGGGATGAAGGTAAGTTGTGGCCAAGCTAATGGCTAGGGCTCCATGGGAAGTTAAAGATGACCAATTTTCTCAATGATATATTACTGCTGTGGTGGTAATTCTTAAGTCCTACATTTCTTTGGGGTTTTTAAAATTTGTTTTAGGGGTTTTTGTTTGGTTTGTGTGTGTGTGTGTGTGTGTGTGTGTGTGTGTTTGTTTGTTTTTGTTAATTAAACCATATTAATGCAAGATTCAGGAGTCCTGACTTGACAATATGACGGTAAAAAAAGGAGCCAAAAAGATAACAGTAGTGTTAAAAAGAAAAAAAAAAAAAAGCAGACAAACAGGGGCCCAATATACTTCCATATAAATAGACATTCAGGTCATATTCCAATTATGTTCTGTTTTGGAAGATCACATTAAAGAAAGACATTATGAAATAAGGTCATGTTTAGAAGGATATTTAATGACTGTAATTCCATAAACCTACTTAACAAAAAACAGATAAAGGAGATTGGTATTTACCCCAGAAAAGGAAAATTTAGAGATGAAACCATCATTGAGCACAGGAAATATATTTGCTCTAAAGTGCTGCAAGGAGCAGAAGCTAGTTATGACAGAAAGATAGGTTTTATTTTAAGAGACGGAAACACTCATTAACGAAGTCACCCAATTCTTCATCACTGAAAGTTGTAAGAGGTTAGATGACCAAAAAGCAGGAAGCTTGTAGCAGGAAACCTGCATTTGGAAAAATGTGAATATCTTCCAATGTTAGGTTTCTATAATACTGTTTTTAAACATCATTTACCCATTTTTGAGAGGTTATGAAATGAGATATCGAGCATATCATTCTTAGTATCCAATGGGATGTTGAATGCATTGGAACAGGAGAGCAGATAAAACTGGAATATTTAAGGTTTACAGTATATGGATTTGGCATTGAATTTTACATTTGGTTTAAATACATGAGCCACCGAAAAGGTAATTTACTGCTTCAGAGCAATGAATACCAGTCGTGTAGCAAGGGGGATTGAGGAAGATGACTGGAAATTTGTTAGGACCTGGAACTTTACAAAATGTAAAAAAGACAAACAAAACAAAACAAAAACAACAAAACAAAACAACTTATTAATAAGACCTGCACAGTGTGCATGGATGGAGTGAAGGAGGGTGGAGGTATATAGAGAAGGAGAGAGAGAGAGTTGAATAAGCAAATACCTAGTAAAGCATCCCAACAACCAAGTTTACTGCAGAGGAAAGGATGAGGAAATGAAGTTGACAATATACAAAAGGGTCCTGCGCAGCCAGAGAAAGTGGTCATGAGTGCAGCAGTCTTCTGTGAGGGTTGCTGAGCTGCCTGCAGATGTTTTCTATCAACCAAAGAAGTGATTGATTGCAACCCACGGAAAACCATTGAACCTAGCTTGAGTGGGAAAGAGGGAATTTATTATATAGATATAAGTGTGTCCTAAGAAGTAGGGCTTCAGGAAGGAACTAGAAACCTGAACTGGAGTAGGTCAAGAATTTGCATTTCTAATAAGTCCCCAAGCCATGCCCAGGCTGCTGATCCAGGGGATTCACTTTGGGATCCAGCTCTAAAGCTGGTGAAACCTCTTCCCAGATATCATCTCATTTAATCCTTACCACAACTCTGTGGGGGAGGGCCTATTATCTCCATTTTTCAGGAGGGAACAAAGGAATAAAGAGCTCTAATACCCAAACTCTTGTAGAGTCTAACCAGCAAAACTGAGACAGAAACTTGGTTCTGATATAGCCAAGTTCCATCTTTTCTCCATTACCCTCAGTTGTTTGGTGTAGGGTTGATGACCTGTATCCTCCAGAACCCGATGAAAATACTTAGAGCAATTGCTAAGTCCATTTGTTTAATAATGACACAGCTAAGGAAAATGTCCTTACGCTCTTTAAGAACAAGAGCTGTTATATTTTTACACTGCCAAGAGTAACATTCAAAACTATTTGCTTATTTGTTTAGTGTGCTTTTATATCAAAATGCAAATGCTGTAAGCTTAAAGAGAGCGTGGAGACGGCGGCACTTAAAAGACTAATTAAATTTTCTGTAGTAATACTGGCTTTTTTCTTTTCTGGTGCTTTTTACCTATACCTTGTAATAGCAGTCATAATTATGTTGAAACCTTAAGGTGGCCCTCTGTGAAAATAAGTTTCTGTGTGTAATTTCTCTTTGCAAAACCAACTTCTTTATTCTGTCTCTTCATAATTTTCAGCAAACTGTTATTAAAAATTGGTCAAGACATATGGGCTATTTTTCCAGACTATTTACTTTATTTTCTAATATAGGGTCAGTCCTGATTTTTAGTAATTTTTTAGTAACTTAGTAATTTGGTATAAAACAATGCTACATACTTGAATTGTAGAACCACATAGTTTAAAAACAGCAAGCATCACGGTTCTGAAAATTTGTTAATTGTTTTCTGAAGGGGTGGGAATGGGTAAGAAGAAGAGCTGACAGAGGGGTCTTTGGACTTTAATTTCTAAAGTGTTTAGGTTTAAGGAGATGTAGGTGCTGGGTGGCTCAGCTGGTTAAGTGTCAGACTCTTGATTTTGGCTCAGGTCATGATTTCAGGGTTGTAGGATCAAGTCCCACATCCAGGCTCTGTGATCAAGGAAGGGTCTGCCCTGCCCCCAGCTCACACACATACTTGCACTCTCTCTCTCTCTCTCTTTCAAATAAATAAATAAATAAATCTTTCTTAAAAAATAAAAAATACTTAAGGAGATTAGAAAAAGGGAATGCAAAATAAGGTTGAAAATAATTTAGAAGAAAGCATAGGCAGCTTTTTGAAAGAATCAAATAGAAAGTCTAGAAATAAAAATTAGATTAGGCACAGCTAGAAAGAGAATACCTGAAAATAGATCTGAGAAATCACACAGAATGCAGGTGAAATAGTTCACCAGAAAATGAAGTGATGAAGAAATATTATTGAGAAATTAAGAGACATGAAATATAGAACATAAGGTTTTAACACATACTTAATAGTTCCAGACGATAATAGAGGAAATAGTGGGAAGGAATATTTTCAGTACTATTAATCTCTCTCTCTCTCTCTCTCTCTATATATATATATATATTCAATTCCAAGTGGTTACCTAATATCAAATAATAAATATAGGTAAGTCCCTGTATCATTGCATAATAGTGAAAATATAGAGCAGCATGGATAAAGAGAGAATTATTTTTCTGTTCCTAAAAGCTACCCAATAGAGAAGACGGATTAAGGCCAATTAAGGAATGACAGTCAGGTAGGCATCAGTTTTCTTGCTGGCAGCAACCAGAGTCTCCCCCACCTAAACCATCATTGTGGAATACAGACAAAAATAGAGTTTCTCAGATGCACAAAAGATGAGCAGCTCAACTAGTCACAGGTCTCCATGAAAGAATGACTGAAGAACACACACTGACAAGAAAGAAAATGAATTCCATGAGCAAAGGAAACAGGAAAAAATTATAAATGAATCAGTCTAAAGAAAATACATTGACATTTAACATTATTCAAGTGTTTGTGATACTTAGATTTATAGCACTTTCAATACTTTTCTGTACTATAATTACTAGGGGTTTTTTTTCAAGAGCAATACAAATAGGAACAAGTAATATTTATAGACGCTTGCCATGTTCCAGGAACTTTACTGAATTTTTTTGTGGATTTCTCATTTATTTCTTATAACAGTCTTGTATCTACTTATTATATATATCTACTTATTATATATATATATATATATATATATATATAATAGATCTATATAATATATAGATATATATATAATATATAGATATATATAATAATATCTACTTATTATACCCATTTAAAAGTTGTTGAACCTGAGGCATAGAGTAGTAATTTTTCCAACATCACATAGATAGCAAACAATGGAAATAGATTTGTGTGATCTAGGGAAAGTCATTTAATTTAAAGAGTCAAAGCCCAATTTTCTCATCTATGCAATGAAGATACAGATGTTTGCTCTGACCATATTACAAGGTTATATGAAGGTGAAATAAAACCAATTAGTATTAAAGTGCTTTAGAAATTGGCACACATTTTGCAATTTGAAATGATAATAAAAATAAAATGGAATATGTGTGCCAGATTTTAAAAAGGAAATTTGGCCAGATAGCTAATAGATGATAGGAATTCATCTATTCAAAATACATTTTAATATGGCTTAAGTAAGTAATTATAATTTGAAATTATATATAAAGTAGCATTATTTCACTTATTTATTTATTTGGTTGCTTGCTTATTTCTAACCCATCTTGTTCCAAAAAGATTTTCAGGCAGCTAATGAGGGTATACTAAAAAAAGAAAAAAAAATTAATATAAAGGATTCATTTTATTTATTTTAAAAATATACCTTAGATCTGATTTCTAAATATACACGACTTTGCAAAAGCAACTTGTTATTAAATTAAAATATAACTCCATTCCACATATCCTCTATTGCCACCCCCACTGTAGTATACACACATAAAACAAATTTAAGCAGCAGGAAAAGTTCATATTGTCTATTCTAAAAAATGAAAATTGCTCATTTTCATACTGCTTTGGCATGGTTCAAGTTAATGATGTGCTAATGCAATATTAAAGTAGTAACTCCTGCAGTTATAACAGCCCTAATCGGGTAGCTGACATCACAACAGTATTTCTGAAGTGTTGGATTTTACTCGATTTCCATAAGTAAATGGAATCTGAAACTCATTGCCTGTTAATCACTGCAGTTTAGTAGGTCCCTTATTTATTTTGGATAAGCATTTCATTTTCAAGTAAAGAATTAAGTGAGAAAATGAGCCAGAATTCAATAGAGACTCCAGTGAGTAGCCATTTCTTTTGGCTCCCATAATAAATAGAGAATTTTTAAGCCTATAGAAAATGAGAACAGATGTGGATAACACAATTTGTTATTTAAGAATGCAAGCTTTTTCTGGAGGTTTAGGAATTATCCTGAGTACTATTCATTGAACCTCAAAAAAATCAATAAATATTAAAATCAGAAAACAATGTTTGCACTATAATTTGAAACATGAAGAATATTTACCCATCACGCCCTTTAAAAATCCATGATGTTCTGAATACTTATGAACTGTGTGTCATCAGATGATTCAGAGAGCTTCTCTGAACTACTTAGAATTCTCAAGCAGAATAGTAAGAACATATTCTCAATAAGGAAAAGCTTGTGCATTATTCTGTCTGAATTTTCACTGCTTCTATAGCTTCGTAAAAGAAGTACTGAATATGGAATTGAGAAACTGGACTCACATATTAGCCTTGCCACTTAATAGCCAATGTGACTTCAGGTAAGTTCCTTAAAGATGAGGTACATGTTCTACAGATATAACATGACAATAATGACACCTCCTCCAAAGGGTTGTTTGAAGAAAAAATGAGAGCAGAGCCTAGTATACAGTTAATTAATAACAGTTAGTTGATTTAGAATTAAGGATAGTCCACAAAATCTTAGCTTTGATTGACCTTATTCACTTTGGGGACTTGATATTGATGTGTATGAAGCTGATGATAACTTTTGGATGGAAATTAAATGACAGGTTTTTAAAAAAGCATGTTTTCCACATTAGTAGTTATGATAACCATGGCTGTGTAGGACTTGACTAGAAGGTCCATAGAGAGAGAACGGTTATGGCATATTGATTCAATCTTTAATACAGTAAGTTCTGAGCAATGGACTGGGTCACTACATTTATTTAATCATTAAAACAATTTGTGTCCATCAATTGCTTTTATTATAAAGATTACATTTGGACCCATTCTGAGAAAGATGCAGTAAACAACTGATTTCATAAAAATCATCTAGCTGATACATTGTATCAACATCAATAGAATGGAAAGTCTTATTCCAAAGCATCTTGGTAGTCATCTATCCCTATACTCTACTGAGTCTGAGCCTGGGACATCCCAAGATGTGCCTCCAGCAGTCCTGGGTGGTGGTGAGGGGAACATTGAGGGGTTGGCTCCTGCTCATCTCCCCTTAATTCAACCCCAGCAGCTCCACTTTTAGCACCTGCAAGGTTTGGTTGCTATAAAAATGTTTAAGTAGTTGACCTATTCCAACTCCCTCATTTTAGAGTTGAGGAAATTGAAGGCCAGAAATGTAGCAAAAATCACTTAAGATCTCTCAGAAGTCGCGACCAGAAAAAATATATCCAGACTTCCTAGCCAGGTTATTTTCATCACTTTATTCTCTTGTTGAGATTAGTCCCTATCATGTACTAATGTTGAATATGATGCTAGTTATTCTACTTGTATTTACTAATGACTCCAGCAAAATCTCTAAATTGTTTCCCCAATTGAAAATGAGGTTCAGTGGTACTATATTGAAATAAAAACTTCTGCATAACAAAGGAAACAATCAACTAAACTAAAAGACAGTCTGCTAAATGGGAGAAGATATTTGCAAGTGACATATTCGATGAAAGGTTAATATCCAAAATATACAAAGCTTATTCAACTCAACAGCAAAAAAAAAAAAAAAAAAGTAATCCAATTAAAAAAATGGACAGAAGACATTCTCCAGACATTCCTCCAAAGAAGACACCCAGATGGCCAAAAGACACATGAAAAGATGCTCAAATCACTAATCATCAGGGAAATGCAAATCAAAATCACAATGAGATATCACTCCACACCTCTCAGAACAGCTAAAGTCAAAAACACAAGAAACAACAAGTATTGGTGAGGATGTGGAGAAAAAGAAACCTCCATCACTGTTTTTGAGAATGCTAGCTGATGCAACCATTGTGGAAAACAGTATGAAGGTTCCTCAAAAAATTAAAAATAGGGGCGCCTGTGTGGCTCAGTCAGTTAAGTGTCAGCTCAGGTCATGATCCAGGAGTCCCAGGATCGATCCTTCATAGGGCTCCCTGCTCAGCAAGTAGTCTGCTTCTCCTTCTGTCCCTCACCCTGCTCTCACACTCTCTCTCTCTCCCTCTCTCTCTCTCAAATAAATAAAATAAGTCTTAAAAAATTAAAAATAGAATTACCATATAACCCAGTAATTCCACAGCTGGATATTTACTGAAAGAATACAAAAGCACTAATTCAAAAATATATATGCACCTCTATATTTATTGTAGCGATATTTTGCAAAAGCCAAATTATAGAAGCAGCTCAAATGTTCATTGGTAAATGAATGGATAAAGGAGATATGACATATATACATGGTGGAATATTATTAGGCCATAAAAAAGAATTAAATCGTGCCATTTGCAACATGAGTGGATCTAGAAAGTATAATGCTAAGTAAATAAGTCAGAGAAAGACAGATACCATATGATTTCTCTCACACGTGCAATTTAAGAAACAAAACAAATGAACAAAGAGAAAAAGACAAAGCAAAAAACAGACTCTTAACTACAGAGAACAAACTGATAGTGACCAGAGGGGAGGAGGGTAGGGTGAAATAGGTGAAGGAAATTAAGAGTAATTTATCTTGATGAACACTGAGTGATGTATGCAAGTGTTGTATCACCGTATTGTACACCTGCTAATATAATGCTGAATGTTAACTATACTGGAATTAAAAGAAAATTGTGTGCAAGAGAATGATATGAAGAAGGTAGTTCTTTACAAGAGTATATCAGGTGGCTTGAGACAGACTGAAGGTAAGAAACCAGAAACAAGGAAATGAAATATTAAATTATTATAATAGTCAAGGAGTAAGGGGTCAAAGGACTATATGAGGATGCTAGCAATGCAAATGGAGAAAAACCAGGAACAATGTGGGAGACACTGTGGAGAAAAGATTTCTAAGACTAGTTGGCTGATTTGATAAGAGTGTTGAAAGGAAAGAAGAAATCAGATATGCAAGGCTTCACGCAGGGATAATAGCGGTGCAATTTTCTCACCAGTATCTTCAGTCCCTACCCCCAACCTTTCCAAGAGCTTTCTCCTCTCTGCTTTTAAACTCACCCATGCTTGAATTAGCATAAATGTTTGGAAAAGGTAAAAAACATTTATCCTCAAAATGTTCTTGAGGTAAACCATTTCTGAAATATGAACCTGTTCGCCAGCCAAAACTCAATTTGTATTCAAACTGTGGTTTAAACACTCTGTCCAAACATGACAGATGTTGGAATCAATTGGTTTGCAAGTCTTATTTTTTTTTTTTTTTGTCAACTTCAATAAACAAAATCTTCTTAAATTATCTTCTGTCAAATACATTTACCAAATCCTTGCAATGCGTATAGACCTCTGTAAAGTTAATTGAAAAACAAACTCTTGGCCTTTAGGAACTAAAAAGAAAAGTAATTTTTTAAAAAGGGATTGGGGAAGGCTTTAAAAAATGCAAGAAAGTATACCCCCCCCAAAAAAAAGGGAAAAAAGAGAAAAAATAGCACACTCTCACATACCTAAGAAAAGAATTTTCTCTTGTTTCAGCCTCTCAAATTATTTCCCAACATTTTTGCTTGAAGTTTAAGATATTGGTCCTAAGATTTTGTAGGATATTTTTATCAGATCCTATACATGACAGAAAAGCTTGATATTTTTATAATGATTATATTCTAATTTGGTTATTTGAAACATCTTTTTAGTTGTTCATATTATCTCTAATATGCTAGAGTCTGCCAAAGGTAATAATACTGTGTAAGTGAAATGAGTTTGAAACTGTTCTTGTAAATCATAAACAATATTTATTGACTCTTGCCTTGGTAATGAGATATAAGAACAGGCTAAGTTCAATGAATACAAAAAGCATTAAGACATAAAATTCAGACCCGAGGCCACCTGATGTCTTTCTGCCTATTCACTTATCTATAAACTAGGGCTATTAATAGAGCCTAGTTTATGGGATTGTGGAGACTAAGTGAAATAGTAGGTCCACAGTACATAGCATGGTGTCTAGCATATAGTAAATGTTCAGTAAATATTATATTATCACATCCCTTTAATTTATTATCCATTTATGTTCATTTTTATAAATATCTTTTCATGTTTAATGCCTATTAGAATCTTAATGTTTTAAGTCATATTTCATATGTTCTTTGTGTATTAAAATTTTAACTGTATTAAAATATTAACTTACATTAATTAATATAACTTTGCTCTAACTACTGTAAATACATTCCCACTATTTTTATTTTTTTGCTTTCAACACAAGAATTCTTTTCCTTTGATGGAATTACTTCTTTTAATCTTTTCTTCTTGATATTTACCATAGCTTTTATATACAGAAAATCTCCCCTGTTCCAGAAACACATGGTAACATGTTTATTTGAGGTTTTTTTCTTTTTCCTTTTTCCTTTTCTTTTTTGTGGGTGGTAATAGTTGGACACTTTTCATTTAACTCTTTAGTACAGCTGAAGTTGAAGGAAGGGGATGAAGTGAGGGCTGAAATTTTAATTTTTTATCAAATATTGCTTACAGTACAAGATCTACATATTAAATACTCTTTTCCTTTATGATTGATTCATAGTATGTGTTGAGCTTCACTCATTGGCCTTGAAAGATTCAGTTGCCCAAACCCCAAACCTAAAAATCTGGGTTCCGCTTCCCACTCTCCATTCTGAACCTGCTTCCTCTGGTCTGGGTATCTGGTCTAATCCTACTGTTTCACCCTTAGATTTCCTTTCTCCTTGAAACCAGCACTTAGATATTCAATTTAGGTTGTATTTTAGGTCTCTGATTTCACTTGGCTTCTACTGACCCGTCTGCCCAACATTGTGGGGTGGCAGGGGGTGGCGTAAGTGAACAGATCTAGTGCCCTAGGAGAGGGGCCAGACACTACTACCATGTTTACAAGGATTTAGCAAATTTGGGCTAGCTCTGAACTTCCACTTCCATTTCCCTTTGTACTGAGCTCTTCAAACCCCCAGCTATGTTTGGTATCTTAATTTAAACTAGATTGGCAAATGTCTTCAGGGCAAAGCAGTGATTTGCTCACCTCTCTAAATCCTAGCTCTTAAATAATTCCTTACTTTTCCACGTTAGATCTTCAATGCTTTTATGAAAAATTTTTTATTTTATCTAGTAATTTTAGTTTTTATTCTTTTCTCACTGGAAATAGACTTGCTGTACATTACAATTTAACTTTTCAATTAAATGTGTATGTCGATTCCCTATCTAAATTATGTGTCTTCGATGCAAACTCATTCTAGGTACCTAATGCAGTGCTTAACCCATGGAAGACACTCAAATAATGATAATGATTATAAAGAGAGTCCTGACAATACCAGGCACTCAGCTTCAGATCACAAAAATGGCTAAATAACTGTAAAAACTGAAACACTGACACTCAAAAGTGCTATTTCTTACCATAGCATACTTTGAAACAATTGTGATTGTAACATGATTGGGGGGGAAAAAGAGAAAATCCAGAGTCTGTCTATAATATGCCTCTATTTATTCAATTCCAAAATATTTACGAGGCAATTGCAAAAGAAGTACAAATATGAAGATCAGTGAGCAAGAGGAGGCATCATTATAGATATTTTTTTCTCTGTTCTCTAGCAAGATTTTAGGAATGAATTGCTTTGAATCCTTGATTTTATTAATAGTATGGAGATCTCCTTGATGTTCCAAATGTTTGTGAAAACATGTAATTATGTTTTTATTTACTATATGTCTACATTCTTTGCTAGATCAGAAGTCCACAAGGAAAGGGATGGTTTGTTTGCTTGACTCTATTCACAATACTGAGTATATTGCTCAGTACATAGTAAGGTGCTAAGTAAATTTTTATTAAATGATTGAGTGGATGCAGTATATTCAAAGGCATAAGACATGGCTCAGCCTCAGGGAATCTAAAATCTGCATAGGGTGGAGGTAGATGAGGGAGTACCATTTGTTTAGCATTTAGCACATGCTCATATTCACACACTATATCACTTATTGTTTGCAAAGGACCACATGAGACAGCTATTATTACCATAACTTGTGAGCACAACTATCTTCTTTTTAAGATAAGGAAATTGAGTCCTACGGAAGATATAAAACTTGCCCAGTTACATCCTGTTTAAGTGGCAAAGCCAGTATTTACTGAATTCAGTATTCATACTCTTTTCTTATATGCCACAATGTCTCTCTACGAGTGAAACACAGTGATAATATACAACACATAATTATATTTTAAAATTTCCAGGGGTGTCTGTAAAGGATCTAGAAATCAAAGAATGAGAAGAGTAAAAAAGTAGTCAGAATAGGCTCATGGGGGTGGTGGGATTTGAGTTAACTCCTCAAGTCTCTAGAGGTAGAGTAGAACAGAGGTCATTTCAGGAAAAGCAATTTCAAAACTCCCATCAGAATTCTTTAAGGTCAATAATTTTTTAATAGTATTGTTTGATTAGCACTATAAATAATGTGAAGGCGAGAAATGGTTTACTCACAAGCCACATAACATGGCATAAATGTTACACGGGCACATGAAGTACAATACTGTGATAGGCTTGCCTCTCGCCTCATGAGACTATACTGAAAAATAATTGAATGGGAAATGCTTAGGATATTCACACAATACTTTACTAATCTAAATGATAATACTCAATATCTGAGTCTGTGTTTTGCCTAATGATGACTGCATAGTAAAGCATGAAGAGCCAATAATATGTTCTGATTCATGCAAAGAGCTAACATGGTAATTTTACCACTTGATGAGAAAGGAGATGCTAATTGTCCAGTGCAAAATTGGCAATGACCTCTAAGATGTTTTGAAATGACTGGGCTCTCTAGATTCAAATAAAATGTAGACAAGATACCTTAATAGTTAACCATTTCTTTTTTCAAAGCAATGCTTACTGGCATTATGCTGATTCAAGAAGTCCCATTCTGACTGTTAATGAAAACTTAATGGAGCTGACATAAGTAAGATGATCTTAAGCCTGCCTCACTCTCTAAATTGCTTTTTTTGTTGCCTTCTGGAAAGTTGCTGGGTCATTGAACACTGATGTCATGCCAGAGTGTGCAAGAAAAAACTGGTAAACAATGCTGAGAAGGTGAAGGAGTCCAGAATACAGCCAGGCAGACTGAAAGGTCAGATAAAAGATGGAGAAGTAGAAACCAGAAAATCAAAGCAAGCACTAAGAAATTAGTAATTTAGAAGTGATCAGACCCAGGGGTGCCTGGGTGGCTCAGTGGGTTAAGCCTCTGCCTTCAGCTCAGGTCATGATCTCAGGGTTCTGGGATCAAGCCCCGCATTGGGCTCTCTGCTCAGCGGGGAGCCTGTTTCCCCCTCTCTCTGCCTGCTGCTCTGCCTACTTGTGATCTCTCCCTCCCTCTGTCAAATACATAAATAAAATCTTAAAAAAAAAAAAAAAATAGAAGTGATCAGGCCCAACTTTACTTCCTAGCTCTACCACTTAGTAGCTTCCTTAACTTGGGGGAAGTTATTTATGTTCCCTGAGCTTCAGTTTCTTCATCACAAAAAGTGATTATAAAAATGCTATCTATGGCAAATGCTTGTTGTGAGGATTGAGTGAGAAAATTCAAGTTAAACACTGACACATATTGTGCCTAACACATATAATTTCTCAAAAAATGATAATTTGCTCCCATCATCATCATCATCATCATCACTTACAGGAACATGATAAATGTACAGAAATTAAGATATATGAAAGAAAAAGGGGATTAAGAAAGCCTTGTACCCCAAGACAGGCAAGGGTCAGAAATCTTGTATAGTAGGTACCTAGAGTCAAAAAACATTGGAAAGGAATTTAGAGATCATTGAATCAAACACCTTTGTTTTACAAATGAACAACCCAATACTAAGAAATATCTCAGTTGGTATAATTACTTTTGAAAATATTTTGACAGTTTTTATAAAGTTCAGCATGGACTTGACATGGGCAACCTAGTAATTCCATCCCTAAGTGTTTACCCAAGAGAAATAAAGACTGATATCTACACAAAGACTTGTACATCAGTGTCCACAGATTTATTCATAACAGCCCCAACCAGAAACAAGCAATTGTCCATCAACAGGAGGATGAATAAATAAATTTCATGCAATAGAATACATTCAGCACTAAAAAAGTCATGAACTCCTAGGACACACAACAACATGGATGAATCTAAAAACATCATATTGAGCAGAAAAAGCAATATGAATACATACTGTCTGATTCCATTTATCTGAAGTTCTAGAAAATACAAACTAATCTGTAGAGATGCATGTAAGTAGTTGTCTGGGGCTTACATTGGGGCAGGTATGCAAAGGTTTGACTAGAAAGACACACAAGGGAATTTGGGGGGCCATGGAAATATTTTATATCTTTTATAAAATATTTTATGTTTTGATTGTGCTGGTAGCCACATAGAATATACATTTGTCAAAAGTCATTAAAACTATACATTTAAAATGGGTATATTTTGTTGTATATTAATTATACCTAAGTAAAGTTGATTTTAAAAAGAAAGAGCTAACCTTATGCCTTATTCTTTTCAGGGTCAGAGCTAGAATTCAAAGCCAAGCCTTTGCTAACTAATTAGCTAGGTAGCTAAGCTAGCATTTAGCTAGTGCTCATCTAGCAGAGCTTTGCTCAGTAATGAATGCAACATCTAGCTATGCTTGCTCTCATTCTAAGACCTAGTCTGGTAAAATGGCACATGCCATGGCTTTGGAATCACAGGATGTGGTTTGGTGTCATGACGTCCCCTCCTAGTATCTGTGTGGTCTTGGCCAGGTTGTTAGACCTTTCTGAGCTGCCTCTTACTCATCTTTCATATGGGGACAAAATTCCTATCATAGGATTCCTATAAAGATAAAATGATATGATATTTTATAAAACAACCAGAAAATGGAATGCCCTCAATGGATTGTAGCTACGCCTACTATTAATTTCTTTAAAAGAACATGGCAGACCTGGAATTGTGCCGTAGATAAGTCTTGTTTTGTAAGGTTGTGAGATAATGCCTCCAGACTGCATTTGTTCATTCATTCAACAAATATTACTCAGTGTCTGTGATATGCCAGGCACTGTCCTAGACTCTTAGAATTTAGCAAACAACAAGAATTGCACTCTAGTAGGGAGAGACAACAACCTGATAAGCCAATACATGTATACTATGCCAGACGGCAATCTGTGCCAAGAAGAAAAATAGAGTAAGAGGCAAAGAGAATGGTTAGGGATGATAGGAAGGTGTCATTGTATATAGGGAAGCAGCTGATCCACCAACATACCAAGTGAACTGAAACCTAAAAACAGAAGAGAGAGATAAAAGGAGTTGGATAGAAAAATAGCTGGATGGAAAGTACTGCCAGTCAAGGAAAGAGCAGGGAAGAGGCCCCAGTGCAAGAGTGTCCTTGGCCCATCTTGGGATTAGTGAGACCTATGGGGCTGTATGTATTGTTTTCAAGATTCAGAGCAATGCCAGTTATTTGTGTAATACGTGACAACATATGCAACTTATCAGCTGTTCAGGATATTGAACTCTACTTCTCCATTATTTGTACTCAGATTTCCCACATAAACACAAACCTTTCTGCCAAATTCCTATTGTTATTGCTATGCTTAGCTGATGGCTTTGGTGTCAGGACAAAGTTACTTATCTATGTGTATTTTGTAAATAGTAAACACTATAAAAATAAGTAGATACTGGTCAAACCAGTTGCCTCTTTGACTAAGAATGATGTATATCCACACAGTTAGTGTGAGGAGGAGCTGCCAAACTTGAAGGTGCCATTTTTGGTCAACATGGGAAATAACGTTTTCTATATTCCCATCATGACCTTGGGAACAGGGAAGAAGCTGAATGTGGAGATGGAAGACGGAAGTGCACAGTTCCAGAGTTTTTCCTCATTCTGATTTTCTCTTGTGTCTTAAAGATGACAAACACAAATCCAAAAGCATGCTGTAACATAGTACTTATATTATCTTGGGCAACCTCTGTTAATTTAGGTCCACAGAGCAGGGTGCAATGAGGAGCCCAGTGTTAGCACTGGAAGAGCAGAAGGCGAACATCAAGGCTAAGGTCAGCCATGGACAGTGGCCCTCTCTAATTAGTGACACTAAGCCTTGAATTCAATTCTGATTGCAATCAGTGACTTCTCTCACACCAGCTATTTCTAGTCGTCCAAGGTTCCTTTCCAGAGAAATCGTCAGAGGAAAACAAAGACTGGAAGTGCTTCCTTTGCTTCTGGTATGAACATGAGCCACATGCATGCTGTAATGCTCTCTGGCCACATTCTAGGGCATTGTAGAATGCAACCCCAAGAAACTTCAAGGCTCGTTCCTGGGGAGCACAGTCTAAAGCAAGTCAGATTAACCAGTGGTGGTTAAGAAGTGAAGGTAGGGTGTTAACAGGCAAACCACAAAAAATCACAAGAAAGAAATGTTGGCATCAATGATACAGATGGATCCATCAGGGGGAAAAAAAAAAGATACAGGTGGAGATTTAAGAGAGCAGTTCTGCTCAGTTCTTGGTGAAAGAGTATTTTGGTGAGGATCCTTTTAAAGGGCTGAGAAAGCTCCTTTTCAAATCTAATGCTTTGTACCTGAAAGTTCCTTTTCACAGCTGATCTCATTCACTTTGGTAAGCTGCACCTAAGCCCTGCTTTCATTAGTACAGACAACAAAACCTAGTTATGTTAACAAATCTTCTAAAGGAAAAAATAATCAAGAAAGAGCAAAGTGAGGGACTCAGTTTTTCTGTAGGAGGATCTTGACTGTTTAGTCAATTCAGCTCACTACCATAGACTGAACAGTAAAGTAACTGATTGCAGGGGCGCCTGGGTGGCTCTGCGGGTTAAAGCCTCTACCTTCGGCTTAGGGTCCTGGGATGGAGCCCTGAATTGGGCTCTCTGCTCAGCAGGGAGCCTGCTTCCCTTCCTCTCTCTCTGCCTGACTCTCTGCCTGCTTGCGATCTCTGTCTGTCAAATAAATAAATAAATAAAATCTTAAAAAAAAAAAAGAAGAAACCAATTGCAGTTTATTTGGCTATTGCTAAACCACAAAGGCACTGAGTTGAAATCCAAATTTAATTTGAGACAAATATGAAGACATGACACTGCTTAATTTTCTGAAATACATTGAGGGTCACCTGTAACTATCCTGGGCACACGGGCAGGCCAGTGGTGACCATGGGGCTTCTCATGCCTGTGAGTAAAGGTCTAATAGAAGCTGCTGTGAATCTACACTGATTCATATGTAAAGTTATCAAACTCAGGAAATTAAAAGGAAATAGAAATACTATAAAGTATATCATTGAACCTAAGTTCAATGATATTGCTTCTATAAGAAACACATTACACAGAAAGCTCTGTATTTTAAAACTTTAATTCAAATTAAAAATGGTCATAATGTTGATGTATAGCAATAGATATTATGTGTTTTATGTTTTAATAAGTATTCCACCTACCATTCATCAAAAAGAACCCATATGAGCACATTAAAATCAAAGTGTTGCTAGAGAAATTCATCTCATTTAATCCTCATTAAAAAATTGGAGGATAAATATTATTACCATGCCAGCCATTTCCAAAAGAAACCAACTTTGATATGGTAAAGAAGTCCCCCAGATTTCTACAGGCAAACATCAATGGCACACCAAAATTCACACAAAAGACCTTTGATTCCTACATACAGCCTTTTGACTTTCCCATTTTGACTTTTTCAGTAAAACTTCAAAACAATTTGACACAAATGAAACTTATGAATGAAAACTCTTCCCATATGCAAGGCATATGTTATGGTCATGAATGCTAAATAGGATTATGTGTGTATGCGTGTGTGCATGTGTATGTAGAGAAGTGGCATTTCTCTACATTTTCCAAACACACACACACACACACACACATCATTCTTTTCTGTCTTTTTTTTTTTTTTTAACACTTTTCTATCTTAGAGCTTTCCATTGCCCTCGCCAAACTCCAATGCTGGTTAGTCAACCCTTCTGAAGCTTATAAAAAGGTAGACCTCAACATTAAACAGGTTTTCCTGATATTCTGGTATACATTAAATGGTGCATTTTAATGCTGTTCATTTAAGCAATGATAACTATGTGGTCTTATTTAATCATGCAGACTTAAGGTGTTTATTAATTTTAAATATATTATCTATTGAGGCATACGATAGGATGACATGTGAGGATCCTACATATAAATATATAGCTGTAAGTAAAACAGAACGCCATGTAGAACAAAGATGACAAGGTGGTTTCAGTTGCAATCTTACCCTGATCAGGTGATAGTTGCTGCCTGGAGCACTATTTTGTAAGTTATTCTGTGGCCAAGACAAGGACCAAAGAAAGAGAGTGTAGAGATTGATTAACAACATTGGTCATGGCTTTAGGAGTGGGGAGTGACACTTCTTATCCTGAAGGTACTATATCTTGCCAGACTAAGAAATAAAATATTAAAATGTCTTTCATTAAAAGGCAAATTCATAATTTACACGTCAGTCTATAAAGAGAATCACATACTTATTTCTAACTCCCTAAGGTAGACTTCTGGATGAGCTCTGAGTGGTCTTAATCAATGGTAATTTTAGAGCATGAGACAGCCCCCATCTGGCATCTGACTGGGTGCACTTCAGTATGTAGGGCAGTAAAACAGAGATGTTGGAAACAAAATGGGAGAAGATTGTACTCCAGGACTGATCAGGATATTTAGAGTGTGCTCGGTAAATGTTGGCAATTTCTGTCATGGATGCTGCCACATCAAAATTTAACACATTTGACCAGTCCAAGTGTTTAGCCTGTCACTCTTCCATTCCTACCTACCTCTCCCCTGTCTTTGGTCCTGGTCTCTCTCTCTCTCTCTCTCTCTCTCATTCCCTTGTGACCTTGTTTGAATCTGCAGAGGCTCAGCATGAAGTTCATACATTAATAGGGAAATCTAATGAAAATTTCAAATAATTCTCTTTTCCCCTAGAGTCATTTCATGAGGTCTGTCCAATTTTGATTTATTTTTCAGAAACAGCTTCCATTTGCAGAGTTAGCCTCTAGCTTTCTTATTGGTTTGAACAGAATTGGTTACTGGTTTATACTATCTTAACACCTAGGAAGAGACAAAAATATGAATGAAAAGCTGAATAACTCTCCAAGCCCTCTCTACCCTCCCAATTACCAGGAAACTTCAAGGGCTTCTGTTTCCCCGTTATTTGGCATGCATGAATAAAGCAAATTCCTTCTAGGAGTTGGTGTGAGATGATGAAATCATTAAGGTGTACCTGACTAAAGTATCAAATACGCTACCTTGACAAGTATAGTTTCAGAATTCAATCTGCTTTGATCATTTCAGCTTTCAAGAACTTTGGTGCTGTAGGTAGTTATAGGAATATTCAGTAGACAGAATCATTCCTGTTTTTAAAGTTCCATAAGGAAAAAAAAAAATAAAAAGCAAGCTGACCAAGTCTCCCTACTGTGGATTGTGGGTTGAAAATATTTTTAACCAATGAAAATGCCAGCCACAGAACACACTGGGGAGAAGGGATAGCATGTATTTCTTGGCCAGGAAGTTACAGTGGGTCTTGAAATGCGAGGAGTTAAGATGAACATTTGCTCAGTTCATTCTCCTCCAATTAAACCCCTAGGAAAATGCTCTCAAAAATCATTTGCTACTTCAGACATGACTTTCTAGCCCATTGTTTGGCATTCATTACCATATTCTTCTTTTCATTATACAGTCATTTTTGGGTACTATAAAGCTGGAAGCATGTTGGAGAGACATAAATAAACCACACCCTGCCTTTAAAAGAGAGATCACCTTTTTAGTGGTGTGGAAAATAATGCCATTTAGTCAGGTTTTTGCCAATATATCCCTTCCTCAGAGCAGCCTTCCATCACTCTGCTACTTAAAAGAGCAACTCCCCGGTGTCGTCTATTCTTGTCTCCTGTGTTATTTATTTTTTTCTTCTTCACTGTACTTACAGCTTCCTGGAATTACATAACATATGTACACATCTGTTTACTGTCAGCCTCCCCAGTGCAATGCAAACTCCATGAAGGTAGAAATTCTATCCGTTGTGCTCACTGTTGTATTCCCAAGGCCAAGAGGTTCCTTGTATATAGGAAGCCCTCAACAAATATTTGCAAGATGGATGAATGAAGGCATGTGTGGCCTGCAGATGGCTTTCACGGTGGTTAAAACTTGGGTTCTACAGTCAGGCATCTGGGTTTGAATTTTGTTGATAGATTACCTTGGGAGAATTAGGAACTTCCCTAAAGTCTCAGTTTTTATCTGTTATATTAAGATAACGGTAACACTTGGTTCATAAATTGGTTGTGTGTGATGCATAGCGTACAATAAATATTAGGTATTATTACAACAGAAGCATGCACACAACGCTAGGAAGCACCAAATCAGAGAAACTTTCAGCTGCGTCAGAAAGAGAGGAAGGGGTACAACCAGTAGAAGGGATGGCACAGACAAAAGTACATGGACATGAAACAATCCAATGCTTTTGAAGGGCAATTGCAGAGCTTGAAGGAGCAATACGGTGCCCAATCATCTAAAGCTGCCCAAGAGTGATATCAAAATCCTGACAGTATCAGAGCCTCATAACGTACTTTCATCAGTCACAAAAAGAAAATTCTACCTTCTCTCTCCAACAATAGGACTCAGCAATATTTAACAGATTGGAAACTCTTGAAGAGTCTTTTCTATAGCTAAACACCATACCTGCTGTTAAGACTCAAGATGATGAGGTGGCAGAAAAGAATCCGAGAGAAAGGATCTGAGCCTGTCCCACTAATCACAGGCCCTTTCAGTTCCTTGGAATGTCCCCACCCCCATGCACACACATCTGAAAGATGTGGGTTACAAAGAGCAACAATAATTGAGAATCATCTGGAACTTTCTCTTGCTCATTCTTGACCTGCTTGTCCTCTGAACTGTCTTCAGCTAACACTGAGTTCTTTCTACATGATTCAGTCTCAAACCTTACCTCTTAATTCTCTGACCATGCAGTTTCCAATGGGGTTTGGGCCTCCTCTGTTTTAAGAGGATTTTGGTTTAGTCTTTTAGCTCCCAGGATCCTTTACTACATTGGTAAAAGCATCTTGCTGGAGCCTTGGGTCTCAGACTCCAGGTCCTACTCCCATCCATGTAGTCTACCCCCAAACAACCAACTCCAGCCACCATTTTTCAACCTCACCTGCAATGACAAATGTAGAATCAGAAGACAAGGGTTCAATTCCAATTACTCCTTTTATAATTATATCTTAAGACCGGTACGGACTTCCTGGTTAAGAACTACCCATCAGACAATGCAAAGGACTCCAAGACCTATGACCATCCCCCACTTGGAGTATGGCAGGGCGGGCAATGAAGCCTAAGAGGGTGAGCCTTAATTGCCTGTATTTGAAGGAAGTGCAGGTGAACTGGTGGAATATGTTACCCTGAGGAAGTACATCAGGGAGCAGGTGAAGATTTACATAGCAGTTGCTATTGGAAGACTTCAACACAGAGTCAGAAGAGCCCTAGCAGTTTGGGTAGCCTGGGATAAGGGAAACTTGGGACACAGTACTGCTTAGATGGGGGGACAAGCAAACTGAAGAAACAGGGATACGAAACAGTAGGTAATAGAACTCCAGCTTCCTGGTGACATGAAAGAACTAGTTCTTATCTTTCTGTGATTGGAAAAAAGCACTGTAGGACACAAGTTTGAAGCACAATGTTACCAAGGAAAGGACCCCAGCACAGATGGCAATGTTCAAGTTCATTTACAGGATTGGAGCATGTAAGTGACACATGGAGATGATAATCTTGATCCTCTAGATTGCCAGCTCTGCCTCTTGGCTATGGTTTCTAACCTCCCTGTCTTCATTTCCTTACCAATAAAATAGACTGAACATATTTTCCAATCTACTGAGTTTCAGAGGATTTAACTGATATTCAGGTAAAAGTCTTATAACACTGCCTGGATTATAGTAGCACTCAGTAAATATTCTCTCTATTAGTTTGTAAGCAACAGTCTGTAAGATATATATTAGTTCAGATTCATTAGGCATTAGTTCTTTCCAGCCACTCTTCCAAGTGTTTTAAACCATTGCTTTATTAAATTTTTAAACAACCCTATAAAGTCTGTACTACTACAACCTCCATTGTGTGGCTAAAGGAACTGAGTCATATCAAATGAAAACAACTAGTCCCAGGTCACACTGTTAGCAAAAGGCAAGCTGATGTAAGCCCAGGAAATCTAATTTCAGAGCATGGGCTCTAAACACTCTGCTTACTCTGCTGTCTCTCTAAATAAAGAGCATAACATTGCCCTCTGAGAGGTAAGCTGTGAAGTCAGCACAGAGATGTGCAAAATCTGTCTAAGGATGCAGAATGGCAATCTGGCTAGAGTAGGCCTTCCCTATAAACTCATTAGAGTTATTAATGTGATGGTCTCGAAAGGCAAGTTGGTCAACCATGGAACACAATAAAATGAGGGTTCCAGAGACGAAGACCCACAGTACATGTACAACCCTAACCAGAGTTGTGGGGCCTCCAATCTCCAGACAAAAGCATTAAGGCAGGCTAGGCCAGCACTCCTCTACAAGAGAAAAGGGGCTCCCAGCATCTTAGCTGAGATATATTTCTTAAGACCCGTCAACTCCATTTGCCCTGTTATGTTCACCAAGCAAATGTTTGATTAGTTTGTCTGCAGAGAAAAAAAAAAAATTGTGTTGCTCTGGGGATTCAAATATTTTGGATAATTTTAAAAAACAGAAGTCTCCCAGTCTACTTTAAGAAGATTTAAACACCAGCCTTTTCTGTATTTATTTAGTGTACTCTTCACATGAAAATCTTCTCTACTCTCAGACAACACAAAATCAGGTCTTTGAAGGGGCAGGCCAGACATATCAAACAACACAGAGAACCCATTAAGGTAAGGGGTACTTCACAAGAGCTCTAATAGCCAGCTGGTCAACCTTCCCTGGTGAAATGCCTGCATCCCCATCAGCCATCTTTGTGACTTCAGCATGGCTCAAGGGAGGGCCGAGCCAGCCACAAGACCATGAAGGCTGAATCCTAGTGTTGGACTAGAGCATTATAAATCCTTAAAACCATCTGTCCTTAGGTTAGGGCTGGTGAGACTGAGCCTGCACATGGGTACTTGTGGTGTCCCAAATTAGATATGGTTACATATCAAGAGGAAGAAATTAGAAATAGAGAGGACAAAGTCCCTACCTCCTGAGTGGCATTGACAAGTCATTTAACTGCTCTGAGACTTAGTTTCCTCACAGAAAGCATTTGAGTTGAGATATCTAGTACTTCACTCACCTCCAGGGCCTCTGTAAGAACCAAAATCCATGTGAAATTATTTTGTACACTGTATTTAACTACATAAAGCTACCACTTGCTCATGTGGATCTTGAGTACAGGATGGTTCTCATGTATGCAGTGTTTATCACACACCAGCTACTGCTCCAAGCATATTTTACATAGTAACTTGTTTCATGTTCACAATCACCCTGTAGTAAATGCTGTGAGGTATCACCTGGAAACTTTCCTGCCTGCCTGGAAACTTGATAGACAGCCAAAGCATGCATTCCCCAGCTATCAAGACAGTGTTGGTGACTGCTCAGAGCTGTGTTGTTCTCAAAGAATTGCTTTCAGCTAAAGGGAACTGCCTTGCCAAAGGTTATGAACCCTCGCAGGGTGTAGCCCGCTTCCAAGGACTAGTTGTTGTAAGTGAGATTGGACAGAGGCATGCCCCCCTTGCCTTGATATGAGACCACTCTGATGGCAGAGCTCCCCATGGGAAAAGCTGAGGACCTAGTTGTACCTGCATCCCAAGTCAATCCTCTCTCTCTTGCTTTTTACTCCTTTACAGTACTGTTACTGAGAGCCTTGCTCAGTGCACCATCTGTACACAAATTTCTCCTTCAGAGTCTCTTTTGGGGGTAGGAGGCATCAAACCTGAGGCAGACACTATGCAGTGGTATTACTATTGGTATTATTTTCCTCATTTCAGAGAGGTGAAGTAACTTGCTCAGGTTCACATAGCTGATAAGTAGCCGAGTCAAGATTTGAAACCAGGCCATCTAGAAAATGTTCTTACTGTAACATTTGACACAGGAGTTTCTCTAGGTGAATGATCTGTTTGTGTTTGACATGTATTTTGATGAATGGTTAGGCTAGCAGCTGAGCCCCAAGACCTAGATGTTGGTTGTAGCCTCAACTTCAAAAGAAGGGAAAATACT
The DNA here is from genome assembly GCF_002288905.1 of Enhydra lutris kenyoni. Taxonomy (NCBI): domain Eukaryota; kingdom Metazoa; phylum Chordata; class Mammalia; order Carnivora; family Mustelidae; genus Enhydra; species Enhydra lutris. The sequence continues at coordinate 11,564,326 of NW_019154091.1, read as the reverse complement.
TAAAAAAAAAAAAAAAGAGAGAGAGAGAGAGAGACAGATTTGAAACTGGATATTTAGAAATTAAACCAGGATGAGGGAGATGAGGAGGAGCGGGTGGGGGGAGAGGTGGGGCCATTTAACTGGGGGGGGGGTGCTGTGGGCTGTGTGATATGACCTCTCCCTATAATGTGCCTCCCCCTTCCCCAAGTATTTCAGTAAAATCTTTTCAACTGTGGAAATGTTTGGTGGCATCTTCATTTACTAGGGGGGCCCTAACAAAGTATCACAAACCAAGTGGCTAAGAAATAGAAATTTATCATCACAGTTCTGGAGGCTACATGTCTGAGATCCAGGTGTCAGCAGGGTTGGGTCCTTCTGAGGGTACTTCTGAGGATCCTTTTATCCCATGCCTTTTTGCTAGCTTCTGGTGGCTTTGCTGGTGTTTCTTGACATATAGAAGCATCACCCTGATCTCTGCATCTGTATTTATGTTCAAATTTCCTCTATAAGTTAGGGGCCCACCCCATCCCTGTATGACCTCATCTTAATTTAATTGCATTTGCAGTAACTCTGTCTCCAAATAAGATCACATTCTGAGGTATCAGGGGTTAAAATTTCAACATACTAATTTTTGCAGTACACAATTCAATCCATAACTGGTATGGATTGGCTTTCCTGTGGATTCTTGTGAAGGGTTTGACATCTATGTCTGGGTTGACATGGAAGTAAGTAGAAACCATGAGATGTGGACAAAAGAACTGCGAGAAGAAATTCTGGAGCAGCCTAGTGCTTTCTTAGTTTGAAGAATTGAGGTTAGAAGTGAGCCTGCCCATGTCTCAAGGACTAACAGACCCAAGTGAAATCTGGACAGCAGTGCCTTGAAATGAAGTGATTTCATGAGCTACTATCAATTGCCTTCCCACTATAACCTTCGGAGTTTACGACACCAGCTCTACCCTCTACACCCTCCAGAAGGATCTTCTCCACCATAAACATTCACGTTCATTAGGAGGGAGCATTTCTTTTAGTTCTTCTGCATCTTCAACATGTCTACATCTTCAACACAGGGAAACATCCTACTGGGAATTGACTGCCAGATTTCTGCAGCGGAGTTTTTATACTGCTTGTGAACACATATCATTTTTCTTGGTGTCTGACTTAAAGAAAAGCTTATAGTACAAAAGATAGAGAGGTGTTTAGTATAGGAATTTTCTACTCCCATGGCCTAAGCTAAAAATCCAATCCTGTCACTTATCAGCTGTGTGACTTTGGGCAATTTACTCAATCTGTCTGTGCTTCAGTTCCCTTGTCTATAAAATGGGAGTAATAACAGATCTCCTCCAATGGGCTCTTGTGAGAACGAAATGAGTAATGACACAGTAAGCTCTTACAAATGGCAGCTATTATAATGTCACAATAGCAACTGTCTGTCACTCTATCAAAATACTGTACAACTAGAATAATGATAAGATATGGCCAAAATAAGTATGGGATTATCATTAGGCCATTGTACATATTTCAGATAGAGATCGCCTGAGACCAGTGCCCACATTATCAGCCAAAACAACTACATAATCAAAAATTAAAATTCACGGCTTGAGCTGTGAGGATAATAATTTAATTGTATGTTTAGTCCATTAACATCATCAAATAGATAATCTAATGACTTAAGAATATAAATACTAGGCCAGGATGCAATTTCAAGGAACCATTATCCTTTTGTCATTTTAAAAATGTCTTGGGGAAAAAAAGAATGACACCTCATAGACCATAGCTTTTATGAAAAAGTTGTAATGCTAGGTAAGGCTTCTGCCAGGTAATAGAAGCCAAAGATCTGATTTATTCACCAGGTTTGACTCTAAAAAAAAGAAAACCTCTGTGAGGCACTTGGTGGCTCAGTCAGTTAAGTGTCCAACTCTTGGTTTCAGCTCAGGTCCTGATCTCAGGGTCATGACATCAAGCCCTGCGATGGGCTCCATGCTCAGTGTGCAGTCTGTTTCAGATTCTCTCTCTCCCTCTACCCCTCCCCCTGCTCACACGCACTCTCTCATTCCTTCCCTCCCTCAAATAAATAAATAAATCTTAAAAAAAAAAAAAACAAACCTCCAAAATGGAGGGGTTCCTTTCTTAGCAAACCTGTCCATGGTCTTAGCTTTAGAAATACCATCGTTCAGAAAACAGCAGTCTTCCCATCTGCAAAATGAGAAAATAACAATACGTATTTTCAGGCATCATTGGAGAATCAAAATGTGATAGATTAAATAAAAGGAATTTGAAAACCATAAGGTAGTTGTTATTATGCTTATAAAGGGAGTAATGACTTCTCAGTAATTACTAGATACTATTTTGTGAAAACAAATTGAGTATAATGTTCAGAACAAGTAACATTTGTATATTACTGTTTGACAGAACATTTTTTATTATTAAACATAGGTTAATGTACTTGTGTCTTATTATAGAGAAACTAAGGATAAATTTGGGTCTGTTAGTAAACATATTTTATACTCTTTTAAAAGATTGTGCTACAAAAAAGCAAATTTCTAAAAATTTTTGGATTTATTAAAGAATTTACAAATTTAAAAAATGCTGATATGACAGACTGTACTACTTAGTTTTTACTAGAAATCAAGGTTTCTAAGCATTAAGAATTCTGATAAATACAATTAAAACTTCTGGAAATCCTAAGGGAAATAACTCTGTATGCAAGGAAATTAAGAGATGTGTTTTCATAGGAAAGGTATGAGAAATGGGAATGCAATTTTGTGGAGGGAAAAGAAAGTAATTTTGCCATAAAATGAGACTGGTTGTTTTTTGTCTGTTTGTTTTTATTTGCTTGCTTCAAGTTTTTATTTAAATTCTAGTTATTTAACATATAGTGTAATATTAGTTTCAGGAATAGAATTTAGTGATTCATCACTTACATACAACACCCAGAACTCACCACAACAAGAGCGCTCCTTAATCCCTATCACCCATCTAGTCCATCTCCCACCCAACCTCCCCTCCAGCAACCTTCAGTTTGTTCTCTATAGTCAGAAGTGTTTTATGGTTTGCCTCTCTATTCTTTTTTTCCCTATGTTCATCTGTTTTGTTTCTTAAATTCCACATATGAGTGAAATCATATGGTATTTGTCTTTCTTTATTTCACTTAGCATAAGACACTCTAGTTCCATCTGCATCATTGCAAATAGCAAGATTTCATTCTTGTTGATGGCTGAGTAATATTCCAGCGTGTGTGTGTGCACACACACAACTTCTTTATCTAGTTATTAGTCATTTGGGCTCTTTCCATAATTTGGCTATTGTTGATAATGCTCTATAAACATCAGGGTGCATGTGTCCTTTCAAATCAGTATTTTTGTACCCTTTGGGTAAATAACTAATAGTACAATTGCTAGATCATAAGGTAGTTCTATTTTTAATTTTTTGAGGAAGCTCTATACTGTTTTCCAGAGTGGCTATGCAGGTTGCATTCGCACCAACAGGGCAAGAGGGGTCCCCTTCTCTTCATCCTCATCACCTGTTGCTTCTTGTGTTGCTAATTTTAGCCATCCTGACAGTTGTGAGGTGATATCTCATCATAGTTTTTATTTTTATTTCCCTGATGGTGAGTGACGTTGAGCATCTTTTCATATGTCTGCTAGCCACCTGGATGTCTTCTGTGGAGAAAGTCTGTTCATGTCTTCTGCCCATTTCTTAACTGGATTATTTGTTTTTGGGGGTACTGAGTTTGATAAGTTCTTTATAGATTTTGCATACTAACCCTTTATCAGATATGTCATTTGCAAATATCTTTGACAGAGCATTTTGGTAATTACTACATCTGTCCATACTCATGACAACATTTGAAGGAAGATGGGCAGATATAGTTATACCTGATTACTAAGAAGAAAACCAAAGCTCAAGATAACATACCTTCATGGCAAAACAAGGACTCAAACATTTATTTCTTTTTGTGATTTCAGATCTTGGCTCTGTTTTATGCTTCCTTTGGAACAGGAATATGCATGCATGTTACCTTCAGCTTTAATCTCTAAACAGTTCTTCTTGCCATCCTTGAGCACATCTTTCTGTTATCAGTAAAATGAAACACAGTACAAGCTCCCCGTTTTATAAGGAGAGGCAGCTGAAAAATATGGAAGAGTTAATAAAGCCCATGCCTCCCCCATAAATTCTCACCTATTATCTTCTAGGGAGAAACCAAACTAAAACTGTTCATCTAAATGAAAGCTTCATGTTAGGAAAGCCATCATCCCCATTTAACTATGCTACATATCAGAGCACCCCAAAACTAATTGGCTTTATTTTTTTAAAGATTTTATTTATTTATTTGAGAAAGCAAGCATGATAGGAGAAAGGTCAGAGGGAGAAGCAGACCCCCTGCTGAGGAGGGAGCCTGATGTGGGACTCGATCCCAGGACTCCAGGATCATGATGTGAGCTGAAGGTAGTCGCCCAACCAGCTGAGCCACCCAGGTGCCCACTAATTGGCCTTAATAAGCATTTATTATTGTTCAGAAGTTTATGGATGGGCATAAAATGGCAATTCTTCAGGTTTCAGCTGAGCTCACTCATGCATCTGTGGTCAAGAGTGGACTGGGTAGGCAACTCTGTTGCTTTTGCTTGGGCTTTCACAAATATCTGTGTGAGGGCTTGCTGAGACTGGTCTGGATTGTCCTCAGCTGGGACAGTTGGTCACTCCTTGTGATTCTTCACCCTCCAGGAGTCTGTCCCAGGCTTGTCTAATGCTAGCGGCAGTAGTCCAAAAGAGGAAACATAAATGCACAAGAGCTCTTGCAGCCAGGACTTAGAACTGGCATTTTATTCTTTCCACTGCATTCTATTATTCAAAACAAGTTCCAAGGCAGCCCAAAATCAGGAAGTGGGGGAAAAAAATATCTCACCTTTTGATATGATAAACTAGAAAATCACATAGCAAAGGAAATGGATAGGAGAGAGTTAGAGAATTGGAACCATCTTTGCCAACATTCTATTGTAATCATTAGTATTTTCTATCACTGAGCAGAAAGGACTAGCATATTAACACACATATTAGACATTTGCATTGATTAGTTGGTTGTCACCTTGAAGCATGGAAAACTCTCAATTAATCAGGCAAGAGATTTGATAATAAAATATGATAATTTACTCATCTTTGTATTCCCAACACTTAGCATTGCATCAGGCAAAGTGTACGCAACCCACAAAAATAATTAATAATGATAAAAGAAATGATAGTGGAAAAATTACTCTATTAGAAATCAGAAATCAACTGAATCACAATTCAGCTATGCCAAATTACTTGTGCAACTTTGGATAGGAGTAATTCAGCCTCCCTAGGACTTCTAGAGACAAACTGGGCATTCTCTAAATTTTTCCTTCCTCCCTCCTCCTCCTTCCTCTTCCTCCTCCTCTTCCTTCTTCTTCTCCTGCTCCTTCTTCTCCTTCTCCTCTTTCTCTCTTTCTTTCTCTCTTTCTCTCTCTCTCTCTCTCTCTTTCTCTCTCTTTCTTTCTTTCTTTCTTTCTTTCTTTCTTTCTTTCTTTCTTTCTTTCTCTTTCATCTTAAAATATTAAGCCTGTAAGAGCCCTCAGAATTATGTAGATCCAACCTACTCATATAGATGGGGAGACTGGAGCTAAGAAAACAAATCACTTGGCTTGAAAATCACACGGTTAATGTCAGAGATGAGAACTCAGAGCTCATGACTGCTAGCCTAGCACCCCATATCTTAATTGTAGCACACTGCTACTTAAGAGTATATTCTATGGACCAGTAGCATCAGCATCCCATAGGAGCTTGGTAGAAATGAGGAAACTCAGATCCTTATCCCAGGTCTACTGAATTAGAATCAGGATTTTAACAAGATCCCCAGATAATTCAGATACGTATTAAAGTTGGAGAAGCTCTAGGCTTCATAATAAATGCTTAACAGCAGGAAAAAAAAAAAACTTTAAAAAAGCTTATTTAGTTATGAGAATATTCCTTTGGATGTATTAAAACTAAAACCATGTTTTCTACACATCTTGCATTAATTCATTTAACAAATACCTCCTGAGTACTTACTGTGTTCAAGGTGTTGTAGAAACATCAAGAACAGGTCTTACCCCCCAGAGCCCACACTCCAAAAGGAAATCAAAGTCCTTTCCTCTTTTCCCATTTTCTCCTTTCTCTGTGCTCTCTCTTTGCTCTTTACCTTTCCAACCTCCTCCTATTCCTTATTTTTATGATTTCATGATTGAAATCTAATTTGAGAAGTTGTTGGTTTAAAAGCAAAGTATTTTATTCATCTGAAATTCCAATTTCAGAATAGTGATTTAAGATGTTGGAAAATTTTATTTGGCTCCCTTCCAAGTAGCTTATATTATAATATCAGCATTACTCTAAAACTGTGTGTCTAAAGGAGACTAAAGAGCTCCTGGATACTTCGGGAAGAAATTCTATATGAATATAGTACAAATTAATCATATGCTTCAGTTTTTGCTTTCGTTTTATTTCCTAAGGCAGGCTTTTCTCTAGGAAGAGAAAAGGTTGAGATGCTACGATACTGGAATAAAAATAAAGTAAGATTGTATTTTTTTTCCCTCAAATATTTAGAGCCAGCACCACATCTACACCTGTAATAAAACATTTATTTTTTTCATTGAGAAACAAAGGAATACTTTTCAGTGTCAACAGATTACTTTAATTCAAGAACTTAATATGAACCAGAGACAAACAGAAATTCAGCAAATTAACTATTTTCTGATGAGTAATAGGTAGAATGGAGTCTTTACATTAAACAGTCAGATCACAAGTTATGATTATGCAATGATACTCAGTTTGTTCAAGGTTTAGATACCTGCCATTCTAAGTTCCAGTGATTGAAAGTATTATACTTTTCTCACTCTCTCTCTCCCTCTTTGTGTACTCCCTCATAGTCCTGAAAAGCTCTGAGCTCATTTCATTCTTCTTTCCCTGCCTTGTCTTCTCCCTCTTCAAAGATACTGTATGATGATTCTGCTTTTCAAAATCAAGACTGCTTGAACTTTAGCTGAGAGTAATGAAATTTCAATCTTTCACACAATGGCAATGACATCCTCTTTCTGCTCTCTTGGTGTAGTCAGAATAGCAACTGCCCAGCGTGAACAATAGGACTACTTTTCAGTTCTAAGGAATTGGCTGTTGCTGAACAGCAGTGCATGGAAATAATCTTTGGCAATCCCATGGGTGACATTTCTCATTCCTTATCACCCATGCTGCACACAGCCGGAACTTGATAAGACACCCAGAAAGAAGATAATGGCTGCTATCAAGCTGTCTAGGTAGAAATAATAATAATAATCTGTTTATAGAAAAGCAGCTGTCCTATTGTTTTGGATTTCATGAAATCCCAGAGTCAGATCCTTTCTCCCATGCCAGCCCCATCCCCATTCCTAATGCCAATCCAATCACTTTGAGTCTTTAATGATGGGCATTTTTTTTTCATGATCTTTTGAATAGACAAGGATGCATGCAATATCCCATAATCATTTTCAGTCACAGAATGTATTTAAAGATGAGACAGAGGCATTTTATAGGAAGATTTGGAGGCTGAGAGGACTTGGTAATGAATATAGGAAAGCCCAGTATCCCTTTCTTAAAATATGCACAAAACTCAGAATTATTGCAAGTGAACATTCCAACAATCATTCCTTTCTAAAGTCTAAACCTCCTAAATTTCAAAAATAAGTCTCAGTTTCTCAAAGTGAAACCCCAGAGTTGTGATTGGCGGCTACCAGCAATGCCGGTTACATCTATGTTGACTGCCTTTCATTTGTTCCAAACAGAAGAGCCTGAGGTTCAGAAACATCCTGGCTAACATACCATTGTTCTCCTTCATTTTGAGCAGGATTGCTCCCCTCACTGACTGAATAGGCGATGGCTTTCTCCCCAAATGTTCAGACAGGGAATGCTCTTTAACACAGTCATCCTCACATAGGGTTGTCTTCCTTTCTTTGTCTGTCCTCCATCTCTGGTGAAAGAATTAGGCATCCATGCTCCTCAGGGTGAAACAGTACATCTAAAGAGAACTAAGCCACCTGGGTGCCTCAGTCTGTTAAGCGTCTGTCTGCCTTGGGCTCAGATCATGACCCAGGGTCCTGGAATCAAGCCCTGCATTGGGCTCCCTGCTCAGACGTGAGTCTGTTTCTCTCTCTCCCTCTGCCTCTCCCTCTGTTTGTGTGCTCACTCTCTCTCTCTCTCTTTCTCCCCCACCCCATCTCTTTCCCTCTCAAATAAATAAAATCTTTAAAGAAAATTTAAAAATAAGGAGAATCAAGTGTATTGGTTCCTTTTTCCCTCCATGTGGTACTAAAACAAGGCCAAGGCCTGCATCTTCACTTCCAAGGCTAGATAACTTCATCCTGAAAATAGTTGTCCTGTAAGTGTCCCACCATTACAGCAAGCAAGGGACAGGGTTACCTTTGTCTCTTTCCTGTGGTTTCCATAACAGTCATCATCATCTCTAATTTACTCAGGCTGAACTCACTTTCTCCCTGTGTCCCCTTCTAGGAAGGCATGGCATTGCCATGGAGAATAAAGAAGAAAAAAGTATGGACTTGGTAAGTGGAGGAGCAACCTTTAAAGAATTTCCCACTGCCAAGTCCTCTGTCTTGTATCATAGAGTCACTGTGTAAGCCAGAGGTCTCTGTGCCTCTAAATAAGTCCAGGTTTCTTCCTACACAAAGTACACCCAATTGAATCTCTCCCTCTTTCTCTCTCTCTAACCCCCCACCCCCACCCCATGAACATCCCATTCCACAGACGCATAGATTAAGTATTGCTTTCTCTGTAGGGCCTTCCTCTACCTTCTCCCACGTTCTCCCAACTCCAACAGAATTAGTCAGTCATGGTGTTCTGTACATAGCTGCGGTCCAGCCTTTCTCATTCTACACCACATGCCTCTCTTGCCACATGCCTCTCTCACCAACCAGATTGTGAATTCCAAGAAACTGAGTAAATGTCTTTTATTTTTTAAATTCATCTTTAGGGAAAGCAATTCAGCAAAATGCATAAGGGAACGGGTTTTGTATCAGACAGATCTGGATGTAAATCCTAGCTCTGACACTCACTGGCCCTGTGCCCTTGAGTTTTCTGGAACTCAATTTACTAGGATATAAAATGGGACTATTTCATAAATTTTTTTTAAGGATAAAGTGAATTAAAGTATGCAGGTGTAAAATGTTTAACATAATACTGATGCACAAAAAAAATGGTAGAAATTATTATGATTGTAATTAACTTGGTATCCTCAGCCACCCCACAGTAGACTAGCAATAAATATATATTAAGGAATAGAGTGAGGGGCACCTGGGTGGCTCAGTTGGTTAAGCATCTGCCTTGGGCTCAGGTCATGATCCCACAGTCCTGAGATTGAGCCCTGCATCAGGCATCCTGCATCCAGCTTCCTGCTCAGCGGGGAGTCTGCTTCTTCCTCTCCTTTTGCCCCTCCTCCCCTCATGTGTAGGCTCGCTCTCTCAAATAAATAAATAAATAAAATATTTTTAAAAAATAAAAAGTAAAGTGAAAGAAAAAATGAAATACAAACACACACACACACACACACACACACACACACAGAGTACACAACACATGCTGTTACCCTCTCACTATAAATTGCATTGCTCTCTGCTTCCCATAGCTCTCAAAATGGGATTCAGTCTGCCCTACAGGATGGGTCCTGAGAGGAAAAAACTGATCCTAAAAGAGTTTGCAGGAATTCTTTCTGGCAGCTTTACCCTAGGTGGTGGCCTCAAGGAACCAAGGAACCCTCTGGTTTGCCTCCAGTGAGTGCTGAACTTGACCCTGTCCTGGGGACAGCCAGCTGCAGAGTCAGGTAGGGCCAGCAGCAAGAGCAGTGTGTTTCTCACCCACAACCAGCAAGCCTGCAAAGGGAGAAAGAGAGGTAACCAGGTCTATGTCCACTGGCCAGCATGAATCATGGCAGAATCCATGAAATACGGAGATGTGGCCTTGAACTTGCACTTCCTCCTTAGGACAGGCCTTTTTTTGTGCAAGTCATTATAAATCACCTGTACTCACACCATGAGTGACTGCAAAATCCTGGAAGTGTCTGGGTTCAGACTTGGCATTCCCCCCATAATACACCAAAGGGGTTAATGCCTGGCCAGTAATCAAAGTCTGGCAGCTCCTACCCTACGCATAATGGGCATTGTTGTTCTTGAGAGTTTGTCTGTTTTTTCTGGCAGGACTTGCTGTTTGGAACTGATTCTAAAACAGAAAAGGAAAGAGTCAGTCTGCTTTTTTTAAGCGCACATGCAACAAAACATAAGGCTGGTCATAGAACTGTTGTTTTGCTAGATTTCCAGGAAAGTTGTTGGCTTACTATTCAGAGAAGATGAATTATCAACTTAAAATATACTTAAGGAATTCATTTATATATGTACATGAGACATACACAATATCCTGAGGTGGCCGCCTTCTCTTAGATATGAAGCAACACATTACAACTGTATTAGCTGATAAGTGAGCTGTGGCTGGCCCATCCATCTGCATATAAAATCCATTTGCATGATGTTATTAATGGGCTCAACAGTCAACCTTCCCAGGTCACTTGCTATCTCGGACCTGCCTGTCACTCCCACCTGATGAGCCCCCAGATGTTCCCATCTGAAAACACACCAAGTATATCTCACTAAGTTACTAAGACAGCAAAATCCGATTACAAAAGACCAGATTTTTTTTCCAATGGGAGGGACCAGAGGTTTCTTTTTTTTTTCCCATCTGTCCCTAACCAACACTTTTGTATAAACCAAAATCATGTACCTGAATGTTAACAGCACATCAAAATTTTATAAATATTTCTAGACACTGAACTCTTGCTTTCTGCACTTACTGTGTCATGGGTCAGGAACAGTTCATGGATCACACTGGCCTATGGACCACACTTGGCTGGACCATGGGCTGCTTTCTTACTGATACTCTATATTCTAGATCAGGGTACACAAACTTTTTCAGCAAAGGGGCAGAGGGTAAAATTTTAGGCATTGCAGGATATAGTCTCCTGTGACTACTGAATTCTGCTGTTATCATGAGAGAGAGCAACCATGGACAATAAGAAAATGAATGGACATGGCCGTGTTCCAGTAAAATTATGTTTACAAAAGCAGGCTGTGGGTTAGATTTGGCCCACAAGCTACAGGCTATCAGTCCCAGGATGAGGAGGAAGATGATAATGATGATGATGATGATGATGAAGATAGCTAACATTTACTGACCAGCTCTGATGTCAAGCCCTTTCTATCCTCCACTGTCCCATAGATTAGGTGACTTTTTTTTTTAATTTTACAGACAAGGAAAATATGACATCAAGAAAGCAAGAAATGATTTATTCTGAAAATAGATAGATGGTCCAGGATCCAAACCAGAGTCTCCAGGCTCATATTATACCACATATATAAGAGGAATGGAGCCTCTTTTTCACTATGAATGGAAAACTTATAAAATTAGGGTCATCCTGGTCATCTTTCTCCCTTTCTCATCTCTCTACCCATCATCCACCTCAGCAGGACCAAGGTCCTCACGTTTGATTGTGCTGTGGAATCCATAGGAATCAGGACCAGGTAGGGTTAGTCTATGACAAACACATTCATCCAAACATTTACTTACTCAACAAATATGTGTTGAGCACTTACCCTGTGCCAGACGCTATGCTAAGGAAGGGGGCTATAACAGTGAACAAATATGTAAGTTCCTGCCTTAGAAAGTTTATGTCTAGTGAGAGGAGGTAGAAAATAAGCAAAGGAATCTATATCTTGTTGGAAGGCAGTAGGGTCGGGGAATCAGGGTTTAAAGAAAATTAAAGCAGTGTATGAGGGTAGGGGGTACCAAGGGGGTTTTTCTTTCTTATCCAATCCTTGTATCTTTTCTTTGCTAGCTAAGATATGTAAACTCCAAACAGAGCTATACTCTCAAATATATCTACCTGGTATAAACGTATTTATAGGACATTGGGATCCTGTTTATACCAGTTTTCTTCCCCATAATTGTATGGGAAAGGACACGTATGAAAACTAGTCCATTCATTCATGCTGCAAATGTTTGTTGAGTACCTACTTTGTGCCAGGCACTGGTTTTAGAACAGAGGAACAAACAGTGAGCAAAATAGACAAAGATGATTGCTGTCTTGGTTTCCATGATGGCCAGGGGAGTCCGAGAATAAACCAAAAGACACAATAAGCACAAGCTAGAAGGCAGGCAATAAGTACCAGGCGGTGGAGCGGGGGGAGGTGCAGCAGGATAAGGAGACCTGGAGCATGTAGAAAGGGCCAGGTTGTACTTTTAAATAGTCCAACAACTTTCCTTCAAAAGGATAGTGTGTGACCAATATAATGCCTGTTTGAAAAGCAAGTCCTGGTTTAGTTCACCCATCACTACAGTTGGAGTGCCATCAATTAAAAGAAACAAAAAAAGAAAGAAAACGTAGGATGTTTTGTGTTGAGTGCTCTATTTAAGCCCACAGAAAGAACTGTTATTCTTTCAAAGTCCTTTTTGCCCTTCCCTTTCCCTTGCTTTAGAGAGAATATTAGGGGGCTGGCAGCTGAAACAATGTAGGGATGGGAGAGGGGAAAGGAAGGAAAACTGAGGGCCACCATTCATGCCAGGTAACTGTTTTAACAAGGATGTCACTGTGACCCAGCCCTTCTGGGTCCTAAGAGGGCCTTGCTGAGGAACCCACAAAACAGATTCGGCAGACACTGAGCATTTTCCATTAAGTGTGGCATTCACTTTTTCTGAAAGTAATGAGATGTTGATATAGATTTGAATTTTAATCAGATCCAACTTCGGAACAGGGTGTTTTTCTGCAAAATGTGAAATACTTCTAGGCTTTTAGGAAAATGTCATCCATATAAAGGCTAACTACTGTTTTACATATAAAACTGCCATTCTTCATTGGTTTTCCGGAAAGAGAAAATATAATAATAAAATAAAACATTGTTGCAAAGACTCCTTACTTTCTTATGAACATTAATTTTTTCTGAGGTTTTTTAAAAAATAAATCTTATGAATTAGGAAGAATGCTTATAAGCTTGAGGGAAGAATTAGGGAATTTCAGTTCATAAGTCAGGAAAAGAGATGTAACTGAAATCTTTTTTTATAATAACAGTATTAATTTACGAGATCTCAACAAATTCTTTTAAATGCTACTTAGCCATAATGCTGGGAATGCCAATATCAGTAATTCTGCCTAAAATCAAAAGGGACTCAAAGTCTGCTTGCCTGGCAAGCATGTGACAGTAACCAGCACACTCTGCTACCAGCAGAAATAGTGTTGTTAGCTCATATGTACTCTGTTAAAAAATTCCTCTATTCCCAGAATTTCACTAAGTCTTTTACGGAACGTGCTTTAGCAAATCCCTACGACAACCACGTGAGAGAGGTATTATTCCCACAGAATGTATGAGAATTAGTCCTGTGGAATGTACAAGAAGACTGGACCAGAGGCGTGAAGTAACTCCATGAAGGGCACAGGACAGTAAAGGTGGATTCTGATCCAAATCTGTGATTCTAAAATTAGCACTCTAGCTCTTTCTCTTTTCATTTTCCCATGTTCCTCTTCCACCCCCCCCCCCCCAATAATGTCTTCCACGGACTTCCCTCACAATTAAAAACAAGTTTTGTTTTCAATAAATAGTTGTTATATATTCACTCATACAGCTGGTCACCAGTCAGTTTACTCTGTAAACATCAGAATAAAGTCCTCTGGGGTGTTATGGAGTAGGCTGGGTCCCAGGAGTCACTATTACCACCCTTGGATAAATCGAGTTGTTTCCCACATGACAAGTCTGTCCCACAATCCACTAGTCAAACAAGGGATAGGAAGCCCCCTCCCCAATCCACCTCCCACCCACCCTCCATAGACTTCTTGTAAGGCCACTAAAAATCAAAACGATAATGTCAGAACCAGTGGCTGGTAGAAACTAAGAGACTTGAGACAAGAATTCCCTAAACCTCCCACACTCAAGTCTGACATAGAGAAAACAGAGGCCACTTCCCCTGAGTGTCCGTGTTTGGAGGATGACCCTTTCCTGCAAGCTTGATATTCTCCATCTGTGCATGTACTTAGATGTCTAAACATGTATTTATAACACACAATCCTATTATTAAACATCCAAAATAATAGGACAAATGCATTGGAGTGAGGGGCATTTACTTACTCTAATAAAGGACTTTCCACATTAAAATATAAATTCCTATTGTATTTGTGTGCAAAGAAATTGCCTAACACTGTGAAATGCCATTTTCTTTTCTAACCCAAACAAGACAAACAGACTGAAAAACCAAACATGAGCGACTATGGTAGAGGGGAAAGGGAACCCACAAATGGGGAAACTGTCTGACAGGTGTTCTGATAAGCCCCTCTAAAAACCACTGGCCCAAAATATCTTAAGTGGATTTCCATTTATATAATTAAATTATCCATTTAAAAAAATCACACATATCACCTATAAAAAGATCCACCTAAGTAGTAAACTTGAATGGTTTGGTTTTTTTTGTTTGTTTGTTTATTTGAGAAAGCGAGAGAATGAGAGAGAGTGAACATTAGAGGTCAGAGGAAGAAACAGACTCCCTGCAGAGAGGGAGCCCGACGTGGACTTGATCCCAGGACTCCAGGATCATGACCTGAGCCTTAAGCAGTTGCTTAACCAACTGAGCCACCCAGGTGCCCCTAAACTTGAATATTTGTATCAGGGAAAAAGAATGCTAGTCTCTGGGTGTGAAGTTTGGTATGGTCCATACGCACTGGAGTGGTTTTCAACTTACACAATTTGGGCACCACAATTCTGGCAATTCTGACTCAGTGGATTTGGGGGATCTAAGCATCGGCATACTGCCCCCCCACCACATACATATACATGATTCTGAAGCTCACCGAATTCTGAAAATTTGCTAGCTAATAGAAAATAATAGGTAATCCCTCCAGGTTGGGGAAGCAAGGAAGACACTCCATGGACAACCTGGAGGCAAGAAATCCTTACTCCTGATTTTTCCAAGATATTGATTGGAAAGGTGTGTCCAGACTTTATAAAGGAAACCTAAAGTATACAAAGCTCGTTACCGTAATGTATTTGGTTTATAAAGTGTATTTGGTTGAAAATTAAAAAGGGCACAGGTATTCATCTCTGGAAATCTTCTGTCATTCACAAACCTTGGCCTTATTTTTATACTGTATTATCCATTCTCCGTATTTCCATTAATGAAATTTCTGACACAGAAGTTCAGATGAAGATCCATATGTGCTTCTAAGAAAAACAAAAAAATGGAAACCATTTTCCCACCTCACTGTTCATTAACCCAATGGGCCTCTATGCACTGTGAGTCAGCTCAGTCTGCCGTAACAAAATGTCACAGCCTGGGTGCTTAGAGGACAGTAATTTATTTGTCCCAGTTCTAGAGGCTGGGAAGCCCAAGGTCAAGGTGCTGGTTCATTCAGTTCTTGGTAAGTGCTCTCTTCCTGGCTTGCAAATGGCAACCTTCTTGCTCTGTCCCTACATGGAAGAGAGAAAGTTAGTGCATGCTCTTTATGTCTCCTTCTTATGTGGACACTAATCCCATCATGGGACCTCAACATCATGATTTCCTCTAAACTAATCACCTCCCAAAGACTCCACTTCCAAATACCATGACATTGGGGGCTAGGGGTTCAACATATACATTCTGGAGGAACACAAATATGTACAAGGATACACTTTATATTCTTCATGAGCACCAGCCTACACAAGTTAGGTCATTATTCCCCTAAAATGAAAATCCCCTAAAATGCTTACCTTTGAGGTAAGAATGCCAAGATACCTAAAAGAATGTAAGCTAATCTTATTCCCCCCCGCCCCCCCCAAAAAAGATGCTGATGTAGGCTTCCACCATATCTATTATCAGGTGTTTGTAGTAACATAACAATAGCAAGAAATGAAATTCAAGAATCAAGTACCCAGGTTGTTTACTTGGTTTTAATTGCTTGGGTAATGACACTGGCTCTTTACAATGAAGCAGTAAAGAATAAATGAAATCCTCCAACCACCTTTTCATTCTGTAGCTCTATCCATGAATTATCCACTCTACTTCATATAGCTGTCTTTCGGAAGATAACACCATCTTTCCTGTTTCATTTTTTCTCTTACTTCAGACATGCTATTCTACATATTTTTTGAAAATCTATACAGCCTGGTAAACTTGAAGGATATTTCTATTTACACATGCCAGATAGGACAGTGTTCTTCTCCTCCTATATTTCCATAGTTGGTATTTAAAAGGGCTGATGAAACGGTGTCTATTCTGTCACTGTGTCATCGGCTCGCTCCCCTCCAGCCATCACTGGGAAGATTTTGCGCACAGACAGGCTATCAGATCTGTACTCCTGGAAATGAGGAGTTTGTGCAGTGAATAGCAGTTACATTCTAATTATATTAATTCAGACTGCAATTTCTTTGAAATAGAAAGGACCTGCTGTCGGGGTGGTGTGGACAATGGAGGCTGAACATGTCAATGACATGACAAATTCCTCGAGCCGAATGCCAGATGTATTGTGCCCAGGATTCTTTTCTGAGAGCAAATCCAGCAAGCACTATCAGTGTCAACTCTGGAGTAAGGAATCAGTTCATTTGTTATCTTTCCAAGTCGCAGGTACATCTGCCAGAAGAGTCTGCCAACAGATGAATTGGTAATTAAAATCATTTCCGTGGTTGGAGGAGTGATTCGAAAATTGTTCTTCTTTTCTTTCTTTCTTTTCCTGTGTAGGGACAAAACTTCGGTGAATACTGATACTGATTTGCCATGGGCAATACCAGAATTGTGCGGTTCACTAGTGCCTCGCTGCCCACTTCGGTGCTTGAACACGTTTACTGGGATTTGCCCGTGAAGCTCTATTTACAGAATATTAAAGTTCTGTTCCTTGCTAACACCATAACCTCGTTGGTCCTATAAAACTTCTCAGCAGGTGTTAGCAAAACGTCACAGGATTGCCCAGTTCACAAAAAAGGTAGAGTGTATGCCTTCCCCATGCCTGTTACTGTGCTTGAATAAATAATAAATAATGATGATAGATTTTAAAATGTATTAAAATTGATAACAAATCATAGATACTATATGTAATTGTTATATATTAGATATAATACAGATGCTAGTTCAGCACCTGCTCCTGGTAGTTACTCAGCAAATCTGTTTTGTTCTTCTCTTCTCAGACACTACTTTGCCACCCACATATTTACATACCATTATCGTCATCATCACCATCCTCATCATCATCATTGTAAGGAGGACAAAATCAACTAGCATTTTTTGAACATTTACTAGGAGCAATCTAAGCACTCTACATGTACCCGTTTATCTTATCCTTATAAACCTCTGCTGATTTGGCCCTGGTGCATGGATGAGAGAGCTGAGGCACAACTAGAAGGTATCCAGACTGGTGATTTGACCCAACTAGAAGGTATCCAAACTGGAGATTTGACCCAAGCAGCACAAATCTCAAGGTCTCTTGCTTAACTATTTCACAATAACATCACATGCCACTATATAAATAAATTTGCTACGATCATTTTCCGAGACTACGCAATAGCCCATGAATTACTTGGCTTATCTTTTATGCTCATTTGTTTGCTCTGTTTTTCTTTCCTTCCTCTTTTTTTTTTTTTTAAGATTTTATCCATTCATTTGACAGAGAGAGAGAGGGCACAAAGAGGGGGAGCAGCAGGTAGAGGGAAAGGGAGAAGCAGGCTCCCCGTTGAGCAGGAGCTGGGTGCGGGGCTCGATCCCAGGACCCCAGGATCATGACCTGAGCCTAAAGCAGACGCTTAACCAACTGACCCACCTGGGCGCCCCTCTTCCTCCTTTTCTTCTCCCTCCTCCCTTCTTTCCTGCTTTTATGTCTCTATAAATAGCTGCTTATGTTTTTCTAGCAACAAAGCAAGGTTTTCTACCATCCTCGGAGACTCAGGGGAATCCTTATAACAGCCAGTAAATGGAACAGAGTCTTTTAAGATAAAATTTTAAGCTAGTTTAAGAACTACTTTTTTTAAATCGAGGCAGCAAAATAAGGTAGATTTATAGACATCGGTGATATAGAACTTTACCACTAAGTTATTAGCATATGCATGTGTAACCACACACGTATACATACACGCATATACCTGCATATATAGTAGAACACTGAAACACATCAAGTGTGTTTAAATACATGAGCTCTTAGTGATACTAACAGTAAAAACTGTACATAAATTTATGTTCACCTCAGAGGACACCAGAGAGAACCAGCTTATTATTCTGCAAACTGGTAGATAAAGGGAAAGATAAAGCATTTGTCCTTGGTTTCTCATATGAACTTCACTTCATATAACCAGCTACGTAATGAGGGGGAAGTCTCTCCTTAGAGAAGTATTCTGGTTAGTAAATGAAAAAGAAATAATCCGTATTTGTTGAAAGCCATGGAATGGTCAACACCACGTGTGAGCCCTGATGTAAACTATGGACGTGGGTGAGAAGGTTGAGTCAGTGTAGGTTCATTCATCACGACAAAGCAACTCTATGATGCTAGATGTCGGTAGTGGACGAGGCTGAAGGTGGAAGGGTGGGTAGATTTGGGAACTCTGTGTCCTTTCCCGTGTTTTTGCAGTGAATTTAAAACTGCTCTAAAAAATGATTTCTGTTTTTTTAAACTGCAAAATTAGAATATCGCAAGTTTGCAATAGCTAACAAAATACTGAATCTAAGCAAAAAAACCCTCAGTAGTTGATAACTATTGCACACACGTACATTCCACTTTTGGAAATTATGCCACTCCTTATGCATGAGTCCAGCTAAAAATATGGAACCAGAATTGGATAAAAATGTTTAGCTCTGTCAATTTATAGGAAGTACAAAATACAAGATGATAAATATATTTGAGATCACCTCAGAGAATGGAATCGAGAACATTCAGGCTGTTAGAAAATCTTCAGGAAAAACAACCCTGTTTCTTTAACCAAGAATTCCAAGAAAAAAATGAGAGAAGAAGAGGGAACCTACAGATTTAAAGAGGCATGAGAGATTCATCAAGCAATCACAGTGGAGGGATGGTGTTTGGATCTGGATTCAAATAAACTTAAAAAAAAAAATTAGGGGTGCCTGGGTCGCTCAGTCATTAAGTGGCTGCCTTCTGCTCAGGTCATGATCCCAGGGTCCTGGAATCCAGCCTGGCATCAGGCTCCTTGCTCGGTGGGAAGCCTGCTTCTACCTCTCCCACTCCCCCTGCTTGTGTTCCCTCTCTCACTGTGTCTCTGTCAAATAAATACATAAAATCTTTTTTAAAAATACTTAAAAAATTGTATTTCAAGGCAGCTGAGGATCAGTGAACATCGTGTATTGCTTACTGTTGGGAATTCTTGTTAATGTTTTCAGGGTGTGAGTGATAAAGGTATTGCGGTTATTTTGTTTTAAAGAATCCCTACCTCTTAGAGACACATACTGAAAGATACACAGGGGAGAGGACATGATGTCTGGGATTTGCTTCAAGGTAATGGGGTGCAGGAGATGTTGACAAAAAAGACTGACCCTGAGTGGGTGAAGTGAAATAAGCCTAGAGGCTCTTGTGCTTATATTTGAAATGTTTTATGGTAAAAGTGTGTGTAGCTTATGAATTTGCTGAACCTGCTCAAGCTTCGGTTGTCAGATGCGAAACAGAAATAACAATATCTATAGTACAGATAATATCTCCTTATAGGGTTTTTGTTTGTTTGTTTGTTTGTTTAAATTCAAATAATGTTGGGTGCCTGGGTGGCTCAGTTGGTTAAGCAACTGCCTTGGGCTCAGGTCATGATCCCGGAGTTCCAGAGTCCAACATTGGGCTCCTAGTTCCACGGGGAGTCTGCTTCTCTCTCTGAACTTCTCTCCTCTCATGCTCTCTCTTACTGTCTCTTTCTCAAATAAGTAAAAATCTTAAAAATAAATAAGTAAAATAAAATTAAAAAAAAGTAAAAAACTAATTTAAGAAAATTCAAATAGTGTTTTTAAAGTACCTGGCACAGAGTAGATATTAGATCATTTTTAGGAATTTGGTTTGATCCATTTATGACTGAATTGATAGGTCTAAGCTTAATGGGTTTCCACACCATCCCTGGAGCAGAGGGAGGTTAAGGAGGGTGGGGAAGGGACACGGAGAGCTTCTGTCCTCAGGCGCCACCCTTTGGGGCACCACAAACATGCTGGTTGGAGCTGTGTTTTTTGTTGTTTGGTTTTTTGTTGTTGTTGTTTGTTTGTTTTTGTTTTTGTTTTTTTTCACTCTTGTACCAGGTTACTATTTTTAAATTTGCTGATCCTGGAACACATGTAGGTACCCTGGGTTTGCTAAATATTTATTCAATTCGAGGCAACTCCAGGTGCAAGGAGAGAGGGTGCAAATCTATCACATCTCCCTAAGCTGTTGACTCTGGTCCCGCCCTTATTTCCTCAGGCCGTTTTCTTTTACGAAATACCCAAAGTATCAGATTAACTTCAAAACTAAATCGTTCTAAAGCCACCAATATCCCCAACTCATTCCAGCTCTCCGTGATCATTCTCTTTTTGCTTTGCATCCTCGTTCTACTGATCCTCGCAAACCCCTATGAGACCAAAGTTTAAAGGAAAAAAACCAGCAAAGTGAAGCAGAAGGGCCCCTGGCTGGAAAAGATTAGGTCGCATGGAGGCCCGGTCTGCTCCCAGAGACGACAGTAAGACCCGGGGAGGAATTCTTCTGGTTAGTTTTCCAATGGCTTGAGTTTTTTTTGGCTCTCTGGGTCCTGCTGGAGACTTGAATTTGTCAAGAGCTGGCTGGCCTTTCTCCAGCTCCTGGCTGTGTGTCAATTCATCTGATTTCTAATAAAGCCAATTCTTATTTTTCTAACTTGCTTCCAATTCTTAAATGTAGCTCCAAAGAAAACAGAAAGTAATTAAAATGTCAACACTTCCCTGAAAAGGAACATAAACTCTCTTTGGATTTTCTTCCCACTGGAAATACTGCTTGTCTCCAAGGCCCCCGAGCGGCAACAGCAGACACCCACCACGGAGCTGGTCAGTGGGCAAGGCACATAAATCTCCCTCTGTCCATTACCTTGTTTGCATTTCTTCTTCTTCCTTGCCATTTTCCAAATGGAGAGATCCTATAAATGAACTACTTAAGGCTGTCTCTTATAATGGACTAATATCTACTCCATTGTAATATACCCAAATTTTATGCGATATGAAATAAGCTCCAGCAGCAATAAGCTATTCGATCTAATGTGAAGAAAGTAATGTGGAGCCTAACAGCTTATTATTCAGTTCAGTGCAATAAATTAACTGAGCACCATTTTGCATAATGGGAGCCTGATTATTCCTTTTACCTTCATTTGGATTGGTTTAGATGGATTATGACTCTCTTCAGAGTTAATCAGGTTTATGGGAAACAACTTCTTTTTTAAATGTATTACATTAGAAGATGAAGTAAGGGGGATGAAAACATGTGCCACCGCTTTATGATGTCGTGTTTTGAAAGGTGAGTCCTTCTAAAAGATTTCCTTACTAAGAGGAAAATTCTGTGACCCTTGGTTCAAGAAGGGTCTTTTTGGAGACTTTCAGTGTGGGAGAAACAAATGTTTGTCCCCATCCCTACCTTCTCCACTTTCTTCCCATATATCTCTGCCATTTCCTTGACTTGACTTTGAAAGTACTTTTAGCAAAACCCTTGTTTCCTTCTTTCCAGGAGCTCCCTGACCCCAGCATCTCCCCTCTTTCTCCCCAATACTTAGCACTTTGATGCACATATCAGGCTGACCAACACTGTTGGTCAGGAAGTCCAGAGGCTCTGTCTGGGGCCATGGCCCTACCTACCACCAAAGAACTCCAGAATGCATCAAAATGTATCAAAACACAAGCCAGGGGTGCCTGAGCAGCTCAGTCAATTAAGCATCTGCCTTTGGCTCAGCTCATGATCTCAGGGTCCTGGGGTGTAGCCCTGTGTTGGGCTCCCCGATCAGCAGGGAGCCTGCTTCTCCCTCTGTCCCTTCCCCTCTTCTCTGCACCTCCCCCCTCGCCACCCCCCTCCTCCGCTTGTGCTCTCCTGCTCTCTCAAATAAAACAAAACAAAACAAAACAAAACACAAGCCAACAATATTGGCTGCTGCAAATCATAACAACCATCATTTTTGAGAACTACTCATGAATCAAACATCACTTTGATATTTATAGCAACTCTATAGAATAGGTATCACCTTCTAAATTAAAAAGTGGAAACTGAGTCTGGTTGAGATGAAATAACTTAACAAATTTGCATAGCAAGTTAAGGCATGAAATCTGAAGGACTTCAAAATCTGTGTGATATGTTACATCATCTGCTAAAAAAGAAAGTGTCTGCAAATAGTATCTCTATGCTTCTGCATTAGTGTTAAGGAAAAAAAACAACTCAAAAGTAGGTGCTCTATTAGTAAGGAGGCTGAAACTTCATAATCATGTAGATGGCGTTATTTTTACAGTACTTAAAATAGGACACATATATGGTCTATCAATTCTGCTTCTTACGGAGACATTTGCATTTCTTTTCTGGATTATAAACTGCTTGAGTCCAGGACATTTATTTTCTACATACTAGAGCATCACTGTGATATGATGTTAAGTTAGAAAACCCTAGGTTTTGGGGTGCCTGGGTGGCTCAGTCAGTTAAGCGGCTACCTTCAGCCCAGGTCATGATCCCAGGGTTCTGAGATTGAGCCCTGCATTGGGCTTCTTGCTCAGCAGGGTGCCTGCTGCTCCCCCTGCTTGGGCTTGTTCACTCTCTCTCTCTCTCTGTGTCAAATAAATAAGTAATAATCTTTAAAAAAAAGAAAACCCTAGGTTTCAATTTTGGCTCTACTTACTGCTAACTGTATAGTATTTAACTCAAAAGTAGGTAAATATACTACAGAGAGTTGTTGGGGAGCTTAAGTGAAATAAATTATATAAATACAGAGCGCAGGGATTATAATCAATAAATTTTGTTCTCTCCCTCTCCATATTCACCCCATCAGTTTAATATCTAAACATCAGTTTTCCATGCATGGAGATATTCCATGGAAATGTCAATGGGACACACAAGTGTTGAGAGGGAAAGATACCCCGATTGAAATCTTTCTTTTGCATTATTTCTCTTACAATTATTCATTGACTCACATTTACCCATTTCACTGAGATAATTTTTTCAAAGATGATTTTAATTCTAAAACTTGGAGTAATGAAGTAAATAAAGGTAACTGGCATTCATATCTACATCTCTTTTCCTCTTACCCCTCCTTCTTCAATGCTTCACTTCTCCCCAGGTAGGGACAGTAAGTGCTGTTGACGGCATGAAAAAAGTTTGGATCATGATCAAGGACTTATAATTGTAAAATTTTATCTCTTCACTTCCCTGACATGAAATTTTCCTCTCACTGCGGGGAGGAGAAGCCCTGTAAAAAGCAAGGATGAATCTTAGATTTTTCAAAAATGCAAGGAGAAATGAAGGCGGGAAGAAATGATGGTGTGCATAAGAAAAAATTACATGATAAAGCTTTGTTATATTGCGGGTGGTGTTATGCTTTAAAGATATACAAGGACGGATTATTTTTCTTAGGAGATAGTTTCACTTGTTGAAGTTTGAATACAATGATAACAAAAATATTGTTTTAATGAATGACAGTTTATCTCCTCATTGGTTTATGACATCTTTTCTCCTGGAGAGCTCAGAGAATTTGATAATTTCTTTGAGTTATAATAATAACATTATTTGACAGAATTTAAGTTGATAAAATGACAAATCAGAGGAGTTGAGTGAAATATACAGGATCACCGAGCAAATTAGTGACAGAAATTCAGTACTTTGTAATGGAGATAGTAGGGAAACTTAACAATGAGCTTTCAGTAGGTAATAAGTAGAACAGCTTGGTTGAGGACAGGAACTTTGCTGTTGAGTTTTCTTCTCCTGACCCTAAAGGAATACACAATCTAAGTGGTAGGAACTGAAGCAAATATAAGACAGTACTCTGCCCAGAAATCTGGGAAGCAGTGCTTAAGGTGAGCCTTGCAGAATGAGTAGGATTTCTGAAGGTCAACACTGTGGAGTCAGAGTGGAGAGAGGGCACTCCAGGCCAATGAGATGGCTGTGCAACAGCTCAAAAACATACCTGGAGATTAATTATTTTGTGAAGATGAAGGAGTGGTGAAGACTGGATGTTTCTGTCTCCAGATTCATATGCTGAAACTTCATCTCCATTATGATGATATCTGGACGTGGGGAATTTGGGGGTGATTAGGTCCTTAGTGCCCTAATAAAAAAGACCCCGGAGAGCTCCCTCACCTCTTCTACCACATGAGGATCCAGCAAGAAGACAACCAGCTATCTATGAACCAGGAAGAGGACCTCACCCAATCATGCTGGTGCTTTGATCTTAGACTTCCCAGCCTCCAGGACTGGGGGAAGTAAATTTCTGTTGTTTATAAGCCAGCCAGTCTGAGTTATTTTGTCACTGTCGCCCAAATGGACTGATACAAGGGGGTAGACACTAGATCCTGATCAAGTTTGCCTTGGAAGGATGAATATGGTGAGAGTAAAGGATGGACGTGAAGCTGAGACTAGAGAGACCGGTTAGGGAGTTCTTATAGTCATCAGAGGTTGTGGGGCAAGGGAGTCCATATTGTAAAACTCACTCATTTGAGTGCAGCAATGTGGATTCTGGGTGGCTGGCCAGGCTCACTGAGCCTTCACACTTGCACATCACACTGTCACTGCATTCCAATCACATTCTCATCTCAGCATATTGCAGAGTTTGTTATAAACCTTGGGAATTACTCTACATGGCAAATCCATAGAAACCATGGTTAAAAGGAAAATAAAACTGAGGTCCAGATCTTGAAGGACACAAGTTTATAAAAGAATGAGAAGAGAAACCCATGAAGGCTACTTAGAAGTCAAAGAAGAAGAAGGAAATCTAAGAGATGGAAGTCAAGAGAACTATGGCAGACACAGGAAAAGGAAGGTCATGGTCACCAAATATTGGAAGGAGGTCAAGTAAGAAAGGGCAAGGAGAAAGAGTCTATAAAAACAAATTATAGAGTCATTGGTGGACCTTGAAAACCAGTTTGTGCAGAGTGAGAGTAGAAAGGCCCTATTACCAGTAAATTGGGGGAGCATAGAGAGAGCATAAGTGGCACCCCTTTTTGAGATTAACTATGAAAGGAGGAGAGGGAGAGGCTATGGTGAAGAGGCATGTAGAATAAAGGAAGGGACTTTTTTTTCACTTTATTTCTCAAACAGTGGACAGCTTGCTTTGAATGTGTTTAAGTGATAAGGATAATGAGTCTGGGCAAAGGATATAATCAGGGAATAGTCTAACAGAAATACAGATACTAAGAGTGAATGGTTTGAACAGGGTAAGCAGTGGTTATCAGCACGTTAGAGAAAGAGAATTCCATCAAAATGCAGCCAGGATAACCCTAGTTTCTGGTGATAATAGATAGCATAGCACAAGTGGAAATTTCTCCTTAAGCACCAGACAGCTCCAACATCAAATCCCAGCTCTGTCTCTTTGGAGCAGTGTCCCCCTTGAACAGTTCTCCCCCTCTCTAGACTCAGTTTCCCCATCCATAATCACAACAAACATACCCACCTCTACGAGCAAGGCAAGAGTTCAGTCTTGCTGCTCCCTACTGACATTGCCTATCCTTTCCCCGACTTAATTTTCCTCCTTCTTATTTGTAACTTTCTATGTCTCTCATTTATGACCTATCCCTCCTATGAAAATGCAAACTAGAGAAGTGTAGGGATTTTTCCTATTTTGTTCAATATCACATCCTCAACAGTGTGGTGACTGACACACAGTAGGTGCTCAATAATTAAGTGTTGAGTGAGGAAATGAATGGATGAAGAGGATGTTGCCGAGCAATTCCTCATCTTTGACACTATTGGTATTTGGAGGCTGGTCATTGATTTGTTTGAGGAGGGAGGCTGTCCTGTGTTTTGTAGGATGTTTAACAGCATCTCCATCTCTCCCCATGAGATGCCAATGGCACCCCTCCCCCAGCTGCAACCAGCAAAAATATGTCCAAACGTTACCCCATACCCCTGAGAGGCAAAATCTCTATAGGTCGAGAACTTCTGCTTAGGGAGCAAGAGCTAAAAAATGTTGCTTTTAGTATCATTTATTATAAGGGAGGAAGAAATTGAAAATGAAAGTAACACATGGTCACCAAACTCTACCACAACCTGCTTAGTTTGAGGTGGAGAAAATTACGGCAGCTGAGGTGCTGTCGGCTTCACAGCACACTGACATTTTCCTTATGATTTTGCCAAGAGACGTGTTTACAAGAAAACAGTCGTAAATCAAGACGGAGCCTCCTGAGTCTCTCTCGTCTGTTAGTCGTACGTGAGATATTTTCTTCCTTGTCACCTCTCTGGACAAACAATAATAACTCAGATACTGACCCCTACCCATCGAGTCTGGTAGCATCAAAGCTGATAATGTAGGACATACAGACTTGGGAGGGCTGCCACTTTAAATAAAATGATGTTTCCACCTCCACATTCTAATTAAGAAAAGATTATAAAAAAGCAGAAGATACAGCTGCAGTTTTTCCTCTTCAGGATTATCTTCTCTTCGGTTTCTCATTTTTTTTTTTTTTACCACCCCATTTCTTTGCTTGGGCTAGAAATCAATGGTCTTGTATTAAAATGGCTAATACGACCTTTCAGAAACATGAGGATTTCAGAAGGTGGGAAGTGTTTCGAAAATTGCTTTTGGGAACATGAAAAGTAATGCTGTGACAAGATGCAGAAACAACTGGGCCCCAGGTTCTCCACCAAAGCCCTGACACCGTGAACTAGGGGGAAACTGTCAGACAAACAGAGAGAGCTCATGGTTAGGGCAACCCTACGTCTGGCTTTGCTGGAACATCCCAGCTTATGCCTGCTGTCCATGGACAGCAGTTACGGGCAGCCTCTTTCATTTTCCAAAACGTCCAGGATTGGGCAATGAAATACGTGGTCATCTTACTCAGAGAGAAGTAACATCTGACTGGTCCCACAAGGAAAAGGCGAAGACTGAGAACTGGCTGCCTGCTTGCCTATCTGCGCCCTGAGTATCACTCAGACCTCTCTCAGACTTTTCTCAAAAGTTCTCTAGCGGGCCTGGTTGCCGGGATCGTACTTTCGGCAGCCGAAAGATAAACAATCTGTGAGTCAATAAATGAATTGGTCATCCACCTAGCTCACTGATCTACATTTCGTTTCTCTCTCAGTTCCCAGGAAAAGTGAAATGGTAATTAGGTGATCACGTCACAGAGTCTGGCTTGCTCAGGTATTCCAGAAAGCAAATTTAGATTCAGAGAGACCCAGTAGAAAGAGAGTTGATGACTCTCTGTCAGCCTGGCCTCAGATTCCCAGGCCTGCGAAAAGGGCCTCGGACTGCCAGATGCAGGCCAGAAAGAGACCCTTGACGAGAGCCTCCTTGCTCCATAGCCCGGCACCCCTCAGATAAGGGTAGCCGTGGTAGCTAGACATAGCCAACTGGCCAAGAATGTCCTACCTTGCTGCTAGTAAGATAAGCCTTTCTTTCTCAGGACCAAGAACTCAGCTTCAGTGACTCAGTGTCCAGCGACTTAAGCACCTGCCCGTCAGATCCAGAGTCCCAGGAGTCAGCCATACAGCAGGCCCTGGTTCCAGAGCCAAGCTGAGGAGGAGGGGAATGAGAACCCAGCAACAGCTGACAGCCTGAGAGATCAGACAGTTTCTGCGGGATGGGCACTGAGCCCTTCCGTGACTAACAGCCTTGCTCACCCCAGCCTCCTCTCCTGGCGATCCCTTCACATTCCAGAACAAACTGCTCTGTTTCCAGAAGGCGTCAGAGTTCCCCTCCTCTCAATGCCTTTACATCTACTCCAAGCTCTAATCCGGTCTCAGCACAGACATGCTTTCCTCCAAGGAACCCTCCCTGAACCCCGAAATTGGAATTCAGGGGTCCTTCTTAAACATCCACTCTGTGTTTCCCACTGTCAGAGCGCTCATCCCACTTGGTTATAACTGTCTGTTTACTTATCTATAACCTCTACTAATTCTAACCCATTTGATGTTAAGAACTGTCTTGTTCTTTGCTTCCCTTCCCCCCTGCCCACAACTATAGCAGATACTCAAAGAGCCTATCTTGAATGAATGAATGACTAGTTTCACTTTGGTGGCAGGGACTGTGGGGGATAATGACATGAATAATAGCACCTGAGAATTAAATAAGTAAGCACTTACTCCAAAAGTGCTTTTGGAGTTATGGAGAGCATCCAATATTTCCATCAGGTCATGATTTCTAAGTCACCCACCAGGGACCAGACATTTTGCTTGCAATGTTATTGTGAAGATTAAATTGGATAAAGCACATATTTGATGTTTAATAAATAGTAGCTGATGGTATTATATAACTTAAGCCTCAGTACAATCTCATGCTGTGAGTAAGAACACCTGAGGGAATGGAGAGGTTAAAGTGACTGGACAGAAAATGGTAAAGTCAAGATGCCAAGTAGTATGTCTTTTCGTCTTTTTGCTATAGCCTATCACCTCTCTGAAATGGAAGGAAGGAAAGAAAGGGAGGAGGGGGGAAAGGAAAGGAGGTATGGAAGGAGGTAAGGAGAAATTAAAAAGGAAAAAAGGAAGAGGGCTTGAGATATTTTTCTTTTACCCCTCCATAATCTTAATCTTTGCACAAGTCTTCAAATGAGTATTATTGCATTGTTTTTCGTAGAATATCCAAGCTCCAACTGTTATAGGTATGACTGATGAAGGAAAATTACAAAAATGACCCATATCTCTGATCTAACTGAGCTGGGACATTGCTAGGACATAACAAGCATGTGGAGACTGAAGCCCTGCCCACTGGCCCCTCTTGCCAGTGTGTTCGGTAGGAGATCCAGCAGCTGTTGGCTTCCTCCTGACTCTGGCCTTGTGCGGGCTTGCTGGAGTGAGACACACCGCCCCTGCAGAAGACGATGAGACAGAATGCTTAGCCAAGTATTTTAGCAAATGGAAGTTACGGACCTATAAAGAGTCCGAAGTTTGCGTGGAGGTAGGGAAGGAGGCATCGTCAATGAGCTGCTTAACCTTGGTTTACAGACCAGCCTTTCTCTACAGACAACAAGCAGAAAAAGTAGATAGCATCCACATACTCTATAACACTGGAAATTGTAGTGGAAAACACTGGAAATTATAATGGAAAATTTATCAAGCCAGATCAACACCATCTCTACTCTCCAAAAAAAGGAAACCAATAACTAAGAAAAAGCTTCCCCATCAGTGATATAATCCAGAGAACTCAGAAAGATTATATGTTGAGTCTCGTGTTTTTTTATGGAAGCTTCCTTGGACGAGTCTAAGAGGATATATGGCATCTGATACAGAACCATCCTGGTCAGACTACTGAAACATTATTTCTTCCCTCAAAGAATAGATACTAGGTGCCAGGCACTACACAAAATCTTAGAATTAAATTGTGAACCAAACGTTTGGTAATAATCTCTCTGTCCTCATGGACTGTATAGTCTGGGGTGAGAACAGATCATCAAATGATCACAGAAAATATAGGTGAGTATAGAGGTGCCTGGGTTACTCAGTCGGTTAAGCATCCGCCCTCTGCTCAGGTCATGACCCCAGGGTCCTGGGATCAAGTCCCTCATCCGGCTCCCTGCCTAGCGGGGAATCTGCTTCTTCCTCTCTCTCTGCCACTACTCCTGCTTGTGATCTCTCTCTCTAATAAATAAAATCTTAAAAAAAAAAAAGAAAGAAAGAAAGAAAAGGAAAATATAGGTAAGCATAAATTCTAACATTCCTATCAGAGAAAATAATTTTTTATTATATAATGAGCACATTTGTAAGAACAAGATCTAATTGAAATGTTGTCTATAATAAACACAAAGTTGCCAATAAGTTCAAAAAAAAAAAAAAAAAGCCTGCTAGGTTAGTGAAGAAAAAAAAAAATTTGTATATGTAGATAGTGCCCTCTAAGGCAGTGAACTTTCTCTTGCAATTCTTTCCAAAAAGTAAATCATTCAGACACTTACGGCTACTACATACTATTTACTTTGTGAGGATGGGTGAAGTAAGACTACACTCACTACTCATTTTATTTCAGAGAATTACGAAACTTTTGAGTTGGGTAGAGTTTGAAATTAAATTTTATTCTCCGTTATTTCACAGATGAAGAAATCAAGACCCAGAGAAAGCAAGTGACTTGCTCAACATCACACAAGTAGGCACATCAAAGCTGGAAGTGAAATTCAGGTTTCTTCATTTCAGTGTTCTTGACCCCAAACCAAGTTGCAATAAGCCCTTTACTCTTTGTGTAAGGGTGCCAATTACTAAAGAGGGGCCATAGTTTGCTTCTAAACATTTTCTCAGTCTCTCTCATTCTCTCTCTCTCCCTCCTTCCCTGTCTCACTCACTCACTATCTCTCCCTTTCCCTGATTCCTCTCTGTCTCTCTCTCTTTCACACACACACACACACACACACACACACACACACACACACCAGTAAAATGATAAGCTTAAGGCAAAAGCTATCAAATAAATAGTAACCTGGCTTTCCACTACTGTTACATAGCAAACAGACAAAATACGCATTCTTTGTTAACTCAGCCCCTAAAAGAGGCTTTTAGACAAAGCCCAGTCTATGACTCCAGATGCTTTGCTGTCTACTTGTGGGTTTGTTTGATTTTATACAGAAAACCCTTTAGTGTTTAAACATAAAAACCTAAATTGAACAGACCGGAACTCTTTCAAGGACTCAAAATAAATATTATATTATTATACTTAGGCTTTGGCAAGAAACACTTTTTTCCAAGGTGACATTCATGTCACATTCCATAGTGTGGTTATTTGGAATTTACCTTAGCAACTTAACTGTATTTCATTTACTCAAACAGCATAACCTCAGATGATTAAGAAAAAAAGCTAATGCAAAAACACAAATTTTCAGTGTAGATTTCTTCAAAAGCAAGGTACAAATTTGATATGTATTATCTACATTCTAGAGCTAGAGACATTTTTAGATCTGAAATTTGGCATCATCATAAATCGAATCATCTGGCTTGAAGCAAGGACAGGGATGAGACGCCAGAAAACCTACTCCACCTACCACTGTACATGTCTTCTCGTTAGCGCTAGCCAGTTGTGAAAATTCAACCAGGCACTTGTTTTTCTAGGTCTAAATTTTCTCATGTAAACAATGAAAAATCTGGAAGAAATTACCCTGTTAGTCCCTTGCAGCAGCAACATACCCTATTCCTTTGGGTTCTCATTTTTATTATTTGCCCCCAAATCTAAACAAGACAACACATGTCCCAGAGACAAAGAGATCTGGCAAAAAGAGAATACACATAGCAAAGGAGGCTCCAGGTAAAATCAAAAAGTGCACATGAATCACACATGGGCCCTAGTACACAGATCATATACATTATGAGAAAAACGGTCCAAGTGAGAGCCCAGATGTCTGATGTCTCTTGAGAGGTTGGTACAACCATACTCTCAAAATACAGACCTTGAGTTGTGAAAAGCATTAAATAGATCTTTCTGTTTTCTTGTCTTTTTAAACTAACTACTGTTGTTTATATACTGACCAGTTTTCCTGAATTTACATGAATGATCATTTTGGAATTGTGAGTGTGTTAGAGATGAGTTGGAAGAGCATTGCATTTAGGTCTGCCACACTTTGTAACATGTCTGTATGACATATATCACAAGAACATTAACCCCAACCTTAACTCTGATGCTGAAAATGCCTAAAATGAAATTTTATGAATTAACTTTTGTTCCAAGATTTTGCACTATAATTTCAAAGATGGAATTCCATGGTGAGAGCAACAATTGACCCCAATAAATGAGAACAATTTACCCTAAAGCACACAGATTTTTATGTTTAGAAATCACATTTTTTAAATAAAAAACAGTAACTTCCTCATAGAATACTAATTATTTCTTGCATTGATTCAAATATGAAACAAAAATTAATAATGCAGTTCTAGAAAATGAGGTGATTGCCAATTTGAAGTGTGTTAAAGGAAAGCATCCATTTCCCTGAAGGAACATACAGAATCCTTTCAAGACAAGTACACTTACAGAAAACTGTTTTGGACAACACTGTTTCCATTGTAAGCTTCTGGCTCTTTCATATTAATGTCTTTACTGATGCCCTTAGTACCAGTGGGATGTCAATACTGGAAATGCATTCTTTGCCACTCGGCAGAGTATACATAGTAAATAAATATCAGAGTTAAGATTTCAGTGTTAGTTTTCATCTGTAGGGGACTAAAAAGATAGACGTTTACCTTCAGGTCAGATTATACTAAACAACAACAAAAAGGGATAAACAGATCTAAAACAAACAAACAAAAAAGGACAAAAACCAAGGGGAGGAAGACCAAATCAAAAATTATTTTTGAAACAGCATAACAATGGTAGATGAGCTGGTTAGCTGTGATAGTAAGTTAAACAAGTAAATAAGTATATGTAATAATACATACATAGATAAAACCAGTCATACAGACGCACACACACACACATATACACATACACATATATATAACAGCACTGGAAAACAAGAGTGATGTCAATACCAAAGATGTGAGATAATCATAAAAGATATACTGTATTTCTCCAAAGAAGATATACAAACAGCCAATAAAACCATGAAGAGCAGTAACTGTTACCACAATGCAAATCAAAACCACAAGATGCTACGTCATCCCCCAAAACAAAAGCAAAACAAAAATAAGTGGTAATGAGGATGTTGAAAAACTGGAACTTCTGTGCTTTGCTGGTGGGAATGTAAAATGGTACAGCTGCTGTAGAAAACTGGACAGTGGGTCCCTAAAAAAAAAATAAAGAATTAAAAAAAAAAGGTATAATGCAGATAAATTCTTGGTGAAATAAAGCCAGAGAACACCACACTGGACAGAAGCAGAGCAGAGATAAGAGTGATTATGGGGAACTTCAGATGGAGGAGGTCAAGAAACAACTGTCATCTTGATTAAGGGGAAAATGCATGTAGAGAGACTAGGTGTACCACCTCCTGATATACTGAGACAGAGAGGTCAGCCAGTGCCCACAGGCTCAGACAGGTGAGTGTGGGCTCAGAGACCAAAGAGATGGGGCCATTCATTGTCACAGGTAGCTAGAGACACCTCTGAGACAGCTAGAGTTTCAGACCTCCTTAAAGGATGTCTTCTTCTGCCCTCATAATCACTGGAGAGAAACTCCTGCAATCTGAACCAACTTCACCAAAAAAACTAAGAAGCCAAGATAAGGAAAAAAATGTGATGTAAGAAGGGGATTCAGGGAGGAAGATAGATAGATTCAGGAGGAAGATAGATAAATCATGTATTAAGTTTCAATCACTCTGATATATCAATTATCAATAATATAAAAAAGTTATTTTTTTATTGACTGTAATTTAGACCAAAAATTACAGATGATCCCATGTGGGAAGGTGGTGAGGCATGAGGAAATGAAAAAAACATGAAGATTCTCATTTTGTTTTCTGGGAGTGCATAAATGCTGATGAGCTCTAGTTATCATCAGAAACTAATTGTGCTTAAAGATTCATCTTAATAAATATAAAACTTCTGGCTAAACATAGTGGATGAAATACACATATTTATTTTATTTTCATTTGAAAGGCTACTAAAATTTGCAAGGAAATTAAGCACACATACACACACACTTTAAACCAATCACAGCAAAGAGAATTAGAGAAGAAAATGATAGCAAATGAGGCATATAAAAAGGAAAGGAAAGAAAACAATTGAGTACATGGTAACTGACTCGATAGATCAAAGAAAACTGAATTTTATGCCTGAAGAGAAGGAATGTTGACAGAAAACAAGCCAAGGTATGCAGAAGAAACCCAGCCTGGAGTTAGGAATTTGAGGTTCCTAGTATCTCTGAAAATAAGAATGGAGGGTGGAACTGAGGAAAGGAATCACAGAAAAGTCTGGATCAGTGGAGTTCAGACCCGCAAGTGTCCTATTGTGATCTTTAGGTACTTCTAGCCCACCCGAAGAAGATAAGGAAGTAACAGATTTTGAAGAAATTAAATCTGAGAAACTCTATATTCCCAGGACATGAAGCCCAACTGCTAGATTAAAAGCCCAAAAAGAATTCTGGGACCACTCCAACTCTAGAAGGAGGGTTACCATCCCCGTCTCACTCCAGATAAGACACTGGAGAAGTCCTCTCTGAGGAAACCACCCCATCCAAGAGAAAAACCCACTCATGCGGTTGAATCCAGCTGGTACACACAGTATTTTTGGCTAGTGCATTTTGAGTGTCTAGGAACCTTCTCTGGTTGAATGATGCCCATGCCACATCAATTGTTGAATACTTTTAATATTAACCTTGGAATCCCCCAGTAAATAATTGGTTCTACTCCAAGTGATCAGGAAGTCTGACAGTCAGTAAGACCCAGCCTCTTGCACAGAATGTTCACTCAACTAGTTAGAGCCTCTTTCTTAAATGGGAACAGCCAGCCATGGGTCATCAGGTATTGGAAGGAAGACCCCAACATGAATAGCAAAGACAAAAAGATAATAATAAATAAAAAGAACTTGGAGGAAGCAAAGGGAATTCAGGGAACAGAAGAAAACTTCAAAAAAGTTACACTTTCAGAGAAATACGAAAAGATTTTTGTAGCTATGAGTGAAACAAGAAGAGGATGCTATTTTTTTTTAAAAAAAGGAAACATCAGAAATATAAGAAAGGATTCTTTCTTGATGAAGAGAAAAATTGTAAGTAGAAAGATTAAGAACATAAAGTAGAAATTAGATCAAAATAATAGAGATGGAAAATAGAACAGAATGGAGGGGGGGCAATTACAGAATCAATCCAGAAGGTCAGAGATCTGAATTAACATTTCAGGAGAAAAATATCAAAATATCAATAAATTAATACAAGAAAATGTGTCAACATTGAAAAATTATACAGGTGAAAACCCTCAGAACAACAACAAAGGTCCTCGAGTAACACGGCAGTGTGTTTAAACACGGGTTTTGGGTTTAAAGAACTCATGATCAATCTTATTTATACCCCCATTCAATTCTCCCTGCCCTCAGACCCAGTGGATTATTTCAAAACAAAACTGAGACATCACGATATTTCATCTGTAAATATATATTATATATGAATACATAATATGTAGTTAGATATGCATAAATGTGAAATATACATACATATATATTTTAGAAAGAAAAACTTTGTCATAAGCATAATGACAATTCTTTATCACAACTGCATATAATTAACAGTAATCCATAATACTAACCAAATCAGTGCTCACACATTTCCCCAATTGTTTAATTAGTTTCATTTTCATTTTCTCCCTTTGAATCAGAAACTATTTTCCCTTTGGTTACCCCATGGTATGGTATGTACAGAAAAGACAGGATAAATGTTTGAGTTTTTTTCTTCAATGTATTAGCTTTCAAATTTTTGAGTTTGTTACCTAGTGTCCTCCAAAGAGAACCAATGGTTTTGGGGTTTGGGGGGATTTTCTTTTGGCCATGCGTGTGTTTTAGAATCACTGTAAGTTTAAGCATAATGGATGTTTTTTAAGTCATTGCAGTTATTATTTTATTGATGGCTCAAATTGTCCTATCTTTGGTGACAAAAAGCCTTGCCGAGTTGGCTCCAGAGTATTTTAGACAACCCCAAAAGTGATTGACAGTGTCCCTTGCTCTTTGGTAGTATAAATTATTCTAGGCTCACTGTTACACATTTCCCCAGTGTAACATTCCCCAGTTACACATTGCCCCAGATGTAGAATCAGTTTTTTACCAAGGAACTTTGTTCTTTTTAGAGGAGGGAATAGTATTAAGAGATCACAGTCTGGGGTTTGAGCCTGGTTAATGAACGTGTTCATTTTTATTGAGCTTGTCACTGTTTCCAGGTCTTTGCAGTGAGTAGAGCTAGAAAATCTGTATTTTTTTAATATTAAAACACATCACAATTTTGGTTGACAATTATAAATTCCAGACTACAGGGTTTTTACTTAACATCCCTGATCTTACATTTGAATTGCCTTCTTCCATTCCCCAAATCCTAATTCCTAACACAACATAATTTTTCACTTGTTTTATCCATTATATGTACAACAGTCTCAAAAAAATGAGTAGAAGGAGGGAAGGAAGGAAGGAGTTAAGGAAGGAAGGAAGGCAGGCAGGCAGGAAGGAAGGAAGGAAAATAAGTCCAAACAGTAAAATACTATCACCAACAATAAAATTAAGAAAAGACTTGACAATTTTTTTGACAATTTCTTAGCGTATATCTATAGATAAATTCCTTTGTCACATGAAATAATTCCTCTCTGTAATTAGGCCTCTAATCTGAGGCTCAGGTTCACTTGCGTCACTTTGCTCTCAATTTTTAGAGATTGCTTTGTCTCGATCGAGATTAATTTTGTTTTATAATCACATTAAATATTCACATGTTTTTGAACCTAAAACAAAAGCAGAATATATTCAAAGATATCTAACTTGGAATTCTGTCTCCTCTAGTTCATTTCCCCCCTCCCCATAAATAACTTTTTCCTGAAAGGTTTTTATTTTTTTTCATATAACCAAATTTATATTCAGATGACCTTCTTAGATATATAGCAGGATGCCATAAACACTTTTTTCCTCCACGATTTCTTTTTAACTTAACAAATTCTGGAGGTGATTCCTTAAACTTATTAATTTTTTTGAAAAGTGTGTTTTTGTAGCCCAGGTGAGAAATTTGGCTATAAAATGGGAGTTTTAGTAAGCAGCTGGTGGCAAAAGAAAGATTTAATCCTAATGTATTATAAAAAAAAAATGCAGATTGGCGCTTTGTAGTAAACCTTTATAAAATGACTCACCAAATTCACAGCATCGTGCTGAGAAAAATTAGAGTAGGTGGCTTTGCTTCTGAGAGGCATACACAGTGTACAATTTTACCCTGCAAAATGCTTTAGCTACTACAATTTTCTTTTGCTTTGCCTTTTTGAAAAGTAATGTTCCTTCCTATTTTAGCAGCACCATTTGCATTCCTATTATTCACTCTGAACTGGGATTTGCATTTTTATCTTTCCTTTGTTACTTGTTTTCATTCCAGCACTTCTCTTTCGTGCTCTTTGCCTTTGGTCTATCTTGCCCTTAAATGGAGGCCTTGTGCAATGGGAACTGAGCCATGAATTTCCTTGCCGTCATGCCAGGCCTTGTCCCAATTTAATGATATAAGTTCCCTTGAACTATCGCCAGCAAAGCTAGGACATCCCACACGCATTTGCTATGGAAACACCTTCATGACTAATGGTCTCCCAAATTAAGGCATTTTAAAATTGAAGCTAGAAGTGGTTTTCATTTAAAAAAAAAAAAATCTGCAGCTGTGGAAAAAAAAAAAATAGAGCAATTCTCGAAAAGTTGTGAGTTGCCATGTCAATATACCCAGCTTATCTGAGAGGTAGATTCCTACAACCCCAATCCCAAGGTAGGTAGATAAGAAAGCAAGAATTTATGCAGACTTATCCACGTATTCCAGTGAGCAGCCTCTGTTCTCTTCTGCAGGATGCTTCTAAATTGAGGTGTTGGGCTTGTGCCAGGTTCTTTTCCTTAGAACACATGTAGAGACATTTAAGAGCCTGCATGATTTGGAAGCTGCCGACACCACATCATGTTCCCTTTCCCCTTGTACGTCTTAATAGCTAATTACGTAGACTTCTAAGGACCCACCAGGCCATTTTACCTTTGTTCAACTTATTGCCTTTGCTCAGTAAATGATGCTTAATTAAATGATTGAAGGAGTAAATGAGCATGGGATGTACTCTCGTAGGTGGGCAAGGGACCTTGCCTTACCACCTATATGAGTGTTACATTGATGTGTCTGTGTTTAGATTTCCTCTCTTTCATGTCTCTGTTGGAAAGGAATGGGGTTTCTCTGATTTTGACTTTTGGTGGACACTATAGACAGGGGCAAGAATTTTGTTTTCACTTGGAAGAGGCCAAGAGGGCCTTGCCACTCTCTGTTCAAATAAGTCTTCAAAAGTACTAGGAGAACCAAGAATCCCCTTCAGCCCACATGGGGTCTTCCTGTAGGAAGCCTCCTTGCTTCCTGCCATCCTGGTCTTGCTTCTGCCACATCTTGCTAATCTCTACCTTTTGTCCCTGTTCTCTGCCCCTAATTGAAGGCTGACCTGTCCTGCCAGTCATGTCTACAGATCTCAGATGGTGAGTTGCTAATCTGATGAATTTGTCCCAGTGAAGGAAGACTAGAGGGGTGGTTCCTGGTTGACGATAAGAATCACCTACATAAAATTATAGATGGCCAGGGCTTGTTCTTCTGTGTTTTTAGTTAGTAGGTCTGGCTTTGACCAAGGATCTGTCTGGCCTTTTTAAAACACCTTGGTGATTCCAGTGGCCAGGCACGTCGTGAAACGGCCCAATGAGAAGCACAATCCAGGAGGCACATTATTCTCTCTAAGGAAAACCATTCAAAACACCTCCCCCCCCACTGCCGTGGTCCATCTCCTGGATGGTAGATCAGAGACTGCAGCTCAGTGGAGAAGACAGAAGGGAAACACCTTTCTCTGCAGTCGACCTGCAAAGAATTTTAATTGAGCTTTCAGAATCTCCAAGTGCAATGAACAAATTTGAGGTGAGCTCCCTGACCACAGACGTGACTTTTTTTTTTTTATTCCAGGTGGGTCTTTGCAGTAGGTGCTATCCTTAGACACAAATTCACTGGAAGCTGATAAACACGTACAAAAAAGTCATCTCTCCACCCGCCAGCCCGCTATGGAAGAGGTAGATTAGAAGTCCTAAACCCCAGCCCCTAACACTGTGAATGACTTCAGTGACACTGTTTTTCCTCAGTATCGGGTTATCATCACACCTTTCTCCAGCAGCTACCCTGCCTTTCCTGACCGTTGCTGCAAGGTTCAACAGAGCCGAATGCTCCTACGAGAAACAAATGACTTTTTTGTGTGTAAGACTTTTTTATTCCCCACTCACTAATACCCTCTGGGCTTCCAGTAAATTTAAGTTTGCCAAATCTCCCAAAGGAATTAAAGATCTAATTTTAGAGCCGAGGGAAAGTGCATTCTCAGAGCAACTGGGAGTACCCATCCTTACCCGTAAGACTGATGAAGTGGGAGCAGAAGTGGCCCATTTCCTCAGTCTCACGGGGCAGCATCTTTACGAAAAATGAACTCAGCTGTTAACAGCCTGTGGAGGGACCGCTATCTACCACATCACAGGCGGCAGAGAAGAACAGGATGTTATGAGTACAGCGTGAACCTCAGAGCTAGAGTCCAAACCAGGCTCGGGGCTTCCCAGGCCTGTGTTTACCTTGTTTCCAAAAACTTTAAGAAAGAACTCTCCTGAGAATGGAGCAACACAGAACTGATAAATCTTGTTTTTATTTTATTCATGAGAAGAGAGCCCACTCTGGTTTATAACACATATCACCAAAGTGCCCTATGGCTCCTCCTTGGTTCTTTCTTTCTTTTTATTTTTTTTTTTTTAAGATTTTATTTATTTATTTGTCGATAGAGAGAGAGAGAGAACGCATGAGCAGGGGGAGCAGCAGACTCCACGCTGAGCAAGGAGCCTAAAGCGGGATTCTATCCCAGGACTCCTGGATCATGACCTTGAGTGTTAGATGCTTAACCGCTTACCTGACTGAGCCACCGAGGTGTCCCTCCTCTTTGATTCTTTAAAGGACCCGTGGTTTTTCTCCAGATCTGCTCATTTGCTGCTGAAGCAAGCCCCAGAGAAGCTGTAGTATACGCACCTGGTCGGCTTGTCTTCCCCAGTCTCTTCGACTATAAAATGAACATGGTTGAGTTTCTTCTGTTAAACACCGCTGGGTCATCAGAAAACAAAACAAAATAATAACAGGGCTCACTGACAAGGAAACTGAAGGTGAAAAAAGTTTAACCCCTGAATTTGGCCACACTTCCTAAATACTCATTTATTTGTAAGTTGTGATTAAAAATAAACCATCCACCAGCTGTCAGTTGGTAGTGTGCTAATTAAGAGCATAGGGTTTTAGATAATCTGGGTTTGAATATAGATTTATTATCTTTGCTGAGGGATCTTAAGCAGGTTCCTTACCCTTTCTGGGTTTCAGTTTCCTTTCTTAAAAAGATCGAATGTAAGAATTATTATTTTTAAATTTTTTAAAGATTTTATTTTTATTTTATTCATGAGAGAGAGAGAGAGAAAGGCAGGGGCAGAGGGAGAAGCGGCTCCCAGGGGAGCTGAGAGCCCAAGGTGAGTCTAGATCCCAGGACCCTGGGATCACGACCTGAGCGGAAGGCAGACACTTAACTGACTGAGTCATCCAGGTGTCCAAAAATCTAATGTAGGAATTAAATAAGAGAATGCACATACAGGATTTATACAGGGTTTGTGACTTCACAAGGGCTCAGTAAGTTTATTCTTAAACCAGTATATTAATCAGGACCCAATTGGTTGTAAGTGAAACAAACCCAGCACAAACTGGCTTAAACAAAAGAGGCAAATGATTGCCACACAGAGCTGAAAACTCCAGTGGCAAGTTTGGTTCCAGCACACGTGAATCTGGGGACTCAGCTGGAGCCTCGGGACTTGAGGATCCCAAGCCCAACCCCGTTCTGTCGTCTCCCCTTCTGCTGTTTGCCTTCATTCTTCTGCAGACTCATACCGCAACAATTCCAGGGTTATACTCTCCCGGCTGAGAAATCTTAGTTGCAGATTCTCTATCAAGAACTCCCCCTTTGTATCACCTCATTGATGTTATCCTTCTGCGCATTATGGGACCACTCCCTAAGGCCTCAGGGAGAGAAGGAACGCTGGAAACTGAGCAAGCCTGAGTCACGTGTTTCTCCTGGAGCTGTAGGGTGATGCTGTCTCACAGAAGCCGCGGCAACCGGGAATGGGAGAAGGGGCTTCCCCACATAAGATGAAGGTGACTCTTACCCAAGAAAGGGGGCATGGGTGCGGGGTAGATGTCTCTGCAGCCCCCTAATGAATTTCTCCTTCCTTAAAAACACTTGCCAATACAGGGAAGATATGCAAACTTTGGGGCACCTGGTGGCTCAGTCCATTAAGTGTCTGCCTTCCAGCCTTAGGCTCAGGTCATGGTGTCAGGGGCCTGGGATCGAGCCCCATCTCAGGGTCCCCGCTCAGCAGGGAGTCTGCTTCTCCCTCTGCCCCTCTCCCCGACAGTGCTCACTTGCTCTCTCAAATAAATAAAATCCTTAGAAAAATAAAAGATACGCAAACTTCACCTTCAGATTGAGATAGCAAGGTCTGCAAAGGTAGAAGGAATTCTCCCCAGATGCCTCATATAGTGAAAGAAATAGGAATGTCAGACTCATAATCTCTCAAGACACTGAGTTGCTAGAGGTACCCTAAAGGCCATTCTAGGAGTGGAAACACTGTTGATGTCAAGCACAAGGTTATCTAAGGACTGGCTTGTCTTGGTCACCATGTGTAGACCTGGCATTTTTTAATCAGCTTTGATTCATTTGAATCTTAAAATGTTTTATCTGTGTACTTTATGTTGAAAAGAAGTTTGTCAATATGGTACCTTTTTATTTGGCCCTAATTAAATCTCACTCAGAAATCGTGTCCCTTCCTCCAAGCATCCCCTCATCCTAGTATTTCATCGTTTAGTAAATAAAGAGGTGTGCTCAAAATGTCCTCAGGTTCCTAACACACTTGCTGAAACTAATTACAGATTTTTTTTTTATTTGAACAATCTTGGATGACGTATTTCTTCTTATAAATGCAATGTGTATATAGTTTTGGAAAAGTTGGAAGATACAAATAAGCACACAGAGAGACTATAATATCCCCCCACCCCCAGAGGAGCTGTTGTCAGCCTCCTCAGGCTCAGTTACCTAGGATGGGGATCCGAATGCACTACCCCAAAATATGGCATCCTGACTTGAATATTTCAAGCTGAAGAAGTTTGAAAAAACAGCAGAAGCAGGAAGGTCGCTCTATCTTTTTCCCCTGTACCCTTCACCACCACCCCCCCACCCCCCCACCCCGTGAAACAGGCCATAAAGTCCTCACGTGAGAGGTGCCCTCCCTACACCCGGAGGAAAGAAACACCTTTATCTTAGAAGACAAAGGGACACCAGGAAGAATCCAAACAAACGGGCCTTGCTACATTTTCCCTAGTTTACTACACCTACCTCATACTTCTTAACTTACCTTATTACTCCACAAATGTGCACTGTTCATCAAACTTAGCATAAAATACTCAGGTCTAATTGTTCCTTTGGATCTTCATTTCCCTTAGAAGTCGCTCATGCCCCGTAAAACTTATCTTTAAATAGATGCGTGTGCTTTTCTCCTGGTAATCTATGTCAATTCAATTTTCAGACCCAGCCAAGGATCTTGAGAGTCAAGAAAAACTTTGTCCTTCCTAAACAAAACAAAACAAAACAAACAAAGCAATAAAAAATGTTAAACAAAGCAACAAAAAATGTTACACAAAAATGAGGTTTTAGTCTTTTAAAATTGCTCCTTCCCCTATTCCCTACATCGGAACTGTTAATATTTATTTCTACTGTTTATTATACGAAGTGTCCTTCACCTTTCAATGGGAGACAAGTTTATGTTGAAATCCCCTGATAGTATATGAAAAAGTTGAGCCTGTAAGTATTTTTTTCTGGGGAGCTGGGTGATAGCTTCCATCAAATGTTCCAGGATATCCTACCATCTAAAATGAAAAACCCAGTGTTTTATATCCTCATTTTAAATGGTGGGAATAGATGTATCTGGCAGAGAAAGAGGTACAAATAGATGTCATGATTGATTTAACCAAATCCGTCTTATTGGACAGATAAGTCCATTCCAGGTTTTGGCTGTTAGAAATGATACCTAGTCAATGTAACTGTTGCTTTAAAGTTTAACCACATAACTATTTCCCCATGATGCTGCAGGATACGAAGTTGCTGAGAATTTTTCAAGTGTGGAGTAACCCAGACTGACAAATTGCCAAGCCCTTGGAAGGTGGCTTTTCGCCCAGTAGAACCCTCCCCCATTGTTCAAACACCACAGCTTAATGCCCTAACGCCCTGAACTGTTCTCTGAGACACCCCACCTCCTGGAGGCACCAGCCCTGTGGGGAAGGAGCAAAGCTTCCTGCCTTTGTCTGGGGTTCTGACTGACAAAGACCGGCAGTCACTCTGGGGCAGAGTTGCCCAGAGCCTCCTGTGTACATTTTTGCGAGGACTCGGGCTTGCCCAGGCAGAGCCCCACAGCACACTGCACCTTGGTCACCCACTGGGCATCTGGTGATTCCCTTTGGGGAATTAGGATGATCTGAGCATTGGGGGCCTGCCAATGGGAAATTCACACAGATGAAAGCCACAGGTGTCCTTGTAGCAGTTTTGGTAGGGTGGAGGAGCGACAGGAAGAACAAGTGAATAAGCAAGGAAAGGGCAGTAAATAAGAGGTTCCACTGAGTTTGGCTGAGACGTCTGAAGAGATTCAAACCAGTGTTTGGAAGTTAGGGCAGCAAGTCTGTTCTCTGAATTCAGATGTATTGTCAAAATACAAAAAGGGTCTTTTAAAGGTGTTTACTAAAACAGATTAATCATCCAAATATAAATATTGATTGGGACTGTGTGTGTTTATAAAAGCGTATCTGGTCTGGGAGATGTAGGACAATCTAGATCATCACAGAAGACAACAAAATCACCCTCCATATTTTCAAGGACTCGCAATACTCTCACCATTGTTAGAGTCGTGTGCAAAGCAGGTACAGGGCTGGGTTCAGCACCAAAGTCCCCCCAGAGCAGCAGAATGCAACTACCAAGGTGTTATTGGTAATTTGTCATCTAGAGCTGAGCTCATAAGAATTTGCCCTTTCTTGAAATTGTGGGTAAGTTTAATATGGGCTTTCGAATGATATTCTCATGATTTCAGTTTTTCCCACGGGGAAACTCCAGTGCCATCCATGTCAGAAGTCACCTCCAAATGCATGAAATACCGGGATGACCCTCCCTTCCCTCAGGTCTGGTATTTCCCTGGTGAGGACTTTGGCTCAAACCCCTTGCCGTCAAGTTGCTAGACCACCTACAGATTGCAATCTCTCTAGCAAATAGTGATGCAAAGTTTTTTTTGCAAAAGGCTTTTCCAGCAGCATACCTACCCTAACCTTCCGAATAGCACTTTTCTTAGAAGCCCAGCATGTGTTATCACACCTTCGCAGATGGAGAAACGAAAACACAAAAAGATTAAACAGCCTATCTAAGATGACCTAGCAAGTCATCCACCAAGCTCGTGACTCCTTTCAATGTGTGACACACAAATGCTCTGACGAGGCGACCTCACCCTTGGTTCTGTGCAGA
Organism: Enhydra lutris kenyoni; assembly: GCF_002288905.1. Lineage (NCBI taxonomy): Eukaryota > Metazoa > Chordata > Mammalia > Carnivora > Mustelidae > Enhydra > Enhydra lutris. The sequence continues at coordinate 11,519,980 of NW_019154091.1, read as the reverse complement.
AAAGTACAGGGAGTCATTTACAGGCCCCAAAGACCTTGCGATGCTATGAAGATGGCAAATTGAATTTGCCAATCAGACCCTCATTATCTAGAGCCAAATTAGGCCTGACAGAGTCTTCATTAGATCTAAAAATCCTGCCTGTTTGAACTCTGGGTCCCTGGACTTGCTCATGTCACCATAAATTGGCCATTCTAGAATCTGGAAGGGGTACCAACAAAGTGCTTACAGATGATGGTCATCATGTATGAAATTTTAAAAAACCTGTTTTAATTAGAAGGAAATGAATAATTATAAGAAGACAGTACAGCAGTCTTGGCAAGATCTCATCAAAGAAACAGTCTCTAGAATGGCCTAGAAACAGGCAAAAGATAACCCACTTATTGAAACAAACTGACCAAAAAAGAAAATTATGAAGATATTATCCCAATCCCACCATGGAAACTAATGCAAGCTTCTCTTTTGAAGCTGAATGTCATGTCAGCTAAGTTGCATTTCATATTATTTTATGTCGCAGGTCAGAAAACAGTACCCTCCATATCTGAAAGAATTCGTCTAACCCCAGACAAGCCATTCTCTTTCTTTCTTTCTTTTTTTTTTTTCCCACAATGGAATCAAACTCAGTCACTTTTTTTCAAATGTGGTGCCACTGAGACCAACCCTTCAGATAAGCAGAGTCAATGGCCATTGAGTTAATGTGACTTCAGAGGAGCCAAAAATCCTGCCTGCCAAGGTGCCTAAGTCACCCACCATTACAGTCACTCCAATGAATGGACCATTGCGTTTCCAAAAATGCTCCTGTCACAGATACTAGCATAGGCCTAGCACAGTGCCCGAGCCATCAGAACCACTCAATGCTTATTGAATGAATAAAAGAATGATTGTTACCCAAGAAGGATAATAAGCTGTGATTATATTGGTTAGAGTCTATGCCAAAAATATAAAAGTATCTGGAACGTATTAACTTGTTTGCTCCCGCTGTGCGTGGTTGTGAAATCCGTCTTCAGATTGGCCATCTGCTAACCAGCTCCAGCTAGTGCTTAACGAGATGGGACATCAGAGAGAAAAGTGGGCAGTCAAGGCAGAGGGCTGTGGGAGTCCAGGGCTGGAAGGATGCTGAGCTTTGGTAGAGAGAGAATAAACCCAGTAGATAAGCTCAGGGTCTGTCTGTGTACCCAGCATCACTCTGAAGCCCACACCATTCTCCTGGGGACCTGGCTGAAGAGTTTGCCCATCATTAGGATGCACTGACTGACTAGTGATTCTCACACAAGTTCAGGAATTTAAACCCCTGCTCTCCTGCTTCCTAGATGTACAACTTAGGACCAAGTATGTAACCTACGTTGCACTGAAACGAGCATAGTAACTCTCTCCTTGGGCTGTTGGGAGGATGCAGTAGGGTAATACCTAGTAAGCCCTTAAAAGGATGGCCTGCCTGGCCTAGGAAGCCCTCTGTTCATGGTAGTCATGATTTTCAGTAGTATGTCAACAATCTACTGTGTGTAGAGTAAGATATGGGGAGTGGGCAATTTGCTTCGTACCATTACAACTTCTACAAACAGATGACACGTGAGCTGGCAGATGGCCTCAGTCCCATTACCTCCAGTCGGTATACATCCATGTGTGTGCAAGGGAAAGGACATGCATTCCCATTTAAATTCCTTATGAAATGGGCAAAGGCCTGGCCCTCTCCTGCCTCAGTCGCTCAACGGAAGAAGTGGAGAATAGTGGTATTTGTCTCATGTTACTGAGGAAAGGAGTTAGATGAATTCATCCCCAATAGAGTCTGGAACAGTGTTACATAAATAAAAAGTATGTTATTTCATGTGTGTGTGCGCCTTACATTTTTCTAGGGATGAACACAGCATTGATAACCAATTTTCATTTAAAAACAAAATCTACTGATACATGGATTTGTGCCGTGCCTGATACTTTCACAGGGTGGAATACAACCTCGACTAGTGGGAAAGGTGACAAGACGCTGGATGTCAGGCTCTGCGTTCTCTCTGAACTGGTCTGAGCGATAAATCCCTTCCCCAATCATGTCTGCATGGTGAAGCTGCTGTTTCATGCTGTGACCTAAAAAGCTTATGAGAAGCCATACCCTCGGTCTCGTAGCAGAGGGTGAGGCATGGCCCCTGATTTAGCCGCGCTCACTTCCCTGGCCACCCTGGGCACCCATCTAGAAACACGAACTGCGTCCAGCCTCAACACCCTCAGTGGCCCTTGAAGGCAAGAGATTAACATTTTATTTCCAAATCAGTAAAATGGGCGTGATGGGTTATTTCCTACTCCGGGGAAATACAGAAGCAGGAAGGGGGCGATAAGCAAAGGAAACAAGTTTGGGTGTTTTTTTTTTTTCCCCTCTGAATTTTAGAGTCAGTTTCCTGCGTAAAATGTTACTATCTCCTTTCTTATTCTTATGGAAGCTTCCCTCATCTAGCACATCCAGCTTTGAAAATGCAAAATGATTATTCACAGCATAACTTCTGTAAGGGAAATAGACACCTATAGGTCTTTAAGATATTGGGGGTGGGTGATCTACCCTAACCCTACAACCTCTACAAATACACCACAGATAAATCGTGTCACTGTCTCAGCTGCTGTGGCCCCAGCTTAGTACGCATATGTCTGTACAGGAGAGATAGGCGATCCTGTGACACTACTGTCCCCAAGTTAAGGAAATGGCAGTCCCTGTAATAGTGACAGCAGAGAGAGGTCTGCTCATTGATATGCAAATGACAATAGCAGGAATTCTGCTGTGTTTAGGGAATCCCGTGACTGGTGTGACCACAAGCAGGTTATTAAAGTGAAACAAGGCTATTTTGTCCATTATGAAAAGCACTGCCCTGTCCCAGTGAGTGGCACATTCAGGTTATTTACATTTCAACGGACAACCAACAATAAATCAATATAAATACTCCTTCAAATCCATTTTCTTTCTCGAAAAACAATAGCTGTTCAAAATCACGGGGTTAAGCAAGAATCTGAATCAAGCAGCAATCACAAAAAAATCCAGCATCTAACCAACCTGATGTCCGTTAAATCATTCGTAAGTAAAGCCCCTCAAAGCACTGGAGGAAAGAGAACTCTCCACGTGCAGCCCTAGAAATTGCGGTCCACCTCTAAATAATAACAATAATAGCGAGTAGCTTCACGTGCCATGTAATATGTTTACATGTATTTACTATGTGATGGAAAATACTGTAGGCCAGTCTGTATTATTGAAATGGGTGCATTGCACACGTCACATCACTTAATCCCTGCAGTGACCCTGGGAGGTGGATACCGTTATAATCCTCCTTATACAGATAAACTGCGGCTGAAAGAGGTTCTATAACTTGTCAAAGACCAGAAACCCAGTATGTGAAAGATCCAGGTTTCTAATCCTACCTGCATTGGAGTGGGGCTCTTAACACCAGCAGCACATCCTCTCCAAGAGATGCAGGGATGGAACTGGATGACCGCTAGTAAAATATCCTGGGGACTTAGAGTATTTGGCCCAACTTTGACCAGAGATAAAAACCTATAGTTCAGTCTGTGAGATACTACTAACTTTGATTTAAAAATCATTGGGAGGGGCGCCTGGGTGGCTCAGTGGGTTAAGCCGCTGCCTTCAGCTCGGGTCATGATCTCAGGGTCCTGGGATTGAGTCCCGCATCGGGCTCTCTGCTCAGCGGGGAGCCTGCTTCCCTCTCTCTCTCTGCCTGCCTCTCTGTCTACTTGTGATCTCCGTCAAATAAATAAATAAGATCTTTAAAAAAAAATAAATAAAATAAAAAAAAATAAAAATCATTGGGAATGAACAACTTTTCCATAATAAATTCTACCATTTATTCAGTTTTATATCCAACAAATAATTATTGAGTCATTAGTAAGTATGAGGTGCATGCCAGCATCTAAGGCTAGAGCAGTGAACCAGACAGAAAGAGGCCTGACTTCATTTAATTTACAGTCCTCTGGAGGAGAGAAATGTTTAAAAATCATCTTTCATTATAACTGTGACAAGTATGCAGAAGGAAAAGGCCTCAATGCAAGGAAAACTGAATAAAAGACCCAAGCCTAGTCCAGGAAAATCAGAAGAAGCCTCTCTGAAGAGGGAACAGTTAAGAGGCGTGGAGACTAGGTAAGAGTAAGCCAGATATAAGAAGATCAAAGCCCAGAAAGGCAGGATGGGGGCAGTAATCAGGATGCTTTAAGTTGTCTGCAAGTCAAATAAAACCCTCTGCAAATTTGCTTAAAACACTAAAAGGTATTTATTAGTATAGCTTCAGGCACAGTTTGATCAAGACTCTGGTTTTCATTTCTCTAAGAGTATCACTGTCCTACCAAATTTTATATGTTCATTTCAGTCACTTAATTTCTATCATGACAATGTCTACCAGTGACAGTTTATTTGCTCATAGTCCCAGAAAGAAAAAGTTCCCTTCTTTATGCTGATTAGGCAACCCCAAATCAATCCTTCTAACTACTGGATGCCTCCATCTGACTTAAGTCTTGGTTATCTGCACTGATGATTTTGGTAAGGAGAAGGGGATTTGTGTAACCTTGGACCTAAGGGGTGGGGTGGGTTCATTCCATCCAAATCATATGGCCACTAAACGTAGGTGGGATAAACAAGGAGGAGGCACCCACAGTTTCAACTCCAGACTGAGAGCTATTCTAATCAAAGATAGAAGCAGGCATGGAGAACCTTAGGTGATTCGAACAGATGTTGGAGGATCTAAGTCCCACGTGAAAAACAAAATGAAGAGGAGATCGGCATGAGGGAGACAAAGCTGTACAGGTCAGGCAGGCAGTGCCTTGAGTACCATGTTGGATATTCATGACCTGTTCCAAAGGTCAATGGAGAGTTTCTGTTTTTTTGTGATGATCAAACTTACATATTAAAAACATTCTTGTACAGAAGAAAGAAATATGTGTATATATCTGATACATCCATGTATATACATAGACTATGTCTGAAAAATACAAGACACTGGTATACGTGGTTGTTTATAAAAAGAAGTCCTTGGAAACCAGAGAGTTGACCAAATACAGAGACTTTTCACAGCATGCATGTTGACCTTGCCTTTTTTTTTTCTTTTTAACCTATTCTTACCTTGTTCTTAGATTTAAAAAATACCAAGTTAATTGTTTCCAGTGAAAACTCTGTCCACTGTATGGAGAGAAAACTCAGAGGTAGGGAAGAAGGCAGGGACATAAGGCAGGAGGGGCAGTCACTTGGCTTCCCATGGGACGGGAACAGGTCACCTGTGGCTGAAGGTCTACCCTTCTCCACAGACATAGCTAAGCCTTCTGTCCCCACAGAAGGCACATTCCGAGGTAGGACAGAGTGAAACGGCTACAGAGCCAGTGACTTCTGAGCATGAGTTGCAATAGGGGGAGGAGGCTTGAGAAGGAGCTAGAAGCCATGGAATGGTTGTAAGAGGATGATGGGGGCCTGGGGAAAGGGAGCAAGTTTGTATTTGTTCAGAGGCACAAACGTATTTGACTCACCTGAGCTACTGATACCCCCAGCTGTATAATTATGCAAATGTAACACCTCTGAAAACGAGCCTCTGCATCTGGGTGGAACTCCTGGGATTCCAGATTGTGGAATAGGAGCCTGGAAACCTCTCTGAGAGGCAGCCCACACCCAGCTAGAAAATGGGAAGCTGCAGCCTATTCCAACCCTGCCACCTGACTTCACGTCCCCACTGGGTCAAGTTGAACTCAGTAGAATGCAACGCGTCCACCTTGCTGGCACAAGTAAATAATGAAACAATTAGCAAAGGGACGAATGAATGCCAGCAGCAATTTTAGTGATAACTGCATACAATTAGCAAAATATTAGCAAAATGTGAAATGAGTTTTGAGAGAACACAAACATTCAATCCATGGCAACAGGGAACAGTTTATATCATGCATCTCTCTCAGTGTTTAATCCCTCCCATGCCACAACTCACGTCCTCCGTCAAGGCCCATTCTTATCCTTTACGCTGGCTGTAATCACACCTTTGAATCTCTCATTGTTTTGTCATACCCCCCTAATATCATTTATGGGTACACTATAGCATAGCAGTAACAAGCGAGCCATCTGGAAAATTGAGTTTATACTTTTGGTCTCCCATTTACAGCCTTATAAGCTGTGTGACCCTGGACAGTTTCCTTAACATTCCTGTGAATCCACTCCATCATCTGTAAAATGGGGACAGTCAAGTCATGTTCTTTATGATGTGGTTGTGAGGAATGAATGGGTTAATATGGATGGATGTGATGTAATATATATGTGTATATATGTGATATATATATTTGCATATATATATTTGTATATATGTATGTATATTATATATGTGTTATATATGTATGTATGTATATATACAAATATGTATATATTTGTATATATACATACCTGTCAATTTGGAGCACATTATAAGCTCTATGTGGGAATTAGTTATTGGTAGTATTACAACTATACATAATAGTTATTAGTATATTTGTCATATCTTTTATTTAGATTATATGCATTTCAAATTATCTGATAGACTTAGGTTCTTTTTGTAACATAATTGGTCATCTAATATACCATGTGAGAAACTACCCCAAAACTTACCAGTTTAAAACAACAAACACTTTTTATCTCGCCAGTCTTTTTTTCAAAGATTTTATTTATTCATTTATTTGACAGAAAGAGCGCACACTCACGAGAAAGAGAGAGAGAGAGTGAGCACACAAGCAGGAGGAGCAGCAGGCAGAGGGAGAGGGAGAAGCTGACTCCCTGCCGAGCAGGGAGCCCAATGTGAGGCTTGATCCCAGGACCCCGGGATCATGACTTGATCCGAAGGCAGAAGCTTTACTGACTGAGCCATGCAGGCGCCCCTATCTCACAGTTTCTGTGAGTCAGGAATCTGGGGATGGCTCAGAGTCTCCCAGGAGTATACGACTGAGGCTTCCCCCAGGGCAGTAGTCATCTATCTGAAGGTTCCACGAGGGAAGGAGCCACTCCTAAGCTCACTCACGTGACTATGCACAGCCACAGGTCTCACTGGATGGTGGAGAGACATGGAGTCTCTCCATAGGAAGCTCAAAACATGGCAGCTGGCTTCCCACACAGCAAGGGCTCTGAAAGAGGGAGAGAACAAAACAGAATCTCGGGTTTAAACAACTTAATCTCAGAAGTGGCGACCCATCACTTCTGCTATTTTCTGCCTGTTAGAAGTGAGTCAGTATGTCCATTCTACACTCTAGAGGAAGGGATCCCACGAGGACATAAATAGGAGGAGCTCATGGTCACAGGGCCCCATCTTAGAGGCTGTCTCCCACACACAGTAAGAAAGAGGAAAATGAGTGTTTGTGGAATGTGCCAACCTTACTGGATAACCCTTGTGGTTCTGAAAGACCATCATCTAACGGACTGAGCAGGAGAGCAGCACAGGTAAATTACGTCTATGGGAAACACTCGATGCTTGGCTTATCCATTTAATAAACACTGGCCACTTTTATTGCAGACACTGTGTGAAAAATGAAGGATACTAAGATTTAAAAAAAAAAATAAACCTTAAACTGGATAGGAACTGGCCCAACTTTCTCACTGAACAAATAAGGAATTTGAGGTCTAGAGCAAACAGGCTAGTTGTCCCAAGTAACACAAGCACTACCAGTACTCAGATCTCTCAATGCCTTTCTCCTCTGATGGAAATAAGGGAGTTCCCTGCTGCGTCCTCCTGGGCAACCAATCCCCCCACTTCTGTGACTAGGAAGAAAGACTACAAAAAAGAACTGAATCTATAGGATATTCGTTATCCTTAAATGCATACAGTGTTTTTTGTTTTTGTTTTTAACATTTTATTTATGATTTGTCAAAGAAAGAGAGAGAGTGAGAGAGTACAAGCACACAAACACAGAGAGCAGCGGGCAGAGGGAAAAGCAGGTTCTTCACTGAGCAAGGAGCCTGAAGTGGGACTCGACCCCAGGACCCTGGGATCGTGACCTGAACCCAAGGCAGATGCTAAACTGACTGAGCCACTCAGACATCCCTAAATGCATGTAGTTTTATTAAAACCAGCCCCTCATATTAGGACATTCTTTACATAAAGACAAACTATAATCCATGAAGTTCCTACATGCCTAACAGATTTTTATGGGCTCCATTCTTCCCGTCCCCTGTTGTTCCTTGCGCAGACATTGCATTTAAGCTTCCACACACCACCTGACAAAGACAAGGACTTAGACATCACCCAAGCCGCACAGAGAGAGAGCTAAGTACCCTTCTGCTGGGGACGGGACACTACTTGCCCCCAGACCATCCAAGCTATAGTTCTCGCCTTTTGCCTCTAACTAAGGCTGATGTTTATTTGTCTCTTTGTTTGGCTTGCCTTCAACCAGAAAGCACTGCTTCCATGTGTCAGACTCAACAAGGCCACTTTCCCCTTCTGGAAAAATAAAATAACCTCGGCCGTAGTCATGCCTGGGAATGGAATGCACTTCGAGAGGCAAATACAAGAATTTCATGTGATATAAATAGACTCCATCAATTCAAGGAGCGGGTGTGGAAACTGAAACATTGACAGGTAATTATCAAAAGTACCTTAGAAAAGCAAGTTTCTGTGGACAATAGCTGCAATTTATTATTATTATTGTTGCTAGCCTCCCTGATGTTCTCCATTTATGATTCTAGTAATCTTGTCTCTTTTGATGAATGTACCTTTTGTTTTTCATTAGGGTGTCAATGCATTAGACAAAAGGCCTGCTGAGTACGGCAAAACTCATGGTCACCTGACAGAGAAAACAGGACTTTATACCTGTGAGCCAAAACAGAATCGTCCCAGCAGGCTGACAATGCATAGGTACAAAACCACGTGTCCACGTGCGCATGCACGCGCCGACAGACCGGCGCGCGCACACAAGAACGTTGCCCTTGACAATCCTGGAGATGATGTTAGGAATTTTTTAGCCAGGTTCAAGTGCTCTATGGCAGATTTGCCAGCTCCAGACCACACATAACTGAAACCAGCCCCTCCATGCCTCCGACACCTTTATATCTTATTTCGTTGTGATCTTGCTGAATCCCTAGACCAATCTTAAAGGTGTAAGAATCCCTCTCCTTCAAAAATCCTCAGGCCCCTTCCCTTAATTAGAGATCCTGAGCTATACGTCGTTGGCCGTGAAGCATTATTTACTCTTAGACAGGCTGCTCCAAGGCTTCAAAGCACTACTTTGCAAACCCTTCCAGCTCCTAAGGGGTGGGAGAGTGGAGGAAGTAGTTCAGCGGTCAGTCGATAAGAGTTTGAGATACTAGCAAACCCGACCTAGTGCTGGGTGTTTAGGCAAGAATTTCAATAGGTTCTTAACTAGTCAGTCCACTGGGGTATGTGGATTTTTTTATCAGTCTAGTATTCTGGGCCACTGACACAATCTTGGACAGTTGTCAAGAGCTAATAACCTTTTGCAATAATATCCTCGACAGGGAAGGGGAAATGGGATTTTCCAGGGCTGAAGTCTGAATGATTGTAAAAAAAAATTTTTTTTAAATAGCAATTCAAAAAACACTTAGAATTAGAACAAAAGAGAAAGCAAATCAAACTCCCCCCACTCCCAACATAGAAAAAATGTTAAGACTACATGTGCCACAAAGGAAAAAAAATTTTTTTCAAAGAAAAGCTCAGAATTTTCAATGTATGCAGAACATTAATTTTAAGGTAATTAGAAAAAGCTGTTTTCTATTCATCAAAAATCAAAGGTATGTACATTCTGGATAAAGATTTGGCTACCAATTAATAAATTCATAAATACCCATGGAGTCTGAACATGCCATCCATATTATGTGGTACATTGAAACCTACTGGGTCCTAAGAGAAATCGTAAAAGTGGAAAATCATTTTTAAAAGAACCTATTTTCTTTAAAGAGTTTATTTATCTATTTGACAGAGAGAGAGAGCACAAGCTGGGGGAACAGAACGAAGAGGGAGAAGAAGGCTTCTCACCAAGCAGAATCCTGACATGGGACCCGATCCTAGGACCCTGGGATCATGACCTGAGCTGAAGGCAAATGCATAACCGACTGAGCCACCCAGGCGCCCAAGAACTTATATTTCCCCCGTGCAGCCTCCACTCCCATCCCTGTGTACTCACTCAAGAAAAATATTTTAAAACATAGAGTGAAACTAGAAATCGCATCCCCTGCAATATTCCAACATTGTTTCTGTTCTTTTGTTCATTCATTTACTGGCTATGCACTCACAGGGCTTCCCCTTTGGCTACGCACTGTAATAGGAAATAAAAAAGGAGTGAGTTACACAGTCCCTACTCAGAGGATCTCCCCTCTTAGTGAGAATGACACACACAGAAATAAACAATAATACTCTAAATACTACATCAAGACACAGCATTATTAAAGTCCAAAATGCTGAGTGTCTAAGACTAGGGGGTTTAAAACTGTCTCTACAGAGGAGGCGACATTTAAGCTGAGTCTTAAAATACAAGTACGAGTTGGCTAGGTGGCAAGGGGGGAGCTTCACACATATTTCAGAGAGGATGAAGCATTTGCTTTGATGCAAGCAGAGTGTGCATGCGGATGGATGGAGGAGGCGGGAGGAGATGAGGAAAAGTAAGAGCCAGCCTTTAATTGACTCATATGCCGTGCTGAAATATTTGAACCTTATCCCACCTGCAACAGAAAGGTGCTAGAGATTCCTAATGAAAGATTTCCTTTATACTCAAATAATTCAGGTAATATCACAGAGGATGAAGGAGAAGTTTTGGTTAGAATCGGTATTTTACATGGCTTCTTAGAAAGTCCAACCAACACCAAGTCTAGTTTCTGCCCAAGCTGAATCCCGTGTGTTACCACATCTCCCTTTTTTTCTTTGTAATTTTCATCCCATTCACCTTTATCTTCCGCTGATTCGTTCAATCAATCATTCCATCTTTCAACAAGTATTTGTCCAGCCCTTACTAGAATGCCAGACACTGTGTAGGGACCAGTGATGAGTCCCTAGCAAGGACAGGGTCTACAATCTGGCCAAATTTACAGTCTAGCAGTACTGACAGATTTATTTAAATACAAGTAATTGAAATGATGTGTAAGGAGCAAGATGAAGGGAAGCTATGGGGGTTTCCCTAAGGAAGTGGTGGTTAGTTTGTGACCCGAAGGATGAGTAAGACTTAACCAAAGTTCATGCGTTGGAAGGAGGATGGGGGAAAAGCAGAAATTACCGTGCAACTGGGAAATAACCAAAAGCAGGAGGAAGCATGGTACCTTGGAGGAAGTGAAAGGTGCCCTGCCTGCCTGGACAGTTGGACAAACTGGAGGGACGGGCTGGAGTTAGAGCCTGAGGGGCTATGCTCACTATGTGTACCAACCCAGTAGGCTAGCCTGTGCTATAGAAATAGAAACCTAATGCTTGGTGCCTTAATTGACAAAGATTTGTCTCTCTGTCAAGTAAATTCCAATGCAGTTCAGATGACATTCCAGGACAATTCTCCATGGGATATTTCAGACACCAGGGATCCCGCTATCTTTTGATGTTACCGTCCCAACATGTGGCTCTCAGGGTCACTACAAGAGGTGAAGAGCATGTATGACAGTGACTCCTAAATACTTTTGCCCAAAAAGACATGTTCATCCACTGCTTTCCAGAAGTAGTCACAAAGACCTAACTAATGACAGGAGAAATGCTGGAAAATAGAGGACACACATGGGCCATTTGGTGACCCCCCCCCCCCCCCAGTATCTCTGTCAAGGATTAGCAGGCTTAATCCTAAAGATAATGGAGAACCACTACAGCCCTGCAAGCAGGGGACTGCTAGGATAAAGTTTATGTTGTTGAAATGACTCCAGCAATACTGTGGAGAATGAAACGGATGGACAAAGAAAGATCAGTTAAGAGATTTTTCAGAAGTTCAAGTAACAGAAGATGGTGGGTGAGAATACAGTGGTGTCAGCCTCCCAGTTTAGTAAAGACCTACATTCAGACATTTTTATAAGAATCCTAACAAGAAATTGGTTTAAACTGGTACTTGTAACAGAGAAGAATTTTCTTAAGAGTAACAATAACAGGGGGTTATTGTTACTGAGTCCGGGGGAGTCAGCCGATTAAGCTTCCAACTCTTGATTTCAGCTTAGGTCATGATCTCAGGGTTGTGAGATTGAGCCCTGCCTATGGCTCACATGCTGGACATGGAGCCTGCTTAAGATTCTCTCTGTCCCTCTGCCCCTCCCCCCATGTGCGCTCTCTCTCTCTCTCTCTCTCTCTCTCTCTCTCTCTCCCTCTCTCAAAAAGAAGGAGAAGAAGAAGAAGAGGAAGAGGAAGAGGAAGAGGAAGAAGGAGAAGGAGAAGGAGAAGGAGAAGGAGAAGAAGAAGAAGGGAATATGTAAACTACTGGCTTTATTTACCTAGTAGTTTAACAGATTACAAATAGCTGAATTCTCTTCCCATAGAGCAGGAGATGCAGGAGAGCAAAGGTTCTTTTGCTCTAGTTCTGTGGAATGGTAAAACATGGTGAGGAAATTGTGATAATATCCGACAGAGTATCCTGAAGCTGAGACTAATGCTAAGACCATGGAAGTATGCAGAGCAGAGATTCAGACGCGGATCTGAATAGTAAGTCAGAAAAAGGATATAGGACTTTCCAGAACCAGGCAGGTAGGTCAGAAGTCAGAGTATGGAGCCAGCGAGCAGAAGGTTGGACCAAGGAGCACAGAGAACAGTGAGTGCCACCAAAAAGTGGATCGTCGAAGTTGTTCTTAGATGCTTTCAGTAACCTGGAGATTGGAGCTACAACTGCAATCACTGAGCCAGAGGGAGGGCAGGCAAGAAATGTTCCTCCAAGTAGTTCCCCTATCAATCATCTTCTTATCAAGTCCGGAACTCATTTTTTTTAAATTTCAGCTTTATTGACAAATAACTGATAGGATTTTCACATAGCTCCCAGTCTTCCCCAGCTCAATAAAATCATCCACTCTCCCCTCAAGTGTTCCAGCCATAAGCCCTTCTCAAATCTTCTCTTTCGTGTTATGCTACTTCTCCATGTCCGATCCATCAGCATGTCCCTTGACTCTACATTGATATATGGCCTGATTCCAACCGTTTCCTGTCATCTCCACCATAGTCCAAGCCACACCATCTCTTAATTTTGACTGTAGCAATAACTTCTTAACAGGCTCCTATCCTCTGCTCTTTCCTCTTAAATTATATTCTCACCACAGACAGAATGATCATTTTGAGACATGAATATAGTCATATTAGTTCCTTACAGTGGCTTCTAGTCTTACTTAGAATAAAACCGTGGCCAGGGTGCCTGGTTGGCCCTGTCGGTTTAAGTGTCCGATTCTTGGTTTCAATGTTTCAGTTCAGGTTGTGATCTCAGGGTCATGAGATCAAGCCCAGAGTCAGGCTCCACGCTCAGCTGCGAGTCTGCTTGGAATTATCTCCCTCTCCCTCTTCCTTTGCCCCTGACCCACAAGTGCAAGTGCTCAATTTATCTCTCTCAAATAAGTAAATCTTTAAAAAAAAAAAAAAAGGAATAAAACTATGGCCAACAACATCCTTCAATATCTACGCTGTGCCTTCCTTTCTGATCACATTTCCATCTCTTCCTTCTATTGCCCTTGTTACCTAGACTGCAAATCCGTTCTTTAAATATTTATTTAAATTAATTATTAGATTAAATATCACCTCCTTAGCCTCACGTCTGAACATCTGATCTAAAGCAGCCACTCATTACAAAACAGTATATCTATTTTGATGTTCTGCATACATTGACTCTTAATATTTTCTTTCTGAGTTATTTCCATGGTATTGCTGTCATGCTGTCATGAGGGTTAACTATCTGTTCTCCTAGAAGAGCACACCCCCACTGAAAGCAGTGGCCTACACTGCCTTGATCCTTGCTGTTCCCAAGTGCATGGAATGGTGTGTAGTAGGCACTCTATTCTAATTTGGTGAATAAATACATGAATGAAGAAATACATAAATGTGTGACTTCTCCTTCTTTCCTGTGCCTGAAACCTCTCCTTCTTGACTATCTTCTTTCCAACAGCCTAGAACCTTGAAGTCTCTTAGACAATTGAAAAAGAAAAGTCCTCCCTTGATCTCCTGTAGCTTTTCCTTTTCCTTTCGATTCCATTCTTTCTTCTTCTTTGTTGCTAGAAATGGGGGTTTTTTGTTTGTTTGTTTTTTATACAAACACTCTACAGTTATTGCATAACATTCTCTAATTTCTGACTCTCTGCTCGGTGGAAATGGGTCCAGCTCCTGGTCCCAAACCAGCCCTTGCCTTAGTGACCCTCACTACCACCTCCAGTGCTCCCCCTTCTTCTATTCTTGACCCCCAACATCTCTTCTTTCTGTGGGGCTCTCTGACCATTCCCTTTCTGTTCTCTTCTTAAAACAATTCCTTGGGCTCCTCTACACTCTTTTCACGCTCCTTTTTTCATCCTTCCACCATCTGCTCTTTATCACGTGACTTTTGCCCTTTCCCTCTCCCTCCCACTAAATTGGAGTGTGCCCGGTCACTTAGGATCCTTGGCTCCCCGCCTTTCTCACTCTCTACCCTCTCCTTCTGGCTGATTTCATATCCTCCTTGGACTTCAAATACTTCCCCAAAATAGATTTTTTAAAAATCTACACCTCTAGCCTATAGCTCTTCCCCCCACTACGTACACTTGGGTAGCCCACAGTCCTTTCAAACTCAACATGTCCAGATTTGTAAGGTACTGTAATAAGGAAAGGGGGACTCGGAGATTTGGTCGTTTACCTAAGAGCACCTGACTAGGGAATGGTAAAACTGGAATCTAAATTCAATTCTCCCAGACATCAAAGCCCATATTATTCCTACATGTCACTTTGTCATTGTGTTACAACAGCAGAAAGCAGGAAACAGCCAAAATGTCTTTCTAGAGAGTAGTTCAGTATACTGTGGAATGGCCAAAAGAATGAAATTTGATGTCACGATTAAAAAAGATTCTTCAGAAATATGATTAATAGCAGGGGGGGAAAGTGAAACATGAAACTATGTATAGTAAGATCCTAATCTCATCATTATGATTAGAATAAAGTCTGGAAAGGAAACATAAAATGTCAACTGCTATCTTCATGTGGTGGCATGATTATGATTTAAATAACTGTATTTTTTTCTCTCCCCCCATTCATTCTGGCCCTGCACTAGTGCCTCCGATTTCTTTTTAGAAAATTACCTCTTCTTCATGTGTATCATTTGTTTTTGTTTTGTTTTTGTTGGTTTTTTTTTTTCTGATGTGTGTATTTTGATGGGAAAGTAATGAAGTTTCCTTAGATCCTTTCACTCACCCAGCCAGTATGAGCCAAAAACCTTGTATATTGGCCAAGATGAGCCAATAAGACATTTTAGCTGAGTTGCATTGGGAAAGAAAAATGTCAGAACCCGTTCAATCCTGTAGTGGCACCAGAACTAAGCAATTAGTTTCCACCTCCATTAATTCCTAGAGCTGCCCTTCTTGTTCTATTTCTAAACTGATTCTCTGGCCTCTTGTCCATTCTGGAAGCTTCCTCACATCCTTTCAATAAATTACCTTTTCTTGGCTAAATTAGCTCTTAGTGGTCTCTGATACTTATGACCAAAGAACCCTAACTCACGCATATCTGCATGTTTTCTATAATAAATACATTTTGTCTTTATACTCAAGAATGAAGAGGGAAATGAAAGTTAAAGATCTAGCAACAGTAAAAACAGTCCAAGTTACCAGTCTGAAATATGTTTGACTGTAATAAACCTGGGTGAAATGTGAGATTTGACCTCTCCTGATCCATCACTGATCCTAGTAAATCACCCACTTCATGCTGTGATTTCAAAGTGACAGCAGATCAATAGTATCCCCTTCCTATACAAACAGAAAACATTTTTATTTCTATTTCTAATAAGTTTAAGGTCAATGCGAGCCTACCAAAGCAAGACTTGGATTATACTGGAAAGAAAATATATTCTTTTTTTTGGTTTTTCATTTGATACATGTAGTGAATGCTTCCTTCATGCCTGCAAGTTGGTCTACAAAAATGAATGGTGCCTGGCTTTGGCTTCTTAGGTACTTCCTCCTGCAGAATGAGGCAAGTGCATAGCAGATAAATTGCAACAAAATATGGTAAATGCTACTCTAGAGATGGGAGCAAAGTGCCATCTCTCAGGACAGAGATGAACTATAACTGAAAAAATTCCAGATGATTAGAGGGCCAATAACAACCCCCCAGCACTTACTGTTTTAGCTGAAAACTGGGCTACAGCAACTTTGCAAAGAAGATCATCATTCCAATGAGAAAACACGGAAAGTGTTTCTGTTAGTGGCAAAACCATATTATAGGTTGTAATTTCCATTCTTTTTTTAAGTGCATCTAATAAGCTGTCAATATAATGATTATAATTTTCACTTTAAATCCCTTGAAAACACATTGTAGTGTCTTTACCATCAACTTGCCTTAATAAAATAACAGAAGTTGGGGCACCTGGGTGGCTCAGCCAGTTAAATGTCTGCCTTCGGCTCAGGTCATGATCCTGGGGACCTGGGATTGAGCCCTGCATCAGGATCTCTGCTCAGCAGGGGAGTCTGCTTCTCCCTCTCTCTCTACCCCTGCTTGTGTGGTCTCCCTCCCTCTCTCTCTGAAATAAATAAATGAAATCTTAAAAAACAGGTAACAGAAATTCACCTTTGTCACCTCCCTCTAACTAACCCCTTAAGTATTTACCTTCATTTTTCCAAAATCCATTTCCTATTTTCTCAGTCCCAGGGGCACTAAAAGAATTATCCTGCACCCCTACTGAGGAACCTACCCAGACCCTGTCTCAACACCATGCTTTGGGTAGGATGGAGAGATTCCTCCCAAACATATCTTCACATCCATTCTTATCTATTGTGGGTCTCTTCTTTCAAGACCTAGTCTGATACCTACCCCTACCAGTGTGTCAGCCGCCATAATGGCTCAGTGGGGCACTGCTTCCAGCTACCATGGCTGCCCTGGAATGGAGGCCTTTTGGAGAAAAGAGCTTAGCAACACAACGAATAATAATCCCACTGGTGAAATTCTTGATACTGATAGACCAAACCAAAACACCCAAACGCTACTCCCAGGTGTTCTATATCAGTAGTTTTGATGTGAGGCCTTAAAAAATAAGTGCATCTATATAAAAAATTTTTAAAAAATCTTCCTTGACGATACTAACATTGGGGGAGAAGTCTGGGTCCTCAAGGAATGATGATATAAACAAGCACCAATCTTACTCTAGCATAAGGACATGAATTCCAAGCAAAATCTATCCCAGGAACATATAGACGGAGGTCTCTGGGGACAGGCTGAGTACCAGGTGTTTGCCTCTGCCAGCCTCCTACCTTCCCTATCTCTGCCCTTCCAGGTCACCTCTAGTCCTCATAGGAAGTAGTAAGCAATAGAGACAGAGGGTGAGCTTTGGAATCAAACCGTCCTAGGTTGATCAATGGACTCTGCCACTTACTCACAGTGGGATGGTGGGGAAGTTACCAAATGCCAGTGAACCTTAGTCTCCTCATCTGAGAAAGGACAACAGTAATTTCTTCCTTGCAATAAGAGAACGAAATGACATCACAGAAGCCTCTGACACATAGAAGGGCAGTAATCGGCAGCTGTGAGGCTACTTGGAGTCATGCTTTGCCAACAGTAGCAACACACCCAACCCTGCCCTTTCCCTAGAATAACCTATGATTCAAACCCCACAATAAACAAACAAACATGTCTACGCCTTCCCTCATGGTACTCTAAACTGGTTTCTACGAACCTGAAAATGCCAGAGGTAGCCTAAGCTACAAAGAGCCTCTGTTGAAGTGAAGATGCTTAGAGAGCCAATGCTCAGATTTGAAGAAGTGCATGTGTTGTCTCCTGCTGTTCCATCACATCACTTGTTCCAGAACAGCTCACCCCACCACAGGTCTACAATATTATCCACACCAGGTATGGGCAGGCTCACGGTCTTCTGAGATAGAATGAAAGAAGAAGGCCTCAGGGTCTCTCCACGGCCACACTGACCACTCCGTGTGGCCTGTGTGCGTGAAGGTGTATGTGTGTGTGAGAAGATCTTGAAGATTCCTATTTTCTATTTCCATATTTATCCCATGCTCAGGCAGGAATGCTAAGTACATTTGTTGCTCACCCACATTTTTAGAACTGGAAAATGGGATGGCCGAGAAAGATCTTAGAAACTGGTCAGTGCAACATTTCTCAAGATGTGGCCTGTGGACCAAGTATGGTGTCCCTAAAGATGGGGCCAAACAACTGCCTTATTGAATAAGCATCTCAGGGAGTTCTCAAACACTTTTAAGATCGTGGGACACCTGGGTGGCTCAGTTGCTTGAGCGTTTGACTTTGGCTCAGGTTGTGATCTTGGGGTCCTGGGATTGAGCCCCACATCTGTCTCCCTGCTCAGAGAGGAGTCTGCCCTCCCTCTCCCTCTGCCCCCTCTGCCCCTCTGCCTGCTTGTGCTCTCTCTCTTCTGCTGTGTGTCAAATAAATAAAATCTTTTAAAAAAAAGCACTTTCAAGATGGAGAGCCACTGAGCTAGCTCAAATGCCCCCTTTCAAAGTGAAGATATTAAGGCCTGAAAAAAAATGAGTGATTTTCAAAAACAGAGGGTCTTGACTTCAGCACTACTGACGTTTGGGACTGAGTAATCCCCCCGTGCATCAAGGATGTTTAAGGGCGTCCCTGGCCTCTTGGAACTAGACTCCACAAACATCCTCACAGCTCTGACAACCAAAAACATCTCCAGACATAGCCAAACATTCCCTGGGGAGACAAAATCAGCCCAGACTGAGAACCCCTGTCTAAAGTGCCACTGATAATCAGAAGGGGAAGCAAGATAGTACTCAGGGTCCTGATCCACAGCCCAGCGATCTTCCTATAGCTGCTGCTCCTCTTTTGCTGGTGGGGGCGGGGGGCAGTGAGGAAGGAGGGGGAAGGATGAGCACTCAGGCCTTAAAGGTGGGGTCCCCGGGAATCCGGGATGTGAACCGCCCCCCCCCCCCAGCCCGCTCCTTCCCTGACTTACTGTGCAGCTAGTCATCCCTATTTCTGTTTCTCCACCTGTTTAAACCTCGCTCTTCCAGGAGAATTGGCAGGATTCAGATTGGCAACACCTTGGAAACCCACACAGAAGGGTGCCATCCAAGAAGCTTTCCTGAGACTGATTTAAAGGGACCCCTGTGCAGAAACCAAGGGTGTCGTGTTCTCAGGTTCGTGCCCTGCGAGGAAGAGGAGTGTGGTGGGGAACTGTACAAAAAGGATCAGAAAAGGTGGCTTCTGCCCCAGCGCTTTCCAATCTGCCTTTGTGGCAGCTCTTTGATCTAGAAGCAGTTTCCCCAGCCAACAAAGGGATTAAAATATGTCGCTGCATCTGGGCTTGGACTCACTGGTGACCTCTGTCCAAGGGGCCCTGTCACGGGTCGTCAAAAACCCAAACCCCACCTTTCCTCCGACCCCCAGCTCGCTCACTAGTCCTCATTTTCTTCAGTGATAGGAGGTTGTGTCTACAGAGGTCTTTATTCCTAAGGGACACACCCTAAAGTATTTAGGAAGGGAGTCTCGTGATATTTGTAACTTACTCTCAAGTGGTTCTCAAAATCATATACTATGTATATTATGTGTAAGGATATACATGTAGGCATATAGTCTCCTACATAGAGGGAAAACAAATCTACCAAGATATTGCTAAATGTTGACTCTCATTGAAGGGTATATGGGTGTTCATTCTATGATTCTTTCCATTTTTCTGTATGCTTGAAGTTTTTTAAAGTCAGATGTTGGAGAGAAGAACAGCTCTTTTACAAAAAGCTATCTCTTTCACAAAGCCTTTCCCAAACTAGCTGAAATAATTCCTCCAAATTCCCACAGCACTTATGTACTCGGTGTTTATCACTTTCTACCTTGTGTTATAGTTATTTAAGTGCTTGCATAGTGGGTCATAAAATTGCTAACGCAATACTCAGCTATGCAGAGAACATTTGTTCTAAAACTGCTCTTTATTTAGTCTCCAACTTCTCTGTTCCTCCTCACAAGACCCCACGCTGCTGGAAGCAGGAAGAAAACCAATCTTATCATCTGAGTCCAATCTTATCATCTCAGATTGATCATAGAATTTAAATAGTCACTTTAGGTAACTCAGTCCTGTTTGGACAGAAGCTGGGCCCTGACCTCTGCTGCCCCTTGATTCCCCAGGACGGCATTTGGGAACTGACTGGGTTTGGGAGACATCCCAGTAAAGGGTCGCCGAGATCAGTTTGTAAAAACTGGTCAGTGATATTATACCCGTGATGCGAATGCTGACTCCAAATCTGATAATAAGGTCCTTGAGGGACATGTCAGTGTTCCGGGAGCAGCTGAAGAAGTGTCATCTCTGTTGCTGGAGGAATTGGGCAGTGCTCCGACCTTACAGGTTCACCCTGAATCTTGGCCGTCCGCCGTCTCTCTGGTCTGCTGTTCCTGCCTCTACATCATGACTTCTGTTTTCACCACTCACCGAAATGCCACAAAGTGATTAATAATAATTTGACACTAACAATTCCTAATGGACTGAGTGCCAAGCTCTTTGCATATAGTATCTCATATATGAGATGTGAGGCATTAGCACAGAATTGTCTTCTAAGGACAACCAGTGGTCTCTTCATTGCCTGGTTGTTGTCTTCGCCCTTTCTTCGAACTCCGAGGCGGTAGAGACCACGTGCCACGCTGTCTTAGAAACTCCCATTTGCGGGGACCTCCCAAGTTACGTAGCCAACCACTTCTTCTCCAGCACTATCATGTTATTTCCTTCCAGTTCAGCCCAATTCCTTCTACTCCAGCTAGTCCCGTAAGTTCTCTGGCCATCCCACCTTTTTCAGTCACCTTCCACAGTCCCTCTGGTGTTTGTCATGCCCCTTCAAATTCATCCCTGACAGACCAGCTTGCGTTCATTTAGCACACTTTATGGAGTTTTGATTTGTTCTCAAGCCCACTGTCCTCAGTCTTAGAAAGACAAGGCTGAGAGAAAGAGAAGCGAGCCCAGTCCCCACCATCATGGACTCTGCAGTGACTGTCTGTGTGGGCTTCCATCTTGTCCCAGTTATTCAAGCAAGAAACAATCCTCCTGGCACCTCCTTCCAAGTCAGCATGCTATCTGTATCATCCATCTGACACTTACCAAGTGCAGCTCTGTGGAGTTAATTGTCCTATTCAGGGACTGTTTATTGAGGGTAATAATAATAATGCGAGTACTTTTACAGACTGAGTGTCTCCTCTACGCCAGGCACTCATTCTGTTTGTACCCTCTCTAGTTTTCTCACCGTCTCTGCCTGAAAGGGGCAATTTATTTCTTGTTAGTAATGAAGCACTTGAGGTTCAGAGATGATAAGTAACCTGCCCAAGACCACATAATTTGTAAATGACATGGTCAGTGGGAGAACCGGGACCCCTGACTCCAAAGGCTCTCCAGACCCGCCAAGCTGTTGACTTCTTTGTGGTGTCGTGCACTGAAGTAGTGAACAGCCAGTGACGTAGAGGGCTGGGAATTAGATGTGCATTCGAGTTCCAGCACCAGCTCTTACAGGAGATGTGACTTCGGACAAATTCCCAAACCTCTTTGTATCTTAGTATCCTTGTTTTAAAATTACCATCGCAAAAAATACACAAAGTCATTTACCTCACAAGGATTATATGAATGAGAAACACCTAGCAAGGCACTGGGTATTATCACAGACTCTTTCCCTTCTCCCTTTGTTGACGAGGATCACTGAAAACATTGTCATGTCCCTTCTTGTTGCTCGTATAAAGGCCTAAGTGTGATGTTAAGGAATATCTAATCTGTGGGGTTATTAAAGAGGCAGGGATTGGGCCAGAGTGGTAGAGGCGGTAAGGTTGAGAGGAGAAGGAAAAGCAATCCCAAAACCAGGCAATGGGAGGGAGGTGGTGCTGTTGCATTTGTTAGGCAAACTTTTCCAAGGCCGAGCCCCTGAAGCTTTTGTGCGTCAAAAGCATTTTAAATGCTTACCACAGGTGCACTCATATGGGATTCCTTCTGTGGCAAAGAAAGCGTAGGCTTATCAAAATGCTAACTGATACTGTTCAGAAGGAATCTGGAGACATCCAGAATAGACCCTTGAACAAGCTCAAAAGCCCACTTTTTTTTTTTTTCCTATAAGCTGGCTACCCATTCCAGAACACAACATAGGTCATAAACTAAACGTCCACATTTATGAGCTGATTCATCTATGGATTCAATAAATATTTGTTGAGCAGCTACTGTGTGCCAGTTCTCTATGATTCGAAAGCTAGTGTTCTTCTACCATTTAAGTCTTCCGAATAAAGTACATGATATAATAGAGATCCCGGTCATTGACAACCTTCTGTCAAAACCTGAAAATAGTCTGGCCAGAACACGATATGCTCATGGCTCTGGAAAGATAATCAGGCTTATTGGCACAGCCGGGCTTGTGTCCCCAGCCTTCGCACTACTCCATGCATGTCCTTCTCAAAGCTGGATGCTTACAAAGAGTGGTCCACTATAGTCAGAAGTGCCGTTCTCAGACAAGTTTATGTGAGTATCTGCATGCGACTGCTTATAAAACTTTGAGGATGATACACTTCAAGGCATTTATTTATTAGAAATTTGAAAAGAGGCAAAGACTGTGCATACAACCCACTCAAAGAGGGAAAACCCAGCCCTAACAGTGCATTACCTTTGTCTAGGGCAGGATCCTTTTCCGTGGCCTGTAACATAAATGCTGTCATTTTGGCCTCACACGAGCCTGTGAGATCTGGAAGGTAATGGAGATTGTACCCACTCCCGAGGAAACTGAGTTTCAAGTTATAAATGTCACCAGTACTTTAGAAATGTCCCAAGTTTCCACATGTACTTAATAATGTCAGAATCAGGATTTGAACGTAAGTTCTTTCTGCTCCTTCCGGTATGCCATCGGCATTGGTCAGGATGAGTTAGGTTATGTTGAGGTAACAAATGGCCCTCAGATCTCAGGGGCTCACCATAATCAAGCAAGATTTCTTACCCACGTTCCATGGCAGCTGGGGCTTTGGTCTATGTTATGTTTACAGCAGGATGCAGCTGACAAAACTGCTTGTACCTGGAACTTAGCCACTCATGCAGCAGAGTGAAGAGTGAAGAGCAGTGGGTCCCACACTGGTTCTAGAAGCCTCTTCTAGAAACTGTCATTCTCAGTTCATTGGCCAAAGCAGGTCACATGGCTTTATCCACATAAAATATCACAAAGATGAGTTACCTTCCACAGGAAAGGGACCCAAATAGGAATAAAAACAACTCAGTTTACATTAGGATAGTAATGTGTGAAGTCATCATGAGCCCCCCTGCCTTGTTCACAAATTTGATTCTGGTTAAGAAATATTTCAGATATAATCAGCCCAGCAGTCATCTTAAAAAATGGAAAAATTAAATAATGAAATGAATTTAATATTAAGCAAGCAACAATGCTAAAACATGCCTCTTGAGCATGAAACCTGCATTTGCAAAGAAAGCAACTTTCACTCTGGGAATAAACTTTCCATTTCTGGCAGGAAAATTGAATAACAGCACTGAAGTTATCCTGTGAATGGGCATCAGGGTGTCATATTTGAATGTGTAATGAGTACACATTGGCAGAAACCCCCTTTGTCACGTGACTTCAAAACAAACACCAGTCAGTAGGGAACTACCAGCTGTGTTGAGTAGGAAAAAAAAAAAGTGCACTCACACCCCCTCCCTCCATCAAGCAAAAATCCCCTCCAAAATCACCTCCCCCAAGAATGCAGGGGCACAAGTGGATTCTCTCACTACAAAATCCACCCCTGGAAAGTCCTCCAGGCAAAGCCATTTAACTAAAGTTCAGAGGAAGACAGAAGTAGGACATGAAACAGAGTTCAGGCATTCTCAGAATCTTGTCTTCCCTTAAAATCAACTGCCAACTTAAGAAAAAAAAGGGGAAAAAAAAGCATTTCACAAGAGTTTAAAGAAACTGATTTCTAATGTTGGCTGATATATAAGGTCCCTTACAATCTAAGATCCTATGATTCTGTAAGTTTCTGTGATGATGGGAAGCAAATCTATTTTCTTTATTCAAGTACAGAAAAGAAAGGGAGAAGGATATGTTTTATATAATAAAATATATGTAAAGGAACAACACAGAAAGAAAGAAGGAAAGGAGGGAGGGAGGGAAGAAAAAGGGAAAGAAGGAAGGATGAAAGGAAGGAAGAAAGGAAGGTAGGAGAGAGGAAGGGAGGGAGGAAGGAAGGAAGGAAAGAAGGAAAAGAAAAAAAGAAATATGTTCTAGAAACTATATAGTTTCTTAGGTTAGGCAATCTACATATAAAATTCTGTTCCATAAAATTTTTTGGTATTGAACTTGATTTGTAGAAATGAGACTTCTCCAATACGCCTTTTAGAGCCAGTGAGGAAAGGAGAAATGGACTGACTTAGGTTGTTACCTTAGCCTTTTTGTAAAGGTCACCAAAGGGAAAGCCCATAAAGAACCACGGCTTTTTAGTCCCTTACCCGTCTGAGACATTGTCCTAGGATAAAGGGGAATCATGATCGCATGTCACATTCAAGATTAAATCATTAAACTGTCTGGCTTTTTTTTCCCATGACTCTAACTATAATTCAGGTTGGAATGAGTCTGGATTATTAGGAATTGTTTCTAATTGTGCTTTTCTGACGTGCTTAGATGTTAACTCTGAAATTCTATTATCATAATTGTTGCTAATGAATCTCCACAACTGATATTTAAGTTTTAATGCAACTGTAAGTAACATTAGCTCTCAGGTACCAAGACGCCAAAACAGGATATCTGAGCGAAAGAAAGTAAGAATAAAGGAGAGCTGGGCATATTAAAAGCTCTCCTATCCTCTCAGACAACCAACTGGGTACCTGCTGCTTCTCTGGCTACTTCCCATAGAAAAAAGTGAATAGGCAGGAGATGTGTGGAATCTTTAGAGTATACTCAAGACATGAAGAAACTTCTGGAATAGTAATAGTGATAAGTAGTACAGGAGAAACATCCACAAGAAAAGAGAAGAGAGTGGTTCATTTTGAAAACAGAGGGTGGGTTATGGTGTCACAGGATCAAAATGTTTTAAAAGAGAGGGTTTGGGATCAATGTGGGCTTGAACATAGCTTTCTTGTCTTCTGTAATTAATTCAGATTTCTCCTTGACTCCTGAATCAAATGGTTGCTGGGGCCTTCAGTTCATAGTAGAAATCAGTGAAACTACACAATTAATTATTATATATACATATACATATGACTCTATGTATATATACATATATATGTGGGGAGATATATAAATATATATGGATATGCATACATATGTGTGTAATATGTGTATGTGTTTTTATATATATATATATATATATATATATATATATATACACCATATACACCCATACATATATGGATGTATCCCCAAACATATATGTGGAGATATACACATACACATACATATATGAATATATGTGCACACACATTCATATGTGTATTTAACTGATTATGGCACAGTTATTCTTTTTTTAATTGAATTTTTAATTTTTTTTAAAATTTTGAATTTAAAAAAATTTTTTAAATAAACTGAACCCCAATCTTATACCATCTACAAGTATAAATGCCTTTTGGATTAAAGATAATTGTAAAAAAATAAACACATCCAAGAAAATTCAGCATATTATATGCATGTATATGTACAATCTGCAAGTTGAAGGAGACTTTCTTGACTGATGCATTTCTTGATGAAATGGAAAAGCTATAAAGAAAAGATAGATATAAAAAAAGGAAAAAGGGGGCGCCTGGGTGGCTCAGTGGGTTAAGCCTCTGCCTTCGGCTCAGGTCGTGGTCTCAGGGTCCTGGGATCAAGCCCCGCGTCGGGCTCTCTGCTCGGCGGGGAGCCTGCTTCCCTTCCTCTCTCTCTGCCTGCCTCTCTGCCTACTTGTGGTCTCTCTCTGTCAAATAAATAAATAAAAAATCTTAAAAAAATAAAAATAAAAAAAATAAAAAAAGGAAAAGGAAAAGAAAAAGAAAAAAGAAAAGATAGACATTATCATATACAAATTTAAAACTTTTTTTTGGCAAAAGAAAGATTCCATAACAAGTTCAGTAGACAAATGAGGGTCCCAAAATATTTGTACCATAGATGACAATCATTTTTGTTTGTTTGTTTTCTTTTTACAAATCAACAAAAATAGACAAATGAACTCCTGGAAAAACGAATAAAGAATTAGAATAGGAAATTCACAGAGGAACAAACCCAAATGGCCAATGAGCAAACGAAAATATGTTCACAGTAAATCATACTCAGGGAAATGCAAATTAAAGTAACAATAATGTCTATTTTCATACCCATCGTAGGAGCAAACATTGAAATGATCAGTAACCTCTGTTGGTGGTAGGTAGTAGAGAAATAGGTGCTCACAGAGTGATGAGAAAAATCCAACTGTTCCAACCACTGTGGCAAGCCATTTAGCTGCACACACACACACACACACACACACACACACACACGCAAGTTAAGCATATATGTGCCATTCAACGCTGCCATCACCTTGACACCTCTCCAATCACCAGTGCTCAAGGGCATATGTCAAAGGACATTTAATGCCAGAGTGTTTGTAGTAGCAAGAAAAGGAAAGGGGAGCGAAGATCAAAGTAAGTGAGGACAAGTGAGAACGTTTGCATAGACGACGGCTCACTCACACCACCAATTATCATGCAGCCGTTCCAAAAAAACCGAGTTACAGCTGAAAGGCCACTTTTGGAAGATTCCTATACAGTTACTCTCTAACTGAAAAAAGAATAGTGAGACACAGAAAACGCACAAGATGCAATGCTTCTAAGACGGGCCATCACCATACCTCTCCCACAGGTAAGTGTCAGTGTGAAATGTGCAGATATGACTGCGGAGCGAGGGGGGAAATGTACAAGTGCTCGCCATGCGAGAGCTACATGGTGCACTGGGGATGCGAAGGGGAATGGAGAGGGAAGTTGAAGGTAAAAATGAAGAAAAAAAAAAAGATTTTAAATAACAGATAAATACCTGTATGGGATAACATGTATGTATTTATGCAAAATTACATACCTATATACTGTATAGATGAAAAATTATAAAAAAGAATGAAAAGCTATTTCAACAGCAAGCCCAAAGCATAATAATATTAATAATAATAAAAAATAGGGGCACCTGGGTGGCTCAGTCGGTTGAGCATCTGTCTTCAGCTCAGGTCATGATCTCCGGGTCCTGGAACTGAGCCCCACATTGGACTCCTGGCTCGACAGACAGTCTATTTTTCCTTCTACCTCTCCCCTTGCTTGTGATTTCTCTCTTTATCTCTTAAATGAATACATAAAATCTTTTTTAAAAATCTTAAGAAAAATAATAATAATTAATAGAATATTTATTGAACCCTCACTATTGACAGGCACTGTCCTAAGCATGTTTGACTTATGAATCCTCACCACAACCTTACAATGGAGATCTTAATATCTTTGTTTTCATCAAGAGAAAAGCCCAACTCACTGCTCTGTAACTGTAGAACAGCACATTTGAAAAATTCAAAAGAAATCAATCATCTCATTTGCTTCTTTAATGATCTTGGTCTGTTTACTTTAGTGTCTGCATCTAAAAGATGGAATTTAACGGTACCATAAATAAATCAATATTGCCCAACAAGCTAATGTTGGCATAAGTCATCTAAATCAAGGGCAACTGTCTTCATAATTAGCCACATCTGTCGCTCATTTGTTCCACAAGGAACTCCTGAACAATTTCTGCACAGTTATATGCCCTGGGGATTCGTTGGTGGCCATGGCAGCCTCTAAGCCTTTGACAGCTTGGGGTGGTGTCCTAGTGCATTTTGACCTCTGGTTCTGAAACTGGGTGAGAAAAATTATCTGGCCTTACTCTGACAACATCATGGGAGAAGATTTTGATCCTTTCCGAGAAAGGGGCAGTTTCCAGTGACAGAAACTCCACCTGATCTGAACTAATCCATGGAACCAGACAGCCAAAAATGGACAGGCCACAGAAGAAGCCTTCATTGCCCTGCCCACCACTGGCACTCAACAAATCATTTCTTCACTGGTGTTTCAGAGAGAAGGTAGGGGTTGCTAGCTGCTTCTTCTATTTTCGTAACTAATTTAAGCATTCTCTTATCTCTGGTCTGATGAAACACCAAGCACCAGAACACCAACAGTAATATGCTTTATGTTCAAATACCACTACTCCCCACTCCATGTGTTTCTGTTCCCATCCAAAACCCACTGTACACAACCCCACAGTGAGGTCAAGGTGTTAAAATAGAGACTGTGATTCAGATATGGCTGAAGAAAGTCGCTAACGAATTGACTGAGGAAGTAAACACCACTGAGAAAATCCTGAGCATTGGTCCGGTCCTCTGAATTTGGATCCTAAATGAGACCCTAAATCTGTAAATACACAGATGAAGAAAGAGCTCTGGTGTCTCACAGCTCCATCTGTCTGAGAGCCAAGACTTTCAATCATGCATGTGTGTATTGCAGGCCCCTGGCTTTCCCTTCTTGTCCTGACTTTGGCTGCCTCTCACATGGTTCTTGGCAAGGTACACTCTGGAGAGGCCTGGAAAACTTTCCATCTAGTCACTCCCTTTGGTTAACTATTAGTGGCTCTGGTAAAAGTTGTTGGTAGGGCATTGGAAACAGTTATCCAAAAAGAGGTTTTCAGTTTAACTAAAGAACGGAAGAGTTCATTCACTTGGGGATTTCAGGGATCCTGTCCTCCAAACGCTGAGATAACATGAACAAAGTTGAAGCCACAAACTGAGAAATGATGTCTGCTCCCTTCTCTAGGACTAATCAGCTCAGCTGGTCAAAGGAGGGAAGGTTACTCATATCACATAACAAACGCAAACAAAGCTCTCTCATTTAGTTCCCATAACAACCTAAAACATATATATGAGTATCTCTACTTGACAAAGTTAGAGACTTGGACTCAAAGTCCTTAAACTTTGCATTAAATAATACAGCCTCATGCCATTGAATTTACACAAGTTTTGGGTACCTTACCCAGGAAAGGAAGAAGTTTGAACTCTTTGCTCTCAAAAAGGTCTTTCTAACACTCGAAGTCCATGAATCAGTTGACCTGGCAGGCAATAAATAATTCCTCTCTTACAATTTCCACATAGTTTTTCCCTTCCCACCCTTGATTTCCCAGCAAACTCTGAGGACCAATAAAATTATATTCTGCACATCGAGGTGCTAGAGAGCAGTTCACGCATTAGTTGTCAATATAGTGTAGCTCTTTTCCTCCTGAAGCCCTTGCTTCACCCGTGTTTACACTGCTCCGTTCCATCAGTTTAGAGCACTTTAAAAAGCAGAACTGGGGTAGTTGTTTTACGTTGGTGGTGAACTTTGTGCCTCAACTGTATTGCAACCCTCAAAGTTTACTCAACTCCACCTGGCAGTTCAGCTCTTTGAGATAAAGTAGGTTTCTCTCTGTGGGAAACCAGAGCAGTTTATCTTTTCGTTCTGCCGCTGGCATACAGCTGGCTGGGCATCTAATAGACAGCCATCCAGTGGAAAGTAATCAAAACAAAAAAAAAAAAAAAAGAAAAAAGAGGAACATGAAGGGAGTAGTGCATGTAAGAGGAATTAAAACCTACACCTTGTTTGGGGAGGCCTGTTAAAGACCAAGAAATGTGTGTGTGTGTGTGTGTGTGTGTGTGTGTGTGTGTGTGTGTTTGTGTGTGCACACGTGTGCACATGTGTGTACTCCAGGAGAGTGTGAATATGTGCATGGGAGGGGGATGGGAAACTGTGAATGAAAGGATCTTGGATAAATAGCTAGTAAGGAGCAATTCCTCTTGTCTACATTCCAAAGCACTATCAGATTTGGATCCATTTCTCATGAGAGAAATGGAAAGTTACATTTTGTTGATTTTTAACAAAACCATATGTAGTCATTCTCTTAGAGAAAATTACAGTGACAGCAACAAAGTCATAAAAAATGTATATAAGAAAACAATACAATGTCAGATGTGCAAGAGAGAGCGGACTGTGTGCTGGGGCTTTGATGGTAATGCTAAGCAATAAAAAACATTCCTACTGCAATATATACAAGTAAACTGCCTGAAATTTCTTCTGTATTCAAATTTGTTACAGAAGAAGAAAATGGGCTTTTCCAGCTCCAGCCAATCCTAGTATTATGAGCTGAATTGTTTCCCTCCAAAAGATCCAAATCCCCAGGACCTGTGAATGTGACCTTATTTGGAAATAAGCTCCTTACAGATGATCAAATTAAGTGAGGCCATTACAGTGGGCCTTAATCCAATAGGCCTGTGTCCTTATAAAAGGAGAAGGGGGAACTTGGACACAGAGGCAGAAATGCATATGGGGGAAAAGTCAGGTGAACATGAAGACAGAAATCAAGGTGATACTTCTACAAGTCATGGAATGCCAATGGTTTCCAGCAGATCCTCAGAAACTAGGATACAAGAATGGAAAAATTTTTCCTTTATAGTCTTTAGAAATATCAAATCTTACAGACACCTTCATCTTGGACTTCTAGCTTCCAGATCTGTGACACGATACATCTTTGGTCTGCAAACAGTACCACTTTCTGGTATTTTGTTATGACAACCCTAGCAAATGACTATGCTTAGGTTTTTCTCAAGGTCACCTCCTATCACCACACATCTCTCCTCATGTCCCTTTATCTGCACAGCATCTCCAAAAGAGAGAGAGAAAGTATTTGAGGAGAACTGGGTTTCCCCTCCGTTTTCCTCTCATTCTTGAATCCTTGAATCTCATCTTATCCTTCACCTTTGAAGCCTAATTTCCAAAGAAGTGTTCATAAGAAGCTTCCAGCATAACCATAAGTGGCTAATTCTACCCAAGGGCCAAATGGTAAGAAAAACTATTAACCTGGGAAATTTTCTTCCCGAAAGGTTTGAGGTAAGTGAGGGCTGTTGTTCTTGGAAATCCTACTACAGCAGTTGAAGAGGAGGAGAGAAGAGAAAGAATTTGCCTCTAAATGTTCCTTCAGTTTACATCTGATACCAAGCAATGAAATTAGATTCAGACTGTTTGGGACCCACATCAAGATTGCTGCACTGTTTCTAAGCAGCTGATTTGGACCATACATTTAGACAGGTTTAGTTTCCTCGCTTTGCTGCTGCTGTTTCCTCCTAGAGGAGAGTGGTTGGATCCTGATACTTCGAATTAGGTTGGAGTTAGTGAAGGGATGAGCCAAAGGACTGGCATTTGGAAAATAAATTTTAGTATTAATTTAGAAAGGTCAGTGGGTTCAAGCAGCCAAGAGGTGAACAGATGGCAGTGCATACTGGGAGTTCCTGGCAAGGAGTCAGTCACTAGAAGGGGTGGTTGAATGAAATGCTTTTGTATCTAGGTTGCAGGAGGAACAGGAAGCTGTGACTAGATTTGGCAGCTTCTAATACAAAATTTATTAAAAAGGAATGAATTTGATTATAAACAAATGACAATTTACTTTTCATATCTCTATTCAATTTCCTCAGAGAATTTTCCAGGAAGAGATGACCCTCTTAAATCAGTATTCTAAGGGTGTAGGAGGTTCAGATATGACAACTGGGCTTCAACTTATCCATATCAATGAGCTTCAAAAAAAATGGCAGGAGTCTAAGTAAAACATCCAAACACAAACAAGATTTATTCCCTCCTAACTATGGCAAAATCACAGGGGAAAAAGAATGTCATATAGAATGATTTAATAAAAGGTTAGGATCTTGGTCTTCCAGTAAGAAAAGCAGAGTGTCTCAACTGTTTTAGAAAGAAGAAGCTGTTGCTCTTTGTGATGAAGGTTTCCTCTGCCAGGTAACCCATGCAATTAAAAGGCAAGTTTTGTCACTTGGCTGGTCACTGTAAGAAGACCTCTGACAAGCACACTTTAGAGGCACCACTGCTTCTGAACCAAACCATTTTCAAACATTTGTCCTTGAACAGTAATAGGCCCCCCTTCCTTACTCACTGTGATAGTAAATTTTATGTGTCAACTTGGCTGGGCCATGATGCCCAAGTACATGGTCAAACATTACTCTAGATATTTCTGTGAAGGTATCTTTGGATGAGATAAACATTTAAATAGGTGGATCTTAAGTGAAACAGAGTGCCCTTCATAAATGTTGGTGAGCCTCGTCCAATCAGTTGAAGGCCTGAATAGAACAAAAGACAGACCTCCCCTGAACAAGAGGTAATCCTGCCAACAGATGGCCTTTGGACTTTATCTGCAACATCAGCTCTTCCAGGCTCTCCAGCCTGCCAGCCCACTCTGCAGATTTTAGACTTGCTAACCCTCACAATTGTATAAACCAATTATTTAAAATAAATCTCTTGCTATACACACATATATCCCATTGGTTCTGTTTTTTTCTGGAGAACACTGAAAACACACTTATTTAGAGATTTGTCCCCAGAAGCTGTCTAATAACCTTTAAGCAGCTACCAAAGTTATGCCAAATTCAGTTTGAATAATGCTTATGGACCAGCTTCAGTGGTCCGTGTTGCAACAGCGCATGTGCATTTCAGATAGACAAGATGCTTTAATGAGGCTTTAAAACATCAGTTCAATTTTCAAGTGAAAGACAAATGTGTCTACCGATTTTGTCGGGCCTGATCGTGCTGTTGGAGAAGGCACTAACTATGTCTATCCACTCCATATTTGTCATCCATCTCCATATCCCCAGCAGGATGCCTGGAATGGAGCAGCTAATCATTGAAGGGGGGCACTGAAATTGTGGGACAGGGTGTGCTGATGCAAGCAATCTCTACCCTACTATTCGGATATTTGCCAATCACATTCCCCAAAACCAGGCTACCACAGTAGAAAAAGTAATATTTAACATTTACTGCATGATCACTGTATGCCAGACCTCAAAATAACTTGAGGAAGGGACCTGTATTGTCTCCATTTTACAGACCAGGAAATGGAGACACAGAACAGGAAATAATTTGCCCAAGGTCTCATACACACATACAATCACAGGTCCAGGAGGATGCAGAGCTGGGATTTGAGCCGCAGTAATGGAGCAAGAAGATTAGCAGTCTCCGGAAACTCCTAATTAGCTTTGTACCCTGACAACCCAACCCTGGAGCCTGGTGGGAAGTATTAAACTCATGCTACTTAGAAGAACTACAAGGGCCTTGATTCAGCATATACTGCAGGATCAGACAATTCTTTGGTATGGGGGACTGACCTGTGCCCTGTGTCATGTTTAGCGGCATCTCTGGTTTTTCTGCTCATAGATGCACCATCTCCCAAGTTGTGACAATCGAGGTTACTCCAAACATTGCCAAATGTTCCCTTTGGGGTAAGAAAGGACCACCTCAGTTGATAATCGATAGCTTACTGTACTGAAATTCACTGGCTACCATTTTTACCTAAACCCAGTGTGATTACAGTATTCTTTCTCACAGTTACTTCTGGGGGGGTTCTCATACACTTTATTTATCATTTCCCAGGACAGTGTGCATGCAGCTGCCCCTTAAGATGAGATTTTTCTCAAGGTGGATAGAGGCTGAGGCAGGGAGATAAAGTAGCAAAATGGCAAAAAGGACACGAGGTACATTACCATTCTGTTTAATGGCCTGTTTTGTCCTTAGGGTCCTGACGTGTTGCCCTGGGGGCCTTATGTTTCCCTGGATTTGAAATACCCACTGACTGGAGGGACACTGACTGCCCCCGATGATGTCAGAGCTTCTGCCAGGATCCCCAGAAACCCTTTGATGCTGATGAAAAAAGGCTGGAGGCCACGCTTGTCTACCACTCCGTTTCTGCAAGTTCGGCTCCTTCTGCCTGGAATGCCCCATGCCCACCTCAGCCTTGTCACTCTCAGTCATAACTACCCAGTCTATTTCATTGGTAAAACATTACCATTGGAAATCATCCTATCTGTTTATTGGTTTACCTGCGGAATGTCTGTCTGCAGCACTCTCCACCCAACACTACAATGTAAGTTCCAAGGAATGCAAACCAATAACTCCATCTTCCAATTCCTAGGAAAAAATAAAAACAAAACCAAAACATGACCAATATATAATGGGTATTCCATACATATGTACTGAATTAATTAAGTAACCCTAGAAGCTATCTTGGACTTTTTACATGTCTTTTTCTGAACCATAAACAGTTCAAGAAATGATCTCTATGCGGCTGTGGGGCACATGACTCAAAGGAAGAGTATTAAAAGTTGAGTCGCTGGTTGTCATGGTATTGTATGCCTGGAGAGAGTGGTTTATGCATCCCAGTGATCTCAGAACAGACTTGCAGACAAACTGTCACCAGTCTGCCAAGACCTTCTGGTTCCAGTGTGGAACACGAATCCCTATATGACTCAGCCACTCTTTGCTCCTACTATGCACGTACCCCACCCTTGTTATTCCTTCGTGTGTGAAGAGTCATGGGACCTGGCCCAACTGACTCTCTGCTCAATATTTCACTGCTTTGCCCTTTCGTCTTTCTCATTCATGAATTCTGTTGGGGAATAGAAGACTTTGTGTGGGATGAGGAGAAACACATATGTAATAGAAAAACAAAACTGTGAAAAGCAAAAAATGTCTTTAATGGAACTATGAAATGACTATAGGTTGATTCATCAGTGGAAACACATGGAAACGATTATCCCCAAATTCAACAGTTATGAAACCTGAAACTGTTCAATGTTTTGTTCAGAATTACGTATTTGGCCTTTTGGACATTTATGTGAGTTGTCTGTTCAAATACCAAGGAAAACATCTAATTGGTTCATTGAAAGACTCATAAATGGATCTTCTGCTTTCTTCTGAATTTAGAGTGGAGAAACAAGAAACAGACCACCTAAAAGGAGCTTTGACTTGATGCCTCCACAGCCGGGAAATTCCTAAATCAAGTTTGATTTGTATCCAAGGCTGGAATGAGGTTAACAGAGAAGTCCTAACAGGAAATGGGTTGCTATTCTGACCTTGGCCTTCTCAGCCTATTCTAGGTATGGGTACCACTGTACAGAAGCTCAGATCACACCAACCAGGGACCAGATGTGAGCTCATAGTTTTCTTTCCAGTTTTGATTTCTAGTATGCTATTCTCTGCTGCCATAATGACCATAATGATACCATATGAATGGAGCTGACATGGTTAACCAGTGATTCCATGAACTATCTCCAGAGGTCACACAGTAACCACAACCAAAATATTTTCCTATTAGTAGTATATCACCAATGTAACAAAATTTCAGATCTCTTTGAATCCTCCATGTAGGAAAGGTAAAGGAGTATTCAAGTGTTCTGTAGGTTCCTGGTCAGGCAACTAATAGACTCATTGTGTTCAGCTCCGCACCCCGCACCCGCCCTCACCCAGCTCTTTCTCTCATCAAGCAAATTACCCTTGTCTCTAAGGTCTCTGTATTCCCTTTGTAATTATAAGCTCTTTACACATAAGCTTTGGGTTCTCTGCTTCAATTCCTCTACCCAGATATAAAAGGACAAGTGAAGTACCAACTGTCAGTATATATTTGTAAAGATTATCTGGAAAAAATAATAGAAGCTATAAACTTAGACAAAACAGGATGTATTTGGTACCCCTGCTATGCCAAATAGTTTTGATAGTACCCTCTTAGGTTTAAACATTTGTAGTCAGTCAAAGCCAAAGTTCTCACTCATATTAGGTAAAAATGAGAAAGGGCAGTGTTAAGTTTTTGCATAACAAGCATCACGACTCAGGAATATATCCCAGGGATAAGCTTCAGAGGCCTGGCTAGGCAGAAAGACCTAGAAACAAGTCTCTGCAAAAGAAGAAAATGGAAAGGGGGGCGCCTGGGTGGTTCAGTGGGTTAAAGCCTCTGCCTTTGGCTCAGGTCATGATCCCAGGGTCCTGGGATCGAGCCCCACATCGGGCTCTCTGGTCCGCAGGGAGCCTGCTTCCTCCTCTCTCTGCCTGCCTCTCTGCCTACTTGTGATCTCTGTCTGTCAAATAAATAAATAAAATCTTAAAAAGAAGAAGAAGAAGAAGAAGAAGAAGAAGAAGAAGAAGAAGAAGAAAATGGAAAGGAAAATGCACGGGGGATGGATAGACACGAAAACTAAGATCCTCCACTCCACACAAAATTGGAGAAAATTCTAATCTGTCATTTGCAGACTTTAGGGAGATAAAATGCTTCCCCACTGCATGGCTGGTGGCTCCCAGAGTATCCAGCCAAGGGCATGAAAATTAGGGTCCTCGGGAAGTTTCCAGTGAGAGCACCTGAGTGCAAATATCTCTGACTCACGTGAGACAGAGGCCATGAAATCAGGAATATGTGGAGATCTTCGCATTCACCGAGTAAGTATTTATTGAATGCTCACTACGTTATAAGTACTGTTCTAGGTTCTTGAAGTACGGCAGTGAACACAACAGGAGAACAGCAATAACAACCATGCCTCCAAGGAGCATATTTTCTAGTGGGAGGAAATATATGATAAGAAGCAATAAGTAATGTAGGAGGTTAAACAGATGTGATGGAGAAAAATAGATGTCATGGGAAGAAATCAGGAAGGTTGGGGGTGTGGTACAACTTTAAATAGGGTGGTTTGGTAAGACCTCAGTGAGGGGGTGACATCTGAGTCAGGACCTGAATGAAGTTAAGGAGTGAACCAAGTGGATATCTGGGGGAAGAGGCCCTTGCAAGCAACTGGCTTGTCTCTGCATCAGCCCCAGAGTTAAGGTGTGGCTGTGATTTTGTTGAAGGATTGCACATGCCTCCATGCTTATCTGGCTCTCTTCTGTTCATCCCCCAGGTCTCGACTTAGCGCTGATTGCCTAGAGACAGCATTCTTTTTCTTCGTGTCTAGGTTAGAAACCTTTCCTGTGTCCTCCCAGCATTCTACATCCCATGTCAAAACAGTTACCACACTTTGTGATATCAGCTGCTCAACTGGCTTCTTTCCATGTTATTCTGAAAGGAAGGAAAAAGCCCTCTCACTCAACACAGAATCCCCCATAGCCAGCGCAGCGCTGAGGAGGCAGCGCTGTGCGGGGAATCTGACCACTTGGGTCCCTATCCTGGCTCTCCCACTTACTTAATATGTGCTGTTGAGCAAGTTACTTAACCTAAGCCTCAGGTTTCTGGTGAAATGGGAGATTAGAGCTAGCAAGCGCCCAGCACAGAGTAGATGATTGATAAATGAATCTAACCATTACTGCATCCTCCGGGAATGTTTTAATCCACAGAGAGCCCTTCCTTCTGTAATTGTGTGTCAAAGGCAATGTAGCCCAGTGAAATAAGCATGAATTTTAGACTCAGATAAATCAGAGTCTGTTGGAAGACAGAGTGCAATATTCTCTAATTATATAAAGGGAGATAAAATTCTGTCTTTCAAAAGTTGGTGAGGATAAGGAAGGTAACATTTACGAGGGGCTTCCCATCTAGTGGATACTCCACAGAAGCTGTCTGCTCTCCCCACTGCCCATGCGTACCCTGTTAGTAGCCTGCATTTGCACATTGTGGTGTGATGCTTCCTAAACATCTCTGAGGAGTCATCTAACCTTTCCTTAGGCCCACACTCTGGCTTCTCCAGGAGACTGCAAACCTATTTCTCGGAGATTCTCATCATGTCTTGCACAGGACATTCCTAGAAAAGGCTTTCAAATATGAATTGAATGAATAATAAATAGGGGGAGGAGAGAGGGAAAGAGAGAAAGGTTTTGTTAAGTCAAGGGTTATATCAGGAATAGAAACCGAGGAATGGTTCATGGAAATCAATGTAAATGACTCATGCAAATGAGCTGACTGAAATACATTTAGGGCTCCCTTAGGGGGGAAAATTCCATTTCCATCCCTAGGATAGATACTTATCTGTTTGGAATCACTTAGATACCGCCCTGCCTGAAGAAAGAGATGACCTCTCAAGATCCTTTTTTAACCTATTATATTTTCTCTCTCTTTTTTTCTAATAAATTTATCAATAAACTTCGAGGACAACAGTATTGCCTGAATGAGATGCATATTTTCCCACATGGTACAAATGAAATATTCTAAGAGATAACATGATTACAGTTCAAGGCATTGCTAAGAAAAACTAGCTATGTTTTTATCAGATGAAAGAAACTTACTGCAGATAAGCCAATCGACTATTTTAATCCTAAACAGGGTGATTTTGAACCATGCAAAAAATTAATGCACAGCTTCTGGGACTGTAGAATGCATAACTAAAAGACACGATGCATCATTTATAAGCTACTATTGGTAACCTGAGTGCTGAGAGATGAGAAATTTAAACAATGTAAGAGAAAGTGATTCAACACATAGAGAATGATATCTGTTTCGTGAAATGAGACCAACACATTTGAAGCAATGAATCAAGAATTTACGAATCCACCCAACAAAAGCACAGATGAAAAGAATCTATGATACCCCATCGACATTTGGAATATTTAAATAACAGCAGTGTTTCTCCCTCTGGGACCCAAGGACCCTCAGAGGATCCACAGGCACCTTTCCAGGGGTCATGTATTATATAACATTCTTAAATTTTTGCACAGTCATATTAATGATGTGTGGTTTAAACTCTTTTACAGTTTTAACAATACAACTGTATTCATTTTTCATTGCTGCTGTAACACATTACCACAAATTTAGGACATTAAAACAACATACTTTCATTATCTTAAGAGTTCTGGAGGTCAGAGGTCTGACATGGTTTCGCTGGGCTAAACTCAAGGTATCAGCCAGACTGGACTCCTTTCTGGGGGCTCTAGGCATGATTCCATTTTCCTGCATTTTTAGCTTCAAGATGTCACCCGCATTCTCTGTCTCTCTACAGAGTCAGTGACATGGCATCTCTCTGACCCTGTTTCTCTTACCACATTTCTTCTCTGACAATAGACTGAAAGGTTCTCCAAGTATAGGAATCCAGGGAATTAGATTGGGCCAAGCTGGATCATCTCCCTGTTTTGAGGTCCTTAAACTTAATCACCTCTGCAAGATCCCTTTGGTCATGTAAGGTAACATATTTACCGGTTCAGGAGATTAGGATAGGGAAGACTTAGGGAGCCAGTATTCCGCCTAACACAAGAACTCTTTTTCGTTTGTAATGGCAACTGAAAAGCAGTTTCTGGGAATAAGATTTTTAGCTTCATAAATTGGCATTTTTCAAATTGGAGTTAGCAAACACACAATCCCAGATATCTTCAATATTTTTAAGATTTTTCATTGAGAAACACAGGCATTCAGCTTCTTTTCATCAGTTCTAGACCGGTTGTCTAATCAGAGATAGGATTCCTGTGGGAACCAGTTAACTTTGCTCAGCTCTACCACCAAACACTCCATCTGATGGCGATGCCATCTTATCAATATATACTTAGAATTCCAGAGGGTGCATGTTAACAGTGTAGATAGTATAACACCAGACCTATTGCCATTCCTGGAAACACTCAATAATCATTTTCTGCTATTGGATATCCGTTTCATCCTTACCAGGTGGAAAGAAGAGTCCACTAGACACCTGTTCCAGAATAACATTGGAGAAAGACTCTTAGTAAAGGATGATGGGACTGGAGGAACTCACACACCCTGTTGTCCCTACACCACTTTATGACACAAAAGAAACAGCATATCTTTGATCAACGTTAGAAACAGAGCAGTTAGCTAAGTTGCAAATGAAAAATGTTGTAAGGAAAAGAAGCAGTGGTATGATTAGAGATACATGGAAAAAGGAGATCATAGAGAGTGGTGATTCTTAACCAGGGGTCCACTGAAGAACTTCCGGGGAACTCTGAACCCCCAATATTCTGAGTATTTGTGAGTTTTTCTTAGGAGAAAGATCACATCATTCACATCATTCACAGTATTCTCAGAGATTCATGACTCCAAAATGATTGAAAACTGTTCTCGCATGGAAGAAAAAGTAACCGGGGGATTCTGAGAGATAGAACAATAAAATGGAAAATTGGAATGAATGGCTGGGACAAGGGGAGGACAGGGGTAGATTCATATGAGTAAATATTCATTAAACGGTGTTTTAAAAATGCATATGAGAGGAAATGGAAAGCTTACAGACATTTTTACATTACCAGCTGGGGTTTTCTTTTCCTCCTACTGCACAGCATAAGCCAACTAACTGCCCAGTCCTCCTCAAGACATGGCCTTTGGCCTTTGCCCTCCATCCTTGACCTCTTGTGAAGGTACTGCATTTACAAAGCCCCAGGAGCTCAGATGTTCTGAAGACACATTGACACACACGCACACATGTGCACGAATGCCCAGATGCACGCATGCAAACACATGGCCTTTTGTAAAAGAAGCTATTATGACCCCAAAAAATAATATGAGGCTTACAACCCCACAATGTCTCTTTCCTGTCCAATTAACCTAAAATAGACAAAAAGAGATAACACCACTCTCAGATGTACTGTTTTTATAACACATTTTAAATGCTGTGGTTTACAATGACCACCTCTTAAAAGAAGAAAATGCATTTACCAGCAAAATGCAGTGGGACCCTACCCCAGAAATAGAAGGAGGATAGGACGATTCTTCCGGAAATATTTACTCACATTTACCTGTGTTTACTGTGTTGAATGCCAAATTCTACAACTGAGTCAACACACTCTGATCTCTCATTGTGTCTTTTTAATCACTTTCTCTCACATTGAATAGCTTGAGTTTCCACATCTCTGCCATTCCATTATAAATACAGCTCATTCACATTTGGCTAAAACACTCCATGTTACTTCTTGGATTCCAATTACCCAACAGAAGGTGCATTGAATTTGCCTAGGAAACAAGGACAATGTCTGTTTGTAAAAGTTTATGGC
Organism: Enhydra lutris kenyoni; assembly: GCF_002288905.1. Lineage (NCBI taxonomy): Eukaryota > Metazoa > Chordata > Mammalia > Carnivora > Mustelidae > Enhydra > Enhydra lutris. Next base: position 11,479,207 of record NW_019154091.1, on the reverse strand, counting down.
ATTCCCTCTCCCCACCCCACCCCCAGAGTATGTTAGACATCTAAGAAAGTCAAACCCTAAGGGAAAATATAAACAAGTGCTTGGAATATACACACAATCACATATCCTATTTGTAAAAAATACTGCCACCATCTTGCCAGGCAGTGAAAAGAGGAAACATTTATCGCTATAACTCACAACAGACTTTTATTTTTTTTTTTCTTTCTCTCCACCAAGGCCTAAATCACTTAAATGATAAATGCATCATTTGACTGAAATATACCAGAATTGCAAATGTTAAGATTCCGAGTGTAAGATAGTAACATTGTATCCTGCTCTTATTGATAAGGCAGTAATATTAGATGGATCGATAAAGCTCACAGAAAATAACAACATCAAATTTCTAAGAATAGCAGAGCAAGAGAATATATTTAAATAATCCTTTCTAGTGGTTGGAAAATGCATTAAATTCCCTAGAAAGCAAGAGACCTTATCATATATGTATGTGCATACACATAAACACATATAACTCACCTGGAAACTCACACCTATAAGTAGCTCATGAGTTCAGTAAAATTGATTACATGGTGTAGCTGAGGAAAAAACTCAGGATTTGGGATCAAACAGGCCTGAGTTTAGAATTCTGTATTTGCTACTCACAAGCTGTTTGATTTGGGACAAAAGAGGTTGCTTCTCTGAGCCTTGGTTGCTTGGGAAAATAATGGCTTCCTTATAAGATCATTAACAAGACTGGCTTGCATAGAGTAAGCACCAGAGAAATGAAAGCTATTAGTATCAGTCACGTAATTCCTTAATTCATTCATCAGGCACTGAGTTCCTACTCCTTCCACTGCATTGTGCCTTAATGGAACCCTAGACATATCCTGATCTTAGTGCAAAAGGTACACATTACAGCTCACGTATTCTTTTTTTTTTTCTCAATTTAGTTTACATTTTGAACCCTCATTCTGCCTATTTGTAGATACCTAAGTTCAACCAAATCAGGGTCCTTCCTTCCTCTTTTCTCTGGGATTATGTCATGAATTAGAAGGTAAAATAGTGAAAGGTATAAGCTCACAGTCTAGTAAAGGAGAAAAATAAGTGATCTATTTTTAAATAATGTGGTAAACAGTATTACAGTGGGATAATGATATTTTGTAATATTAATACCTCTTCTTTAGAACCCCTGGGTTTTGCCCCATTTTAGCATTACAGGATTCATTGCCAAAAGGCTTTTACAGCAAAAAGCACGGTAAACATTTTGAGTTGCAAAAGTCTAGGCCCAAGGGAAGTCAGGGCACAGAGACAACAGGATGGGGTTAGAGCTAGATTTCCCGCACGCCTCCTCCCAGCCTCCACCCATCTCACCAACTACCGAATCACATTTCCTCAGAGGGTGGGGAGAAAGAAGGGTCTGAACAAACAGGAGAACTTCCATGCAGCTGAGTCTGCAAGAAGGGACGGCATGCATCCCCTTTCCCTAAAGAGCAGATGATAGGACTTACCCCACCCCCTCACCCCCCACCCCCACCCCGGTGAGAATGAGAGCTCCAGTGATGGAAGAATTGATGCTCCAGTCTCTCACAGAGCCCTGGAGATACATTCAGACACCAGAGGAGTATCGGCATGCTAGATCTAGGAGGACTGGACTCAGACTACTTCGTTGAGTTAAGAAAATGTTCTCATATTTCTGAGAGTGATCTAGAGAGAGACAGGTCTTGGCACCCTAAGTTTTCCCATGCCCAACATGGCCAGGGAACGTGTATTTCTGTGTTCCCAGGAAGCACACCAGAGCGAGAATTTTGCTGAATCTGCCTTCAAAGATGAGAATGAGCCACGTTAGCTAGCCACCCGTCTGTACTGTCTGCACTGACAACCACTGGAATGGTGAAGACAATGGGCTTCAGGCCAGCAAGAATAGATCATGACCAAGAAGATATTCCCTAACCCAAATAATCTGGGTCTGTATGAGCCAAAGTCACATGGGTTTAAATATAAGCCCAGAGAAGAGATGGGAGAAGTATCCTGTTTCCCCAAGTGTTGGTATCCAGCAAGAGGCAGAATGAGGGTTCACAATGTAAATTAAATTGGTCAATAGAAAAGACTTATCTGAGCTAAAATACATATTTATTGTACTAAGATCGAGGTATGTCTAGGGTCCCATGATTCCAAAAAGAAGAAGCTGGAGGAATCAGAATAGGGTAGCTTGACTTTAGGATTGAGATGAAGAAGAGTCCCATCTGGGTTCAAGGGTGCTCTAGACAGAGGAAAATAACTCTGCAATGGTACAAAGATAGGAATGATGAATTTGGGGGATAGCAAACCATTTGGAATGCCCAGTCTTAGAGGACGGATTGGGGAATGACAAGAGACCCATCTGGAAAGGAAAACCTGGGTCAGACCATGAAGACGATTATCCAGAATGCTCGAGTATTTTAGAAGGAATGTCCTGACAATTGTGTGTAGTGGGATTTGGGAGGGAGGGGTGAGAGGCCTAACATTAGAGACCACAAGTCCAAACTAGCCCAACCAGAACATGAAATGAGAACTGACAAAGGAGAAAACAAATAAGAATGAACCTTAAAATGGCACCCAAAACTGTGAGTAGGAATAAATGTGAAAGAGGCAGACATAGGTTTAAACGATGTTTGGCTCCCTATTGGGAATCCTAGTCATATATCTAATTTTAGTTTTGTTTTTCAAAGATGAATCAAATTCTAGGATCATAAATCTTATTAGAAATTTTACAAATGATATCAAATTCGAGAAACAGAAGAACCTGGCCACCAGGACAGTCCTCTCCCAGCTTTGGGGTCTTGGGAGAAGGAAGTCTCCAGATCCTTCTCTGAAGTGACTGGAAACTGGGGCCCACCCCTTGCCATGGTAGCTGTGTGATGTTGCAAGGTTGGAGTGGGATTCGCCACATCTGGGTTCATGGACGGGGGAGCACTTGGGTCTCCCCACTGTGATGAGAGCTGGTGTCTAATCCATGGGAGATCAGTCTTACACCATGATCCCTCACCTCTCACCCCAATAGCCTCTCTCCACTTTGTCCATGCTGATGGATACTCTGATTTTTGGAAGAGCGTTGGACCATGCAGGGTAGAGACTCCATTTTCTGGGCTTCTTTGTAGGTGCGTGTAGCCATAAGTTTAAATACGGGACCATGGGATATGAGCAAAAGTGCCATGGGGCATTTTCTAGGGGCTTCTTTTAAGAGAAGCATGTGTGAGTCCTCTTTGCTATTTCTCTAACTTGTTCTCTGGCTTCCTTCTGAAATACAAAGTCCATTCTATTGGACCATAAGGTCGAGGCTCTGTAGGGCAAAGTAACAAGATATAAAGAGAATGTGGGTCTCTGACACAAAGGGACATTATGCCAGCTTTGGGCCCAACATCAATTCAGACTTTTACATAAATTAGTAACAAACATCTATCTTATTTTAGATTTTCCTGTCACCCAAAACCAAATAATTCATATGGACAAAATTCTATGTAGGGCAGTGTAGACTGGCCAATTTCTGAATTGAACACAAAGATTCAAGCTAGCTGCTCCTGGATGGGAGATTTCTTCCTGCCATGGAGCTGAATGCATCCAACTCTTATAACCTTGATGACTGATTCATAGAGAAACTCCCAAAGTCATCTAACAACTTACTTATAATTTGACTTTCTGTACAGCATATCTACAAGGACAGTATATTGTGAGGGTCTGGTGAGATGAAAGGATCTGATACCCTAACAGTTGTAATTCTCATTGCATTTGATAAATTGGTGTTCTCGTTTTTATTGTAGTCTCTATGAGTCCATTCCACAGGAGTGAAACCTCCCACTGCACTGACCAGATCAAGTTTCTGCAAATTTGTAGGCTAGTTTATAGGCAGAGCAAACTCTCCAAGATGATGGTAACCTACGCAGTATCTTTGGACACTCACCCCACCCCTCCCACCATCTCTCCAAACTTGCCTTGTGCTTTCTTTTCTAAACATTAACAATCACAATCACAGTGGGATGCTATCCCCTCAAATGATTAGAGTGTGTGCTACCGTCTGTTATGCTAGCACTCATTATCCAAGAACATATGGTACACTAAGAACATGGGGGAAAACATGTATTCATGTTGTCCCATAATGGATCTTTATATACATTTTATTTATAGAAAATATTTTAGGGATAAATAAAATTATAACAGACCAACTCTGCTCTACTGTGATTACAAGATGGTTCTGGACTCGTGCTTTCCTTCAGCTTGATTGTGGACTATACCACTTAGCAGCTGTGTGACACTGGGCAAGTTCTTCAGCTTCTCTACGTCTTAGTTTCCTCATCTGTAGAACAGGAAAGGTAATGGTCCCAACTCATTAGCTTCTCATCAGGATGAAATTAGCATAATATATCTAGAGCTCCGAGGATATGCCTGGCACATAGGAAGGGCTACCAGCTCTTATTCTTGTGAGGATTGCAACAATCCATGTAAAACACTGACTGTTCTGCCTGGCACGATATGTGCCGTCATTATGTGTCAGCCATTAGCATAATGATCAGCCAAAGTCACTCAGTACACCCTTCTCCTTGTCCAGCCTGCAGGGGCAGCGATAGTAGCAGCAGGGAGAGGACTCCTGCTGCTTCGACAGCTGTACTGGTAAACACAGCTTCAGCTGCTCTGAGCGGTCCTCCCAGATAAGGCTGGGCTTGAGACCATCCAGCTCCGACAAGGGAGGGGGATTATCTTCTAAGAAGGCCTTAGAAAACTAAGAGTGAGAAGCATTCTTCTTTATTTTCCTTCCTTTGTCTTGTGGGCAGGACAGAGGCATAGGGCAGGGCCAGGAAAGTTTACCTGCTAGTTCAATGGCTCTCAACAGGCTGATACTGCCCAATTCTTACAGGAAGGCATGGGCAAAGGCTTGTTGTGGCCCCTGGAGTCAGGCCTTACCACCATGGTTTCTTGCCTCTTTTGTCTATGAAGCTGAATGTTAGTCTTCTCAGGATGTGGTGATGATGCCTTTTATAACGTCAAAGAACTTCCACACAAGGTCACCTCAAAAACCTATGCAACTTGCATTTTTTAAAGACTTTATTTTTAGAGCAAAAGCACAAAACTTGTGTGCAAAGTACGGAGACTTCCCATAGATCCCCTTACCTGCACAGACAGGCACAGCCTCCTCCTCCATAAACAATCCCCAGAGAGTGATGCCTTTGTTACCATCCAGGAACCTACACTGACACACCATTATCACCCAAAGCCAGTAGTTTACATTAGGGTTCACTCTCGATGTCCATTCTATGGGTTCGAACAAATGGAAAATGACATGTATCCACTCTTCTAGTATCGCACAAAGTTGTTCCACTATTCCCTAAAATCCTTGATGAGCTGCTGATTGACCCCTCCTTCCTGTTAACCCCTATCTTTTTATTGTTTCCATGGTTTTGCCTTTTCTAGAATGTCCTATAGTTGGAATCATACAGTATGTAGTCTTTTCAGTTTGGCTTCTTTCATTTAGTCATGTGATTTAAGTTTTCTCCATGTCTTTTTATAGCTTGATAGCTCATTTCTTTCCAGTACTGAATGATATTTCAATGTTTGTACATACTAGTTTATTTAGCTGTTCACCTACTGAAGGACATCCTGGTTGTTTACAAGTTTTGGTAGTTATGAATAAAACTTCTATAAATATCCATATGCAGGCTTGTGTGGACATAGTTTTTCAGCTCATTGGGGATAAAACTTCTATAAATATCCATATGCAGGCTTGTGTGGACATAGTTTTTCAGCTCATTGGGGTAAATACCAAGGAGTGCAATTGCTGGATCATATGGTAAGAGCATGTTTAGTTTTATAAGAAACTGCCAAACCATCTTCCAAATGGGCTGGACCACTTTGCATTTCCACCAGCAATGAATGAGAGTTTCTGTTGTTCCACACTCTCCCAGCATTTGATGCTATTGGTGTCCCAGATCTTGGCCCAGAATGGCTTAGAATACACAAATGTGGTCATCTCCCATTGCTGTTTTCATTCGCCATTTTCTTATGACAAACAATGTGGGGTCTGCTTTCATATGTGTATTTACCATTTGTTTATCTTCTTTGTTTATGGTGTCTCTTGGGGTCTTTGCCCATTTTTAAAATCAGATTGTTTATTTTATTGTTGAGTTTTCAGAGCTCTTTGCACATGTTCAATAACAGTCCTTTATCAAATATGTATCTTGCAAATATTTTCTTCCAGTCTGTGGCTTGTCTTCTCATTCTGTAGCTGAAACTGACATTTTAATATCCACTGTAAATAGCTTTCTTTCTTTGCAGCAAGTCTATTACTATTACTTTTTTGGTCAGCCATGAAAAGAGAGAGGACACGAGAAATGGCAGAAAGAGAGAACACACACTGTGGACACACTCATTTGAGGAAGTGCAGACAGTTGTCATTGATCAAACATGTAGAGTAGTTTGCTGGGTCAGCTTTTGCTGGCCAAGAGCACAGGATAACACTAGGAGTATGGGAACAATATGTGGATCACAGTGCACTGAAATAGATTATTACATATATTTTATTTTAGGAAAATATTTCAGAGACAAATATTGTGATGAATCAACCATGTAAAATTCACAATAAGGGGAGTATTTCGGATGGGTGGGGAGAAAGTTTCAGGGACCCCACGTCCTCCTGAAGTATGCCCTTCCAGCTTGAAAGGAAAGCTGGCTGGAGAAAAGCAAATCGTCTTTTTAATACTTCAGTAAAGAAAAAATAAGGAAAGGGAAAAAAAAGAAAAAAGAAAGGAAAATGGTCTTCACCAGGCTGTAAAGACCTATTGAGACTGGATAGGGATTTTTCATGATTTGGGGAAGCCAAGGGTACATAAATCCCTGAAACTGTCACAGAAGAGGAAGGAAATCCTGGGTCTTCTGTGAGCTTTGTGCACTGCTCTAAAGAGCATGGAAATTTCCAAGAGAATATTCACAGAGACAGGTCTGGTTACCTGGATGCATTATTCCTGACACATGGAAAGCATTCATGACGGGATTTTAAGTATTGCCTGAATCACGCAGGAAGCTTGAGGAGCTGCTTGGCTCTCTTATGCAATGCCAAATGTCAGACCCACATAGTCACAAATTTAATATAAAATGTGGAGCTCTGATATTAAACACAGACAAAGCCCTTATGAAAGTCCCCTTTTCGTTGCTGGGAGAATCTCAAAATGTTGCATGTAGGAAGGGCCACTTCCTTCAGCCATCCTCCTCTCAATCCAGCACTAAAGAAGGACTATGCAATCCCGAAAGTCCAGGAAGTAAATTCCAAGTGTCTTCTACCTTTAGGAGAATCTTTATCTTAATGTCATTGTCTTAGTGTCAGAGAGGTCTACAGAAGGCTGCATAGACTCCCCACTCTGTTTTGAATACGGAAATCTGTGTTAAAATGCTCCCTGAGATGGCCTTTCAACCCAGTCACCCAACTCCAGGCTTGAAATTGACCCAGCAAATAATCCTGATCCACACCCTTCCTAAGTGTCTCGATTCCTATAGCTCATCAAGCAGAGACAATGGTAAATCACAGTACAAAGGCATCTGGGATTGATCACATCAGCTCTTTAAAAATTTGCATTTAAAGGCCTATACTCAAGGACTCATGCTGGTCCTTATGCCAAATAGCAATCTCCAAAATAGAGGCTAAATACTTGCTTTTAACTTTCCTTCCTCAGAGTATATTTGTACTACCATAATATAATGAACTTTTTTTTTTAATGTAAGACTTCGGAAAATATTCTTAGTCATAGAGTATAAATTAAAGTTCATGAGTCCAACATCCTCATTTTAGATAAAAAGAAACTGGATTCCATAGAGATGAAGCAACTTGCCCCAGCAAGTTTGTGTTGGATCTAATTCTACCAAGGATTTATTTAAACAAAAGAGATATGATGTAAAGGACATTTGCTGCTTTTGCTCTCCAAAATCCATGAATTCTTCTCTTGGTTCCCCAATTTTCTTTAGGGGAATGCCCCCTTCCCCTCGCCAAAAAAAAAAAAACAAAACCAAAACCCCAAAACAAAAAAACCCAAACCAAAAACCAAAACAAAATAAAACAAAACAAGCAGACACAAACATACTTTCTCAGTCTATGCCATTCCAGTGTAGCAAGTGACACAGACCTCAAGCAATCAGTACATAGTATTTGCTCTGATCACAATAATTGGGTCAGAAATGGGCAGTGACCCACTCAGGGCAAGAGAGACAAAATGAGATTTTTGCTGGTAATACTGAGACAAAGGCCTTTACTCTTCCTATGGAGTTGAAGTATAGGATGTAAGAACTGGAAACATCATAGCTCTCCTGCGACCACAAAAGGCCAAACTATGTAAGAATGAAACCAACATACAGAGAGAAGAGGGGGAAAAAAAAAAAAAGAAGAATGTTTTCCTAATCCCTTTATCAAGCCATGCCTGATGCCGAAGGGAGCCCTTGAGTTTTCAGAGACATTGAGCCAGTAAAATCCTTTTCTAACCTAGTTTAAGAAATCACCTTTAAACTTTATATTCTTCTACCTGGAACACCCTTGCCCCCAATAACCACACAGTTAGCTGTATCCCCTCTTTCAGGTCTTTACTTATATCACCTTCTTGATCAAGTATTTCTTGACTACCATATTTAAAATTGCAACTCCCACTTTCAGTGTCTTCTATCCTCTTTCCCCTTTTGTTTCCTCCATAACACCTATCAGCATCTAATACTTTATAGATTTTATTTACTGCCTTCACTGTTGGTCTTTTCACTAAAATGTTAGCTCAGTGAAGGCACAGAGCTCTGCTTTGTCTACTGTTACATTTTTCAGGCTCTGGAAGAGACCCTGGTACAGAGTAAGCATGCCACAAAAACTGGCTGAGTGAATGAATTAATTCACCGTATCTAAGACATTGCCCAGAAATGATTTTCATTTCAAACATTTTGCCAGTAGTCAAAATGGGGACAGGCAATGACCATAGCGACAAACACAAACAAGTTACAAAAGTCTCAGAACCTGACAGTGATATCATTGTCTCTGATCTGCAGATCTGGACTCCCCACAGAGCAGGCTACACAAAATCACAAAGATCCCAGCTTCTTCTTCTAGCATACTGAAATTGGACTTCTCCTTCTTCTGGGTCCTATATTTTCGGGAAAGTCCTATCTTCATCAAAGGAACAATTAAGAAACACTCTGGGTGCTGTGTTACCAAAATTGAGTTCTTTACGTCTCTGAGCATCCATAGAGATTAGAATAATACCTTTCTGACTCTTCTAAGAATATCTCAGAAATTTTCTCACAATCTTCAAGAGCAAGAAGGAAAAATTATTATATTTTCTGTTATGAAAATACACTTCTCCCCACCTTTCCAGTGGCTAGGATAAGAAAATACCCAGAATGCACTTGCAGGTTGCCGTTAATATCTTCCTCTTTGGTAGCTTCAGGCCAGAGTATAGTATAATTACAGCTTTTTTCTGTTCCTTCCCATGTTCTTTCCTATGACTTCAAATTAACAGGCCCCAGGAAATCCTCCAAACGCTCTCTGGCAGTCGAGAGCTAACTGTGCTATATCAATGTTTGAACACTTTTTGATGGTTTTTAGACCATCTATTAGTCCAGATGAAATACTTGGCAAAACCAGGTTGAAAGACAACTCATTTTGTTGTGGGTAGAATTAAGAGCAATAAATCGACAGCCTTGGTAAAACTCAAACACTACTTTTCTTTTGTAAGAGATTTAAATAGACAAAGGCCAAATTTTTCCATGTGGGTTTATGTCCTCAGCTAAGGTGGAGTTGACAGGATAAACGCAGATTAGTCAACCATTATTTCCTTATTATCATCACCTGCTAGAATTTATTAACAAGATTATTGAGTGACATGCACAAAAGAAGACCAAATAAGAATGTAAGATGATATTATTAACCCACCAGCACTAGGGCATGGATTTCTGCTAGTTGGTGTGGATTCCCACTACCCTCATCCCATATCCTATCCCAGCCTCCCTGATTAACATCCTCACACAACTACGAGTTGACTGGGTAATATTAAGGTATAATCGGAGTACATGGGTTCAGATGAGTTTGTGACCAAAACTCTGGAGTGCATTGGAAGTGTGACATAATACTTCTTAACCATTTCAACTTTTGCCAACCTTTGTTACTCTTATGAACAAAGCATTAACTTTTTTTTTTTTTTTTTTTTTTTGAGAGAGACCACGAGAGAGCAGGGGTTAGTGAGCAGAGGGAGGGAGAGAGAGAATCTTAAACTCAAGGGGAGCCTGACTCAGGGCTTGATCTCACAACCTTGAGATCATGAACCAAGCCAAAATCAAGAGTTGGATGCTAACTGACTGAGCCCCCCAGGGGCCCTCAAAGCCTTAGCTTTCTAATGTTAGCGCTCATCCTTAGACATGAACTAGACCATCCTCCTGGCTTCCTAGGGGAATAGGGTCTGGATGACAAAAGACTACTCCATAGGAGCTACCACCTATGGAAGAAGAGGTAAGTGTATAGTGATTAAAGGAAAGAAAGAGGTAAATTCAAAACAGAGGTCTTGGGTGGCTTCCAAGAGGAGATAGAGTAAGGAGGATGGCCAAGTCTTCTGTAGACATTGATGCATTCATTCTTTAAGTATTTCATGTGCTCCAGTGCTGGTCACAGGGGACACAGTGGTGAGCAAGGTGGGTCAGATCTCTTCATTCACAGAGTTTACAATAAAGTGGGGGAGACAGTCCTTAATCAGATGACCCCACACATATGTGTATAATTACACATTGGGTACTTTTAATATCAGAACTGACGGTGTTTAATGTGACTGGATATAAGAAAGCAGGGAAGGCTCCCAGGGGAGGGACCCTGGAAGGCTTACCAGAGAGGTGATTTTGCAGTGATGGAGAATGAGTGGCAGTTACACAACCACGTGCAGCTGGCAGACAAGCTGGGCAAGGAACTGCTGGTGCGGGAGAGGTCATGGAGGGTGATCAAACGAAAAGAGCCTGTGTGCCCATAGCACAGCGAGAAGGGACAAAGATCAGCAACAAAGAGATTGCAGGGATCATCCAGGGAAAGACAGTACTCTCCCCTGGTAGGAGTAAAAGGTGCTGAGCATGAAGCAGATTAAACCAGAAATCACGACTGAGACCCTTCACATTCTGGAAGAATGTGCAAAGTAGGTTAGAGAGTTTGAAGGGTTGTCTAAAGGTAACAAGGAATCATAGGCACATAGTGATGGGGTCAGACCTGTTTAAGGATGAGTGTTCTAGAGGCAATATTAACATGGATT